>NW_022104003.1:12254-13945 GCF_000313985.2 Echinops telfairi
TTCTTGGCTGCCAACTGCTTGAAAGCGCGTCTTCCATCAACCTTCACCAGTGTGCTCTACTCAGAAGCAGAAAAGGGCACTGGGGCAATCACCTTGGCCTAGGACCATGGAAGCAGGAAGAAATGCTGAGGTGGGCAGATAACTTTGTCATCCTTAATGGGCTACTTAACTCCTTGGGGGAAGAGTAGAGGCGGCTCCAGTGAGGTGCCCCAGGCAGCAGATGGCACTGTCAATTGACTTTTAGAAGGAAGGGTGTCTGAGTTTGGAGTGCCCAAGAAGCAGACCCTGAAATGAGGAAGGAACTGAGTGCAAGTTGTTTGTTTGGGAGATGCAAGAAACACTGGTAGGGGAATGGGGAAGGAAGCCAAGAGTTGGAAGGCGGCCAATACAGGGTGTGATATCCAGCCAGCTGGCCCTGGGGGCAGCTGGAGAGTAATTCCCCTGGGGACCGTCTGGAAAACCAGAAGATTGGTGATGAATGACCAGGGCGTTGAGTACCTTTAAAAAAGACTATTAAAACGTCCTAGTGATGTCAGATTCTGAGATCAGAGAGCCTCCCTTTTCCTTGGTTGGTTTTGTTGGTAGATGTTATTAAGTTGGTCTGCCTCAGAGCACCCCCCATGTACAACACCAGGAAATGCCCAGTCCTGGGCCACCCTCACAATCGTTCTGTTTGAACCCATTGCTGCAGCCCCAGTGTCCATCCATCTTATCAAGGACCTGCCTCTTTGTCGCTGCCCCTCCCCTTTATTCAGACCAGATGGGTTAATCTGGCACTCCCTCTCACAAGGTTCTGCCTTGATTTATTAGGCCTCCACTACCTGACCTGTTTCCATGTGGGACATTAGGTTTTTAGTGGCAGATTCCTTCCCAGTGGACAGCCAATTCTTCATCCTTAGCTTGTCCTTAGTCTGGAAACTCCGTTGCACCCTTTGCCCTTTGGGGGACCTTGTTGGCATTGGAAATACCAGTGACATGGCCTCTGGCCTTTCTTTGTGTACCTAGCTGAAAATGGACAGATAATAAACATTTCACAGCTAGTCACCGGTCCGTGTACCACCCTTGGAGCAGCACTGGTGTAGCGCATACATCACTGAGTTCTCCTGTGCAAGGAACTGGAGCCCTCTTGGCTGAGTGGTTACACACTTGGTTGCTAATTGTGAGGTCCAAAGTTAGAAATCACCAGCTACTCCAGGGGAGAAAGAGGGAGCTTTCTATTCCAGTAAAGAATCAACAACCCAGAAACCCACATGGGCAGATCTACCTTGTCAACTCGATGGCAGGAGTCTGAGATTTTTGTGTGTCATGTTAGCCACCGGGGGAAGGTTGGTGGCCAAGGTGTTGGTTTGGCTGGGGCACAGGGGCGGAGAGATAAATTCATCTGTGTGCATTACACTAGAATAGTGGCTATTTCCTATTTCTAGAAAGCTATTGAAAAAGAAGTATAGTCGTGGCAGTTAAAAGTCAGACTGAAAAACACAGTGGGACAAAGGGTACGGTGCCCAAACATATGCTCCTGAGAGGCCCACCAAGGTTTTTGCCTATCCCTTCCCAGTTAGTGGTACTCTGGGCACTTAAGGCAAATGCAAAGACTAGACTAAGTGTCTGGAAAAATGTCCCAGTGTCAAGGCTTCACTCTGACTACTTTTTAAATACAGAGACATTGTGAGGTGGGCCCTACTTTACCTGCT
>NW_022104003.1:17366-18615 GCF_000313985.2 Echinops telfairi
GCACTTCCATCTGCGTAAGGCAGCAGTCTACATGCAGCCTGGACCACTCTGCTCAGGTGTCTGGGTCAACATTCAGGAAGCTGGTAGGCTTGAACCAACAGAGCCCCTGTTGTCTGCCCGGAAACATGCTGCTAACTGCATGGTTGGCCAAGTAGCTACCACTCACGCCACCCATAGGCCTTTGCTCACTCCTGCATGATTCACTGTTCCCATGCAGATAGGAGCCAAAGGAAAGGAGTGTGACTCAAGCTTTCCATTTTCAACTGTTGACTCTGTGACAGTATGCAGCCTCTAGGCTAGATCAATGAAGTCCAGCAACCGGGTTCCTGATGCTGCCACCTGGGAAATAATTTTATGAGCACTGCCTTGATGGCCAGTAGGGCTTGCTCCTCAGGGGACAGAATCTAGTCACCCTTCCGTTAACCTCCTTAGGGAATATTTCTCCTCCACCAGTCCTCACCTGGGAGAAGGTTGAGGCTGTCTACTCCCATAGAGTTACAGCCTCAGCACCCCACAGGAGCAGTTCTGCTCTATCCTAGAAGGTCATTAGGAGTCGTCATGGACTCAATGGTAGTGAGTTTGGTTTGGTTTTGAGTCCTCACACAGCAGCCCTGTGTAAGTAAATAACATGTTGTGCTGCTAACTTCAAAGTCAGCAGTTCAAAACCACCAGCTGCTTCTCTGGAGAGAGAGGAGGCTTTCTATTTCCATAAAGATCTGAAATCTCAGAAACCCACACGGGCAGCTCCACTCTGTCCCGTAACAGCAATAACATCAGAACTGACTCGATAGCAGTGATTTTTGAATTGAACCCTCACACAGAGGAGCACTAGAGGCATAGTGTTTTGTGCTTTCAGCTGCTAACTGCATGGTTGGTCAGCAGTTTGAAGCCACCAGGAACAAGATGAGGCTTTCCACTCCTGTAGATTTACAGCCTTGGGAACTCTAGGGATCAGTTCTATTCTGTCCACATAATCACTATATATCAGAATAGATTTAATAGCAGTGGGTGGCTTTAAACTTTAAATAGGAGCCCTAGTGGTGCAGTGGTTTAAGCATCTGGATGCTAACTGCAAGTTTAGTGCTAGAAACCCACCAGCCCACTCCTCAGTAGAAAGCTGAAGCTGTCTGCTCCCATAAAGATCCACAGCCTTAGAAACCCCTGTGGGGTTTCATACTCTGTCCTGTAGGGTCATATGAATCAGTAGACTCTAAGGCAGTAAGTGTGGTTTTGAGGGTTAGTCCTTACA
>NW_022104003.1:19775-21171 GCF_000313985.2 Echinops telfairi
AAATAGCCTCATAAAAATAGCACCCCAAGTAACAAAGTTATTTGGTCAACAAGTTTTTACTGAATACCTTATTTTGTACCAGGTAATAAGGTAAACGGTAATAAGGAAACAATAGTGAATCAAACAATCCAAATGCCTGCCCTCACAGAGCTTACATTTTAGTGGGAAAGTGAAATGGATAACAAGGTAGAAAAGTACTTTTAAAAGAAATCAGAGAAGGGAGCTGGGGTAGAAGTGGGGAGTGGGGAGTGGGCTGTTGGGGAGAATGATAGGGTTGCTATTTTGAATGGGATGGCCAGCCAGGGGAGGTGTCACAAAGGTGACTTTGAGATCAAAACCTGAAGGAGATGAGAGGGCACGTGACTTGGATCTCTGGAGGAGAGGGTTCCAAACAATGAGATCCTGAGGGCAAAGGCCCTCAGATGGATATGTGCCTGGTCTGTGGCAGGAGTGGCAAGGCCACCAGCTTGGCAAGATCACAGAGAGCACTAGGGAAGGAGGGAAGAAGAAAAATAATACCAGTGGGCTAAAGGGACAGTGAGGGAGGTGTATACAGACCATACTGAGCTCTCCATGGCACGGTGAAGAATTTGGCTTCCTTTCGAGTAGATGAGCTGTTAGAAGATAGTGCATAAGCATGACATGGTCCACCGGGTGTTCTAAAAGGATATTAGCTTCTGTGTTAACAACAGAATTTAAGGGAACAAAGATGAAAGGCAGTCAGTGAATTGGGAGGTTAGGAAAGCAGTGCAGGCAAGAACAGATGGTTGTAGGGCCAGGGCAGTAGGAGTGGAAAAGGGTGTTACAGAACAGGATTCTGGATCTACGGCAATAATGGATGGAAAGAAAGAGAAGTTGTGAATGCATCTACAGCACTCGGCTTCAGCAACTGGAGGTAAGGAGCTGCTAACACTGAGCTACAGAAGTCTACAGGAGGAACAATCTTGAGTAACAGGGTGATGGAGAAAGTGGCTAAGTTTGAGATGCTGTCAATGTCCAAGTATAAATACTCAATAGCAACGGGCTGAGTCTGTGTGGTAGTTATGAATCTAGATATCCTCAGTGTAAGAGATTATTTCAAGTCACAAAATGGAAAGAGGCCATCTATGTGGAAGGGTGTAGGCAGAGAACAGAAGAAATTCAGAGTGAGTCTTTGGGTAGCACAAGAATAAGAGGTAAAGGAGGCCAGAAAGAACTAGTAAAGAAGACTAAAAAGGAGTGGGAAGAGATGAAGAAAACCCTGGAAGCCAAGTGAAGCATGAGATCATTGTAGAATTGAGGCTCTGTGGACTATCCGGGTGATACAACTACAAAAGTTCTTTCAAAACTAAAACAATTCTAGAGAGAGCATATCACAGTGGGTTCTCTGCTTGACACAGGGCTTGCCTTCCTCCCA
>NW_022104003.1:21271-21677 GCF_000313985.2 Echinops telfairi
ATAGGGGTCGCCAATTCATAATAGTAGCAAAATTACAGTTATGAAATAGCGGGTCACCACAACATGAGGAACTGTATGAAAGGGTCGTGGCATTAGGAAGGTTGAGAACCACTGTGCTAGCCCATTGTCAGTGAGTCAATCCTTTCTCAGAGTGATCCTATAGGACAGGCTAAAACTGCTCCATAGTCCTTCCAAAGATATCCATCTTTACAGAAGCAGCCTGCTTCATCTGCCTCCTGTAGAGCGCTGGTAGGTTTGAACCACGAACCATTTGGTTAGCAGTCAATTGCTTCACAACTGTGCCACCAAGGCTCCATCATATCAAAATCTTAGGAGGCTCCATAATTAGCACCCAAAGGAGGCCTGGTGGCATTATGGGTCACATGTAGTGCTGCTAACCACAAGG
>NW_022104003.1:22635-24933 GCF_000313985.2 Echinops telfairi
CCTAAGAGTGGTTGGTGATTTCAAACTGCTGGCCTTTCCAGTTAGCAGTCCACCTCGTAAACCCTACACCACCAGGGATCCCTTAGACACTCCAAATAATCCAAGGTGATTCAGGTGGTATAAGGGGAAGGACAAAATGAGATTTCAAAATGATTTTCATTCTAGGCTCCTGGAGTCCTAAGAACTGAGTTGAGAGTAGGGGGGGGGTGGAAAATGGGAGGGACAGAACAGAGAGGGGTAGATGAGAGGTAGAGGAGGAGGAGGAGAAAGAAAGAGAGAGAGAGAGGACTTAGAACTGTGGAACTTTTATAGGCAATTCAGCCTTTTTCAGGCTGAGCAGGCAGATTGAGAAAGCCATAAACAACCAAGGAGCAAGTCTGAAGATAGAGATCCACAGTCTAACAGGTGGGGATAATATCACTCAAGTTGAAGGAGGTCTTTAATCACATGGGAATTATTCAGGCCATAAAAGGCTGTGCCTGGGTGCTTTGTAGCCAAACAAAGTCATTCCACTTGTGCACAAAAGTGGCTTCAGAAAAAGTACAGGTTTTCCTGACTTGTCTCTCTGGCCTATAAATTAATGCTTCAGACTTTTACCTTGAAGCATTTGCCCCTGTTAAGACCCAATCTGGGAGGTGAGGTGGGGCCATTCAATATTTACTGGAATATTGGCAATTCTTGGCTGCCAACTGCTTGAAAGTGCGTCTTCCATCAACCTTGACCAGTTTGCTCTACTCAGAAGCAGACAAGGGCATTGGGGCAATCACCTTGGCCTAGGACCATGGAAGCAGGAAGAAATGCTGAGGTGAGCAGATAACTTTGTCATCCTTAATGGGCTACTTAACTCCTTGGGGGAAGGGTAGAGGTGGCTCCAGTGAGGTGCCCCAGTCAGCAGATGGCACTGTCAATAGACTTTTAGAAGGGAGGGTATCTGGTTTGGGGTGCCCAAGAAACAGACCCTGAAGTGAGGAAGGAACTGAGTGCAAGTTGTTTGTTTGGGAGATGCAAGAAACACTGGTAGGGGAATGGAGAAGGAAGCCAAGAGTTGGAAGGCAGCCAATACAGGGTGTGATATCCAGCCAGCTGGCCCTGGGGGCAGCTGGAGAGTAATTCCCCTGGGGACCGTCTGGAAAACCAGAAGATTGGTGTGTCCCCAGCTGTCTGTGATGAATGACCAGGGCGTTGAGTACCTTTAAAAAAGACTATTAAAACGTCCTAGTGATGTCAGATTCCGAGATCAGAGAGCCTCCTTTTTCCTTGGTTGGTTTTGTTGGTAGATGTTATTCAGTTGGTCTGCCTCAGAGCAACCCCCATTTACAACACAAGGAAATGCTGCCCAGTCTTGGGCCACCCTCATAATCGTTCTGATGTTTGAACCCATCGCTGCAGCCCCAGTGGCCATCCATCTTATCAAGGACCTGCCTCTTTGTCGCTGCCCCTCCCCTTTATTCAGACCAGATGGGTTAATCTTCTGGCACTCCCTCTCAGAAGGTTCTGCCTTGATTTATTAGGCCTCCACTACCTGACACTGTTTACATGTGGGACATTAGGTTTTTAGTGGCAGATTCCTTCCCAGTGGACAGCCGATTCTTTCTTCATCCTTAGCTTGTCCTTAGTCTGGAAACTCCGTTGCACCCTTTGCCCTTTGGGAGACCTTGTTGGCATTGGAAATACCAGTGACATGGCCTCTGGCCTTTTTTTGTGTACCTAGATGAAAATGGACAGATAATAAACATTGCACAGCTAGTCACCGGTCCATGTACCACCCTTGGAGCAGCACTGGTGTAGCACATACATCACTGAGTTCTCCTTTGCAAGGAACTGGAGCCCTCTTGGCTGAGTGGTTACACACTTGGTTGCTAATTGCGAGGTCCAAAGTTGGAAACCACCAGCTACTCCAGGGGAGAAAGAGAGGGAGCTTTCTATTCCAGTAAAGAATCAACAACCCAGAAACCCACATGGGCAGATCTACCTTGTCAACTCGATGGCAGGAGTCTGAGATTTTTGTGTGTCATGTTAGCCACCGGGGGAAGGTTGGTGGCCAAGGTGTTGGTTTGGCTGGGGCACAGGGGCGGAGAGATAAATTCATCTGTGTGCATTACACTAGAAGAGTGGCCATTTCCTATTTCTAGAAAGCTATTGAAAAAGAAGTATAGTCGTGGCAGTTAAAAGTCAGCCTGAAAAACACTGTGGGACAAAGGGTAGAATGCCCAAACATATGCTCCTGAGAGACCCACCAAGGTTTTTGCCCATCCCTTTCCAGTTAGTGGTACTCTGGGCACTTAAGGCAAATGCAAA
>NW_022104003.1:25605-27181 GCF_000313985.2 Echinops telfairi
TATTGTGCCAACCAGGCCAACAAACACAGGTGGGGTTAATGGAAGGGCAGAGAGATAAATGTTTCGGGGAGCCTCACCTTTCTTATTCTTGGGTTTCTTGCTCTTGCTCCCTTATCATCGGACCTGGTTGCAGCTGCCTTAGCCAGTTATCTGCTTCAGCTGGGAAGGCTGACTTCCTGCAAGACTTCCCTGAGGAGAAGACACATGGATCTACCCTGATGCATCCCTGGGTGCTGGAGAAGTCGACTGGAGACCCTTGCCAGCGCTGAGATGCTTACAGGTTCACTTATTCGGCTTTCCTCCTGCAACCGGAATCACTGCATGTGTTTGGTAAGATGGAGGAGGACTTTGTGGATTGGTGTGGGACATATGGACTAAAGTTGCAATTGTGGACTTGGGCAACAATGGGTTGGGATGTTTTCTCAATGTGCACTTAACCTTTATCTAAAACTCTCTCTTATACATATGAGTCTCTGTGGATTTATTCCTATAATGTACCCAGACTAACACAAGTATTATGAGAAAAGCCAGGACACAACTTAGCACGCTTGTCAGTTTGGGAAAGACACTAAATACAGAAAAGCTATTTTCCACTCTGGCATCCCTGGGTAGAACTAACAGTTAAGAGCTCAATTACTAACTAAAATGTACTTTTGAACCCATATGGAGGTGACTCAGAAGACAGACCTGGTGACCTGCTTCTGAATGCTCACACAGCCTTGAAACTCCTACCTAACACAGTTCAGTTTTGCTCTGCACTCATGGTAGTTCCGTGATGTGGAATCAACCCCACAGCAACTGATTTGGATAACAGGTACTCAGTCCCTGAGTTAGGATTGGCCCAATTCTGACAATTTTGTCATGAGTTAGTTCTGACATAAGTCAAAGACCTCATTATCCTTGCTTTTTTATTATCATCATCTTTACACATCTGACCTTTATTAGTCTGTGGGGTTTGAAAATGTTGGATATAAACTTAAGTTAGAATGATAGCAGAGATATGTGCTGTAGCATTACATTAATACATGCTACTAATAGGAAACACTTTAAAGAAAGAAAAGCAGATGGTCATAATGCAGCTCATCATAACTTGAATACATCACAAATCAGAGATTGTGTTTTCCGGGTCTTTAAACTGATATGAGCCAATTCAGTGGTGTGCTGATGAAAAGAATGTGAAATAAACCCTGTTTTTTAAAGTTTTGATGATCTAGAAGGCTAAATGGAATGGGGGGTGGGGTGGAATATGGTTTAAATCCTGGAATTAGAGATTTGGGAACCTTTCAGGAACCTGTTTCATGACACCAAGTTACTTCCAAAATTGTGGATAGCGACACACATTCAATGCAGCAAGTGTGTGGCTGTCATCTTTGAGCCAGGCACTATTATTTTCTACTCAGCCTATCCAGAAATTTACTTGCATGCTGGCCTTATTTTTTTTAAGGGAAATGAGTTTCTAATGGCTTAATAATTTTTTTTTAAATTTCCATAGACCACGTCATTAAATAATAAAGAATTTTTTAAAAACTGAACAAAGGAGAAGGTGGCTATAAAATAGAATCAGCATGGTTGCTGG
>NW_022104003.1:28376-29633 GCF_000313985.2 Echinops telfairi
GTAAGGCAGCAGTCTACATGCAGCCTGGATCCACTCTTCTCAGGTGTCTGGGTCAACATTCAGGAAGCTGGTAGGCTTGAACCAACAGAGCCCCTGTTGTCTGCCCGGAAACATGCTGCTAACTGCATGGTTGGCAAAGTAGCTACCACTCACGCCACCCTTAGGCCTTTGCTCACTCCTGCATGATTCACTGTTCCCATGCAGATAGGAGCCAAGGGAAAAGAGTGTGACTCAAGCTTTCCATTTTCAACTGTTGACTCTGTGACAGTATGCAGCCTCTAGGCTAGATCAATGATGTCCAGCAACCGGGTTCCTGATGCTGCCACCTGGGAAATAATTTTATGAGCACTGCCTTGATGGCCAGTAGGGCTTGCTCCTCAGGGGACAGAATCTAGTCACCCTTCCGTTAACTTCCTTAGGGAATATTTCTCCTTCACCAGTCCTCACCTGGGAGAAGGTTGAGGCTGTCTACTCCCATAGAGTTACAGCCTCAGCACCCCATAGGAGCAGTTCTGCTCTATCCTAGAAGGTCATTAGGAGTTGTCATGGACTCAATGGTAGTGAGTTTGGTTTGGTTTTGAGTCCTCACACAGCAGCCCTGTGTAAGTAAGTAACATGTTGTGCTGCTTACTGCAAAGTCAGCAGTTTAAAACCACCAGCTGCTTCTCGGGAGAGAAAGGAGGCTTTCTATTTCCATAAAGATCTGAAATCTCAGAAACCCACACGGGCAGCTCCACTCTGTCCTGTAACGGCAATAACATCAGAACTGACTCGATAGCAGTGATTTTTGAATTGAACCCTCACACAGAGGAGCACTAGGGGCATAGTGTTTTGTGCTTTCAGCTGCTAACTGCATGGTTGGTCAGCAGTTTGAAGCCACCAGGACCAAGATGAGGCTTTCCACTCCTGTAGAGATTTACAGCCTTGAGAACTCTAGGGATCAGTTCTATTCTGTCCACATAATCACTATATATCAGAATAGATTTAATAGCAGTGGATGGCTTTAACTTTAAATAGGAGCCCTAGTGGTGCAGTGGTTTAAGCATCTGGATGCTAACTGCACGTTTAGTGCTAGAAACCCACCAGCCCACTCCCCAGTAGAAAGCTGAAGCTGTCTGCTCCCATAAAGATCCAAAGCCTTAGAAACCCCTGTGGGGTTTCATACTCTGTCCTGTAGGGTCATATGAATCAGTAGACTCTAAGGCAGTAAGTGTGGTTTTGAGGGTTAGTCCTTACATAGTTGGTTGGACAAGTTGC
>NW_022104003.1:29819-30993 GCF_000313985.2 Echinops telfairi
GCCTATCCATTTTTTACCTGAAATTCTAATTTAACTGGGCATTCTGTATTTTCATGTAAAGAACCTGGCAAGCAGTACCACAGAGGGCTCTTTTAGTATCATTGAAGAAAAGCAGTCCCCATTCTGTAGCAGTATAGGCATCCCCAGAAACCAACCTGAGGAAGCACTCGGACACTGGTGGTTTGAGACATGGCCCTGGAAAACACAGGGCAGGAGCAAAACGGTGACACCAGGAACAGAGGGAAACCAATAAGAGGGATCCACTGGGACTCAATACCCCAGGGGGCTTCCCAGCAACCAGGGAACATGTCTTAGCATCAAGCCACAGGAGGAGAGAGGAGCTAGGGCTGAGCATTCTCCTGTGGGCCTTCATGCCTCTGCACTTCCGGGGTGCACATGTGCTTGACTGAGCATGCCCAGGGCAGAGAAGCAGAGAGCCTCAGGCACTTGAGTTGGAAACCTGTCAGTGTACTGGAAACTCTCTCCCACAGCTGCCGAGTTGCAGCGCTACACCTGAGCAGAGAGTAAAGTGGATGTCTAAAACCTCGACTTCATTTGCCCGAAATCGCCCTCTCAATCTTAGTAGGATGAAAGGAGATGCTCAATTGACCTCAGAGGGTTGTTATGAAGATAAAATCATGTAATATGTGGAAGAGGATGTTAAAAATTGTAAAGCACAACCAACATGGAACGTTTATTAAGCATTATTCAGTTAAAAATGAAAGGGACAGAAAGAGGAAAGGGCAGAAGAAAAGTGGGGGAGGGAAGAAGGAAATAGCCTCATAAAAATAGCACCCCAAGTAACAAAGTTATTTGGTCAACAAGTTTTTACTGAATACCTTATTTTGTACCAGGTAATAAGGTAAACAGGTAATAAGGAAACAATAGTGAATCAAACAATCCAAATGCCTGCCCTCACAGAGCTTACATTTTAGTGGGAAAGTGAAATGGATAACAAGGTAGAAAAGTACTTTAAAAAGAAATCAGAGAAGGGAGCTGGGGTAGGAGTGGGGAGTGGGCTGTTGGGGAGAATGATAGGGTTGCTATTTTGAATGGGATGGTCAGCCAGGGGAGGTGTCACAAAGGTGACTTTGAGATCAAAACCTGAAGGAGATGAGAGTGCACGTGACTTGGAACTCTGGAGGAGAGGGTTCCAAACATTGAGATCCTGAGG
>NW_022104003.1:64523-72424 GCF_000313985.2 Echinops telfairi
GAGCCCTCAATAAAATGAATTAAATAAAAAAGAATAATGAGAGTAACAAAAGTACAAATGTACAAATGTGCTTTATACAATTGATGTATGTATGGATTTTGATGAGTTCTATGAGCCCCCAATGAAAAAAAACCCCACATTTTCTTTCTACTTGAACCCTTGGTATCAGCTCATTCCCCACCGCCTCCACCCTCATGAACCCTCTATAATTTATTTAAAAAAATCTATGTCTTAAACAAACTTCTGTCTCTCTTCACTCACTTTTCTACTGTACATTCCCCGGGGAGAGGTATATATGTAGATCATTGTGATCAGTTCCCCTTCTCTGCCCCCAACTTCCCCTTCCCGTTCTGGATTCATTATGCTCATTATTGGTCCTGAGGGGTTTATCTGTCATGGATTCCCCATATTGTTAGCTCTTATCTGTACCAGTGTTACATTCCCTGCTATAGCTGGATTTGTAAGACCGAATTGGGGTCAGGATAGCAGGTGGTGGGAGTGGGGTTGGGGAGGAACTATTAAAGAACTAGAGGAAAGTTGTTTCATCGGTGCTTGTGTTAGTCTGGGTACATTAGAGAAACAAATCACAGAAAATTCATATGTATAAGGGAGAGTTTTATATGTAGGGTAAGTATACATCAAGAAAACATCCGAACCCAGTGATGCCCAAGCCCACAAGTCCAACATTAGCCCATATGTCCAATACCAATCCACAAAGTTCTCCTCTATCTCATAAAACACACGCAATGACACCAACTGCAGAAGGAAAGTTGAATCAGTGAGAGTGTAAGCATCTCAGCACTAGCAGGGGTCTCCACACAGCTGCTCCAGCACCCAGGGATGCATCAGGGTAGATCCATGTGGCTAGCAGGCAGTGAGCCTTGCCAGTTGAAGCAGGCAATTGGCTAAGGCAGCTGCACCCTGGTCCGAATATCAGAAAGCTAGAGACCCAAGAACTAGAAAGTTGTCTCACTGAGCCATTTATCTCTCTGGCCTTCAATTAACCCTACATGTATTTATTGGCCAAGTTGACACAATAAACGTTAACTCTCTCAGTGCTATACTGTACCCTGACTGGCTCATCTCTTCCTTGACCCTTCTGTAAGGGGATGTCCAATGGCCTACATATTGACTTTGGGTCTCTACTCCGCCCTGCCCCTCATTCACATCAATAAGATTTTTTGCTCTGGTTCTTCGATGCCTGATACCTGATCCTGTCGACACCCCATGATCACACAGGCTGGTGTACTTCTTCCATGTGGTCCTTGTTGCTTCTCAGCTAGATGGCTGCTTGCTTAGCTTCAAGCCTTTAAGACCTCAGATGCTATATCTTTTGATAGCTGGCACCATCGGCTATCTTCACCCATTTTGTCTTCATCAATCTTATCAGGAAGGTGAGCATCATAGAATCCCAGGTAATTAGAACAAAGTGTTCTTGCATTGAGGGAGCCTTTGAGTAGAGGCCTAATGTCTGTCTGCTATCTTAATACTTAGCATATAAATATGTGTACATAGATCTAGTTTCCTATTTTTATATATAAATATATTTACATATGTGCATGCCTGTATTTGGACCTCTATAAATATCCTTTGCCTCCTAGTTCTTTCCTCTATTTCCTTTTACTTTCCTCTTGTCCCACTATGTTTGGCCTTCATTCGAGTTTCAGTAATTCCTCTCAGCTACATTGCCCTTTATCAAGCTCCACCAGGCATCCTAAGCCCTCCTTGCCATCGATTTCAGATAACTTGTTCCCTTGTCCCTGGGTTTGTTGGCACCCCTCTTCCTTTCCCCTGCCTCCCCGTCTCTCCCCTGCAAACCATAGGTCCCATTGTTTCCTCCTCCGGATTGTTTATCCCGCCTATCTTATCTAGATAGATATGCAGGGACAATAATAAGCACAAAAACAAGACAGATCAAAACAAAACAGCAAAATAATACAAAGCAACAACTAAAAACCAACGACAAAAAAAAAAAAAAAGAAAGAAAAGCCTATAAATAGTTGCAGGTCTGTTTGTTGACCTTTAGGAGTATTTTCTGGTCGAATATGACGGGATGCCATGCCCTGGTCCCAAAGTCTATTTTTGGTATTCCATTGGGACTTCATTGCTTTCCCCCCCTTGCTGCTCTGAGGCAAGCCCTTAGCATTTTGCCCTGGTGTGGTGAGATCAAATCGGGCACGGTTCCCGCACTGCAAGTTGACCTCTTCTTGACCCCTCTTGAATTTCCACTAGGTTTAAATATTTCTTGTTTGTTTCTCAACATAAGTGTTTGCTCTATCTTATTTTAATATTTTATTAATTAAATACATTATAACTGATATTTGATTTAATAAATGTTAATATTAAAATAGTTTTCTATTAACATTTAATCTTTCTATTTTTCTGGTTTTTTTATTGTTTCTGTTATGTCCCCCAGTTTAAGAAGCACAGAAAGAGCGGATGTATAGAGAGCAACAACTGATGTAACAGCTTATTGGGGATGAGGGGAGGTCGAGGAGAAAAAGGGAGCAAATAATCAATAGAGGGGGAAAGGGCACTTGAGCTGATTGTGATAATGTATAAAGAACTCTCTTAGAAAGCGACTTAACTATGGAAGTTTATGATATGTGAACTTTAAATCAATAAAACTATTGAAAAAAACGTGTAACTGAAATCTATACTTTTTTCCTGAGGAGTGGGCTACCTATCTCATTGCCAACTAGTTATTTCCACCAGTTGCCAGTTCATCCACTCTCTTAACACAGGATGTGTCTACTGTGCTACACAGGGTGTTTGATAGCTGAGTTTTCAGATGTTGGTCACCTGGGCTTTCCAGCAATGCACCTCTAGGTGAACTTGAGCAGCCAACAGGAATAATATACCTCATAAGGCAGCGGTTCTCAATCTGTGGCTCTCGACCCCTTTGGAGGTTGAATGACCCTTTCACAGGGGTCGCCCCATTCATAACAATAGCAAAATTACAGTTATGAAGTAGCAACAAAAATAATTTTATGGTTTGGGGGTCACCACAACATGAGGAACTGTATTAAGGGGTCTTGGCATTAGGAAGGTTGAGAACCACGGCTATAAGGCCTTTAAACTTAACATATACAAAGTTAAACATATAATCTCTCTGGTCTCTCAATCCTTCTAGCTCCTTCTCCTGGATCTGCTATATAAATTGGATCATGCAACTCCCTTAGATTTTTTAGTTTTGTTTTGCATTTGAGCTAGAAATTTAAAAGATTATTTTCTTCCTCATCACGTATACTTTGTATTCCCAAGTCGTCCTCTCTTTCCTGCGCTAACCAGAATTGCCTTCTTTAATTGTCCCCCATTTCTTGAGCTCCTTAAGTGGCCACTCATGATGGACAGGTGAAAGTTTGAAAGCCTTAGTTTCGCACACAACCCTCCCCATGCCCATTCCTTGGTTTTCCTTAACCCTGTAGCCGACACTGCAATTGTGAGCCAGTGATCAGATTCCAACTCACAGAGAGTCTTCAGTCAGGACAGGAGCAGACCACCGGAGCAACACAACCTTTTGATTATCATCCCAGTGCTTAACCACTGCAGGGCTCACTCACAAGAAGCCACACTTGCATGAAGTAGAGTGGCTTTTTATTTTGGATATATTATAATACTCTCTTCTGCATTCAACTACAAATCCCTACACAGTAAGTACCATGCTTTGAATGTCTGGGTGAATTTTCCAAAGCCTAATAGGGTGGCATGGACATACGTACACAGAGCCATTGTGTTTACCACTATGCCCCGCTTATTTGTTACATAATGATGCAACAAGAGGTGGAAGACAAGGATACGCATTCTGGTTATCTCTGCCACTCACTAGCTGTGTGACCTGGGGCAAAGCACATAGGGCTTTCTTTTAGGCTTCAGTTTCTTTTTATTTAATCGTTTTTTTAGTGGCTCATACAACTCTTTTTTTTTTTTTTTTAGGAGTGTGCAGGCTTGACTTGTTTTGTTTTTTTAAATCATTTTATTAGGGGCTCATACAACTCTTAACCCAATCCATACACACATCAATTGTGTAAATCACATTTGTACATTCATTGCCCTCATCATTCTCAAAACATTTTCTCTCCACTTAAACCCCCAGCATTAGGTCCTCATTTATCCCTTCCCTTGCCACTACCCCCTCCCTAATGAGCCCTTAATAATATATAAATTATTATTCTGTCATATCCTGCCCTATCCGACATCTCCCTTCACCCACTCTTCTGTTGTCCATCCCCCAGGGAGGAGGTCACATATAGTTCCTTGTAATCAGTTCCCTCTTTCTAACCCACTCTCCCTCTACCCTCCCAGTATCGCCACTCACACCACTGGTCCTGAAGGGAACATCTGCCCTGAATTCCCTGTGTTTCCAGTTCCTATCTGTACCAGCGTTCATCCTCTGGTCTAGCCAAACTTGCAAGGTAGAATTGAGATCATGATAGTGGGGGCGGGGAAGAAGCATTTAGGAACCAAACGAAAGTTGTATTTTGCATTGTTGCTACATCGCACCCTGACTGGCTCTTCTCCTCCCCGAGACCCCTCTGCAAGGGGATCTCCAGTGGCCTACACATGGGCTTTGGGTCTCCACTCCGCACTCCCCCCATCATTCACTATGGTAAGAATTTTTGTTCTGATGATGCCTTATACCTGATCCCTTCGACACCTCGTGATTGCATAGGCTGGTGTGTTTCTTCCATGTATGCTTTGTTGCTTCTGAGCTTGATGGCAGCTTGTTTACCTTCATAGGCTTCAGTTTCTTTACCTGTAAAATAAACTCCCAAACCAAACTCACTGCCATAGGATCCATTTGAACTCATAGCAATCCTCTAGCACCAAGTGAACAGCCTCTTTGGGACTCTGAGGTTGTAAATCTCGACAAGAGGAGACAGCTTTATCTTTCTCTCAGGGAGCCTCTGGTGATTGAATCGCTGACCTTGCAATTAGTCATCTGTGAGTTGGAATCTACTGTCAGCTACAGAGACAAAGGGAACCAAGTAATGGGGATGGGGGCGGGGGGGGGACTGTAACATTATAGCTAGACACTAGAGGGCAGTGTTGCCTAAAGTTTTCGAAGAAGCCATTCTAAGCGACCCTTTAACAAATATTGATGGTGGTGAGGGAATGCAGCTTGCCTGTTTAATGGGATGTTTCCCCTGTGCTTTAGAGTCCATCCAGGCCATTATGTCTTTAGGTCGGATGTGCCTGAAGCATTTCATAAAGGGAGATGCAAGTGGATGGTTTGATTAACTCATAATCCCCACAGAGAGGACACTAAATTTATTTTCCCAACTTTTGTCCAGGGTCACGTAAGGATGTTCAACTAAAATCCTTTGGGCTTCAATGAGTTCTTCTTATCATACCATGAGGGAAACAGCATAACAGATTGATGGGATATAGAGGAAAATATGAATTGCTAATATTTTATCCTGTTTTACTATTGGCTGAAAATGTTCACTTCACTTTTTTTTCCCTTGCAGAATTTTCTGAGTTCTGGCTTTATCCTCTGGGTGGTGGGAAAAGAACTTGCTAATAGGGATTTTGATAGTGAATCAAAGATGGATCAAGGATATATTCATATTTTACCAAAACTCCAAACCAACCTTGCTGCCATCAAGTCTATGCCAACTCGGAGCGACTCTATGAGACTGGGTAGAACTGTCCCCGCTGAGTTTCCTAGACTGTAACTGTTTGAGGAAGTGTCCTTGGTTCCAAACTGCTGGCTTGGCAGTTAGCAGCTCAACCCATTACCACGATGCCACCAGAGCTCTCATTTTGTCAAGGAACTCTCCCTCTCCCTGTTTTCCTTCAAGTGACCTTACAAGCGTTCATTTAGGAGCGATTACTGACCATTAGTGGGAAAGCCCAAAACAACATGGCTTGCTGCACTGAAATCCACTCGCTGTTTATATTTCCAAAGAATGTGCTTAATTATTTTTAAAGTAATTTTATATTGTGATTCTGGTGAAATTTTACACAGTAAGTTAGGTTTTTTTCCTGACAATTCCACAGATATTAATGAATGTGAGTTATATAAATTCGTATAGCCCTTCCAGCCATAATCCCTTATGTGATATATCATAATTCTGTAATATTTAATAATTCTATATTTCTCACGCCTGTGGCTATGGTCCAGTTTTGGAGGGCATTATCTGCTAACAAACAGGAGTGGGATGAGATTGAGTTCTGACCTTTGTAGAATCAGACCCTCGATCTGTTTAGTGGTTATTAGTTACTGTTACTGATAATTGATGTAAGGAACTATATTCTAAAGCTGAGAGGAAAAAGAAAACTGTTTTTGGAGCAGTCTGGGGGTAAAAAACCTGGCTGATTACGATTAGTAGGAAGAACTGGGAACATTTTGCCAGAGGCCCCAAGCCTTATGTGAATAAATAAGATACTGTCTGGGTGGAGGTTTTAGATTACTACATTTGGGTGAAATTTGATTGCACAATGTAACTTCCACCAAATGACCTTTCCCTGCATGACTTTGGTAAGATCAGGATCTTACCAGATAGGATTCGTCTGCAATGCCATCCTGTGGCAAATACAAAACTCCACCGTGAAGCAGGAGGGGTGAGGTCATTACCAGCAAGAGCCAAGGGTGGGGTGAGTCCTCTGGACCCAGTATCTGGCTTATCCCTGCCTGACCTTTGGACTTTGGACTGAACAGTTCCCACCATCGCATGTCCTTGAACATTCATGATTTCTGTGGGACGCTGCAGGGACACTCGGAACCCAGAGATGTGAGGGGATGCACCCAAGGGAGGAGTGAGGGGGTGAAATGGAGCAGACAGTTATCTCACAAGAGTTGGACTTTGGGCTGGTTTTTTTTTTTTTTTTTCAATTTCCAACTTCTGGGAGCTAGCTGGGTATCAATCCTCATGAAAGAAGTTATTACCACAAATGACATTTGTTGCATGGTCTGCCTCAACAGGCTTTCCTGGTGCTGTGGCTGTTTACCTCCCAGTACTGGAGTTCCCCAGTTTTTCCTAAGTGTGTGTGTGTGTAGGGGGGGGAGGTTACTCACGGTCTGTGTGGTCATGAGCGATCCAACCACCAAGCGTTCCAGAGGCTTTGGGTGTGTCCCTTACTCTAATGTGGAGGAGGGGGACCCGGGCAGGAACGCAAGGCCACACAGGGTGGATGGAAGTGTCGTGGAACCAAAGAGGGCTTGCAAGAACACTCTCAAAGACCAGGTGCCCATGGACTGGTGGATGAGAGTTATGTCTGCGGCATCAAAGAAGACAATGATGATTTTGAGCAATAGGGGAAAATTGAAGTTGCTGAAATTGTGACTGATTGAGCAGAGGCAAGAAGTGGGGCTTTGCTTTTGTAACTTTTGATGAGCATGACTTCATCGATAAGATTGTCATTCAGAAATACCATACTGTGAATGGCCATGACTCTGGAGTAAAGGAAGTTCTGTCGAAGCAAGAGATGACCAGAGTCTTTTCCAGCCAAAGAGGCCAAAGTGGTTCTGGAAACTTCAGTGGTGGTCAAGGAGGTGGTTTCGGTGGGAATGACAATTTTGGTCGGGGCAGAAACTTTAGTGGACGTGTTGGCTTTGGTGGCCACCATAACCATGGTGGATGTGCAGGTAGCGGGGATGGTTATAACGATTTGGTAATGATGGAAGGAATTTTGGAGGTTGAGGAATCTACAATAATTTTGACGATTACAACAATCAGTCTTCAAATTTTGGACCTAGAAAGGGAGGAAACTTTGGAGGCAGAAGCTCTGGCCTGTGTGGAGGTCAATATTTTGCCAAACCATGAAACCAAGGTGGCTCTGGTTATGGTTGCAGCAATAGCAGTAGCTCTGGCAGTGGCAGGAAATTTTAATGACTGCCAGGAAACACAGCTTAGCAGGAGAGGAGAGCCAGAGAAGTGACAGGTTACAACAGGTTT
>NW_022104003.1:72725-74183 GCF_000313985.2 Echinops telfairi
AGTGGAGTTTCCACATTGGATCCCTCTTGTATAGCCTTTGGAGTGTGCTGTGTAATCAGATACGTTTCTAAATGCTAAGGACACCACAATTAGCATCTCTTGTCCCTGCCCTCCAGCCTCTCATTGACTTATGAAACATTACTGTGATTGTGTGCTGTGAAGTGAATTCAAACTCACGGTGACCTTACATGACAGTAGAACTGCCTCATACATAAATAGGCATTGATTTTGATTGTGATGACTCTCATGTTTTGGTTGTTGTTCGTGTGTAGCCACATGACACTGTCTTAATTACTGAAGCTCTGTACCTCTTGAAATAAGGTAGTGTGAATCCACCAAATTTCTTATTTTTCAAAACTATTTTAGATGGCCTCGCTTGATAGTCACCTTCATGGAATGATCACTGAAGATAAGGGTGCTACAGCAAAGTGTGCTGATGAAAGCAGATGGTGCCCGGCTATAAATCAGAATAGTGTCTGGGGTCTTAAAAGCTTGTATTCAAACAAGCAGCCATCTAAGTGAGGAGTCAAGTAAGTCCACATGGAAGAAGCACACCAGCTTGTGTGATCCAAATATGACAACTCGAATATGGTGAGGAGAAAAGCATCAAAGCAAAAATCATGAACATCCAATTTGTGGAGGGCTATGGGGGATGGTGAGAGACCAGAACCCTTCTTCAGAGAATCTGGTCAGACAGCGGATCTGGGAGATCCGCTCTAGCCACAGGCAAGAGTCTTAATCAGCCTTACTACCAGGCAGAGACCATTGTCATCTTGAAGATGCTGGATTGAACTCGTCGCTTGGTCAGGACACCACCCAATAGACAGGACCAGGATTTGTTCTGGGTGCCATATATTTTACTGGTTCCACGACAGAAATTTCTTCCCTAACCTTTTGATTAGTGTTTTGGGGGGTGTCTTTTCCATCTTACACATTGTTAGTAATTTTGTCTGTATACTATTATGTTTCTACCCTTACCACCTTAATGCAATGTTGTTGTCTAGTGTTTTCTGTTGGGTCTCACAGTGGTGAAGCACAGGAGTGGATACTTATGGATGATAATTACGGATACAAGGGGATATAGGGAATGAAGGTGTATGGGGAGCTGGGTGGGGAGAGTTAGGGAGGGAAAGGGGATTTGGGGAATAACTAATGAAGACGGGAGGGGAGGGAACACTAGAACAGATTGTGATTGCATAAATCATCTTAAAGGCAATTTAACCACGGGGGAGAGTGAAGACTCTAAAATTGATGTGGGGGTGATTGTACAATTCTCCGTGATACGATTGAATGATCAAACTAGTGAATTATATGATATGTAAATTATTTGCCAGCAAAACAATTGGAGGAGAAAACTATTTTGGGTATTTTTTTTTAACATTTTATTAGGGGCTCATACAACTGTTATCCCAATCCATACACACATCAATTGTGTAAAGCGCATTTGTACATCGTTTC
>NW_022104003.1:77098-79189 GCF_000313985.2 Echinops telfairi
AAAATTCCAATATCCAACCATTCATTGCAACCATGTAAAAACAGCATTGATTTTTTCATTTTGATCTTGTATCCTGTATTCTTAACTAACTCAAATATTAGTTCTACTAGTTTGGGGTGTTTTTTTGTTTTGCTGTGCTGTGTTTTATTTTGTAATTTTCTATGTAGCTAACCTTGCCATTTGTAAGTAGAGTCAGGTTTATTTATTTCATCCCAAGGTATATGCCCTTTTTTCCTTTTCTTTGATGTACTGGCTAGGTCCTTCGATACAGTGTTGACTAAAACTGAGGAGAGCAGGCTTATCTTCCTTCTAAATCTTAAGAGGAAAAGCATTTAACCTTTCACCATTAAGTATGGTGTTCACTATGGGATTCTTCACAGATTCCCACTCTCAGTTTGAGGATGTTCCCATTTCACTCCTCTTTTCCCAAGTGTTTCCAGTATGAGAGGATGCTGATTATTTGAAGCTCTTTTGTTTGTTTTGTTTTTCAGTATATGACTTAGAGAAGTAGACTGATTGACTTTTGAATGATGACCAACCTTCAGTTCCTGGAATAGAACCACTTTGTTATCATGTATTATCATTCTTACACATTGCTGGATTTGGTTTACTGATATTTTGTTAAGGAGTTTTATATTTATGTTTCCTTTGTTGTAAAGCCTTTTGTTTTTGTTTTGATATCAGGTTACTCCTGACTTCCTAAAATAAGTTAGGAAATTCCCTTTCCTATCTTCTCACAGAGTTTGTGTCAAAGTGGGGTTATCCCTTTCTTAATGTTTGATACTATTCAACAATGAAGCCATCTGGACCTGGAGTTTTCTTTATTGGAAATTTTAAAATTATTTTTTAATCTTTGAAGCAAATTTCTTTAATTCCCTTAGAACTACTGGCTGCTCCTGACTGACCATCATTTAACTATGTATAAACTACATAGTGTTGAACCGACTCCCAACAGGCTAATATGTTAAAATTTTGAGGTGAATATAATGGTTTTAAATGACAGATTAGTGCTATTTTTGCAATGTGCATCAAAGTATTATTTTTTCTGTATTATAATATTAAAGATGTTTGAGCTGTATCTGGAAGTGGTTCTTTCACTTTTTCATGCCCAGAAAGCTACACTATGTACTATAGAAAAAAAATTACTAAGTGATTTTACACAAGAACTGTACCTACCTGTTCCTACTTATATACAAACTGAATTTAAAGACAGATTCAGAAACAGAGCTTGTTTGGAATCAGGGACTGGTAGTATGTGAGCTTTCTGTGCCGCTATAACCAGTTGCCATAAATGGCATAGCTTGAAACCAGAGGGAGCGATTCTTTTATGGTCTCACAGTGTAGAAGACACAGACACATGAGCTCAAAAAGTGTAGATGACTTGGGAGGAAATGTATGTTATCATGGCGAGATTATTAGATTTTCATTCTCCAGGAAAATCAGTGAATCAGAAATGGGGTCAACTTCCAGAGAAATACACAATGACCATTCCCTAAGAGTTCTGAAATGAAACAATAATGTTAAACTTAGTTAAATCTCCAGATTTGGGGTGTGAGGTTGCCCTACCTATACACATAGGATTCAACCTTTACTGGGCTTGGTATGAGGCATTGTTTGCATAAAACGTAAGTACTGCTTTGGATGATAAATAATGTTGGCTGAAATAAGAGTCCTAGTTTTGAGTGGTGCAAACAATTAAGTGCTCAACTACTAACCCTAAGATTAAGGGCTCTGAACCACTTTGAGGTACCCCTTAAGAAAGGCCTGGGGTAGATCTGTAAAAGCCCCCCAGTAACCTGATTTATTTATTTTTAATAGAAAGAAAGAAAGGCCTGGGGATCTGAAAGATCACAGCCTTGAAACCCAGAGGAAGCATCATTCTGCTTTGAAATACGTAGGGTTTCCATGAGTTGCAACTAGTTTTGTTTTGTTTCTTGTAATAAGAACAATCCCATTCATAGATTGAAGTTTTTGCTCATATCTTTTACAGCTTTCATATATAATTTTTAAAAAATCATTTTATTAGGGGATCATACAACTCTTATCACAATCCATACACACATCAATTGTATAAAGCGCATTTGGACATTC
>NW_022104003.1:80668-86227 GCF_000313985.2 Echinops telfairi
TTAAATTGTGTATGACACCAGAATCCAGCATCACTCAGATGAATGGTTGGATAGCATAGGAAGGCATGTAATTCAATTCGATAGCTTTTTCTGGTAAGAGAGTTTCTGGTAACTGATGACTCAGATGTAGGCACACAATTATCTGAACTAGTAGCGTTGGGTATGATTTTTGTCAGTGAGGAACAGGCAGTTCTAGTGAAAACTACAGCTACTAAACACACTAATATGATATAGGGACTAGGACTTCAAGTTTTGGTAATTGCTACATTCGCCAACAAGACGAATATAAAACATCAACTACATTCTTTATTTATATTCCTCACAGACCCCCTCACCTCTAAAGATGAATCCCTTGTAGCTAATTTATATCTGAGACAAATGGTAAGAATTTGTTGGAAAGGTGGAAATTGCTTAGAGGATATGATTCAAAATGAACAATCACAACAACACAAAGGTTAGAATTTGCTGGTTTCTGTGTGTATGTGTGTGCGTGTGTGTGAGTGTGTGTAACTTTATTCCAAGCAGAGGGGGCAAAATGAACCCCCAGAAGACCCATCCTTTCAGCACATATAACATAGTTCCAGTGCCCACCTGGCCCCAGTGCTCATTGTCCCCCGTGCTGCCCAGTCTGTCACTCAACTCTACCCACCTCCCTTAGCCCTAGATAATCTCGCTCCTCTCCTAGGCTAAACTCAGTTTCACCACAGCTCCTTCTCTCACTGTGTTCACCACAGACAATTCTAGCAGGGAAGGAGGGCCATTCTCCAGTCAACCAGGCAACCTTACTGACCAGGCAGCCACTAGAAAGCTCATGCAGTGTTGAGTGCACCTAGGTGGCCATGTCAGAGGGGTGACATGTTAGTTCCTTTTAAGAGGCAAAAAGTGTCAAGATAAGAGAATAGGAACTTGTTATGAGGGCAATTATTTATAAGCAACCAAGACTAGGACAAAACCTGACCATTGTTTCTTAAGATGTTTTTCAAAAACTGAAAAACTAATGTAAACATATATTTTTAACTCAAAAACATAACTTATGTATTTGAGTTAAAAGTTTAACACTGTTGAACCCCTACAATGTTCCAGTGTCGGGTTTCATTCAAACTTCTGGGGATAATGACAGTGGAAGAAGAGACACAGGTCCTGCCATTTTGTAGCCCATAACTGCTGAACAGACATATGCACACCCAGGTTTATTGCTTCCTTTGGGATATCTATCTTGTTTAACCAAAATCCACTTCTATCGAGTTAAATCTGACTCACTGTGGTCCTATAGGGTGGAGTAGAACTGCTCCCTAAGGTTTCTGGAACTGGAAATACTTATGGGAGCAAAAAGTCACAACTTTCTCCCATTGATCAGCTGGAGAGCTTGAACTACTGACCTTGTAATTAGTAAGCCACCAACGCATAACCTACTATGCTACCAGGGCTCCTTTGGTAACATTTGTAAGAGTCTGAATATTAAGAATGGCTAAGTGGCACGATACTTTAATGAGGTGTGAATTTATATTTTTTCTTAGTGTTTTAGAATAACCAAAAAGAATGAGAAATAAATGCTGCTATAACACAACCCTGGTTTTGTGTTAGGAAACATGGGGCTTCCATTTTCCCCAGGGCAGTGGGGAGGCTTTGGTTGTAAATGATCTAGACCAGAAGAAGAAAAATGCCAAGTTTTTGATAGGAGGATCGATTCAAACATTTGAAGAGTAAGTCTGAGCCTTGCCTATTACCCGGCAAGCAGCACGAATATCAACTAGCAGGGCCTCAGGGAAGAGGCAGGAACTGGCTGCATAATCAGCAACCAGAAAATGTAAGGTCTGGTTGCTCCTAAAAAGAAACCAGAAATGGTTCTGTCTCACAGTTCTGTGGGTCAAGAACGCTGGTGCCCTTTCACTGACTGTGGCTTTTCCTGGGGTATTGGTGGTATTCACTGGCTGCTGGGTGGCCTGGGTATCCTGTTGTCTAAGATGGCTTCATTCCACTGCAGCAGAATTGGCTAGAAGGCTGGGCTCCTCTAGGCATCTCTTATTCTTCATGAAGTCTGTAGGGCCTTTGGGCCAAAGTCTCCAGCAGGATAGTTGGACTTCTTATCCGAGGGCTTGAGGATCATGGTGCCAATGGTTAACACTGCTGCTAACAAAAAGGTTAGGGGTTCATGATCCTGTAAACTTCGATAAGATACTTGGCACTTGTGTACGTATCTGAATTATGGTCCCTTTCCCACTTCTGTAGCCCCACCCACTAAAATGATGAGCTGATTTGCCTCGGGCATGACGCTGTGATGAATTTCTTCTGTCTGTGCTCTAGGATGAGCAACATAGGCAGAAGTCTTTGGGGTGCTATGGTGGCTTCATGTTGATGAGCTCCCTCACCCGGATGATTTCTCTTCGTCTTTTATTAAGATTTAATGGCGGAGTCTGTATAAAATAAATAAGTTGGAGGTCCAGAAGAAATACCTGCCAATCTACTTTTTATAAAGATCAGACATTCAAGACCAGAGTAACTGGTCTGACGGAGCGTGGTGGAACCCTACCATCCGAGACTGTGGGCCTTAGACACCCTTCAACCCTGAACGTGAGACTACCCCTGGACATCAATTTTCCAACCAAACCATAGACAGGCCTATAAAGTGAATAACACCAAGAGGGATTTACTCCTCGAACAATTGATCGGGTGAAACTAAAGGGCACCATTTGCGCAAAAGCCGAGTTCAGAAGGCAGGGCCTGGAAAGAAGGACAAAAGGAAAAGGTGAACTCCAAGAGGAAGTGGCAAGTGAGAACTGCCACTAATATCACAACACAAAATGTGTCTGAAATATCTAATTTTCTCTGTAAAAATTCACAAGAATATCACACACACAACTGTCATTTTAAGTCCTGTGGAGTACAGACAGTTCTACTCTGACACGATGGGTCTCCATGAGTCAGAATATAGATAGCAACTGGTGTTGAGGGTCCAACAGCCCAAGGTGAATGCTGTCAGTTCTAAAGGCTAGGACTAGAACCGGCATGACATCTCTTTTGCTGAACTCTGCAGCTCAGAGAAGATGCAGGCTAGTTCTGCCGCAATGGGGAATGTCAAAGACTTTGTGGCTTTCTTAAACTATTCACAGTGCTCTTGAGATGGTTGGACTTCAGGCTTTGGGGCTCATAAACTTGGCTAGATTCTCAGGGCTCAAGCTTGGCACTGGATCACCAGCTGTCCACCTTCATGGAAGCAGCATGCAGATTTGCACAATTTGCCCATTAGTGTTGACCAGCATTAACTTAAAGAGCTGTGGTAGTTAGATAGTTTTATGTCAAATTGAATTTTTAAGATGCATTTTTTTGGGGGTGGCCTTCTTATAAGGGGGCCCAGGGAGAGGGAGAAACTGGGACCCAACTACTCTATGGACTTTACCTATCTGATTGCTTTGGCTCTGCTGCTGACAGTGAGAGCTGTCAGTGAGAGCTGTCAGCACCTGGCCACATTTTCACCGACTTTGGATCCATTCAACATTCACCCACTAGCATGTGATCTTCCTATTTCCAGGTCACCATTCTATGTTACTGGCATTCAGGCTACATGAGTCTGCAGAGGGACTTATGGACTAGAAGTGAATTTATGGTCTTGAGTAGGGCTGGGCTTGGATGCCTTCTTGATATATAAATGCTTCTTGATATATGGCTCGTTCTTATACACAGATGAGTGTCACTGGAAATGGGGACTAACACAGGGACCCTGGTGGGTTAAGTGTTGGGTTGCTAACTTCAAGATAAGTGGTTCAGACCCACCACTATTCTGTGGGAGAAAAATGAGGCTGCCTGCTACTGTAAAGATTTATATTTATAGCCTCGGAAACCAAAGAAGTTCTACTCTGTTCTATATGGTTGCTATGAATTGGAACCCAGTCTATGGCAGTGGATTTTCATTTTTTAGCATAGACTTTATAAAAGGTGGAGCCCTGGTGGTGTGGGCTACATGTTGGGCTTTTAACCACAAGGTAAGCTGTTTGAACCTAGCAGCTACTCTGGCAGAGAAAGATGAGGCTCCCTTCTTCAGTAAAAATTTATTGTCTCAAAAACCTACAGGGCAGCTCTATTCTGTCCTTATGGTTGCTATGAGTCAGAACAGATTCAATGGTAGTGAGTTTGGTTTGGTTTATAACAGAGTGCTAGTGCTGCCCCCTACTACTGGTCATCTGTGTCACATACAAATACACTTGTCTGAGAGCCTGCGCTTCCATGGCTAAATCGTATAGCCTGTGGCAGGACTGTGGAAGCATGGGCAGGTGGGGTTGGGGGTTTCCTAATTTTCACAAAGGTGTCTGAAGGGCTAACAAAGACCCTGAAGGGTTCCACTCCCAAATTTCAGAATAGTGTAAGTATCTAGGGACCTTTGAAGAGTGTGAACTTTAGTAACACCTAAGGTTGAATATTTTCTGCCAGACTGGTGCAATGAGGACTCAGAGAACAGTTGGCCTTAAAAGAAATTAGGAATATGGGGTTTCAACATTTCTTTTAAAACATATTGTGGAGTAAAATCAAGTCTACTACCTCTAAGGACCTTCTGAGGTTTAAGAAGGTGTATGATAGGATTTGTCTGTAATTTCTTATAAACATGAACTGTATTAATGGATTCATATTTATTTTTGCTAATGTTTTTATAAACAGTGCAGTGAGGACATGTTGTATAATTCACTTTGCACACAGGTGCAGGTTTTTCTGTAAGACACGTATAGATATGTTTTAGAATCAGAATTACTGAGTCAACAGAAAAGGTCATTTTTTAACTTAGATGCTGTTGATAGCCCCTATCTAACCAACTCCCCAATCATGGCAAACTCTTTCCCCCCAACTCATGCGCAACAAAAGAAATTGGTGCCTAGTCTGCCCTATGCCCATGGCTGGTTGCAGCGTAGACTCTTGTGATCCCCAGGGGTTTTGTTGACTGATTTTCAAAAGAAGAACACCAGGGTTTTTCTCCCTCATCTGTTTTGTCCGGAAGCTCAACTAAACGCTGTTCAGGATCAAGGCAACACTCAAGTATCTACTGACAAACTATGGTGGCTGTGCATGAGGTGCACTGGCCAGGAAGCCAACCAGACCCCCCCATGGAAAGTGAGAATTCTACTACTGACCCAGACCCACTGCCATCGAGTCTGTGATGTTTCATAGCAACCCTGCAGTACAAGGAAGAACTGTTCCAGTGTGTTTTCGAGACTGTAACCCTTTATAGGAGTAGAAAACCCTGCCTATCTCCCACAGAGTGACTGCTGCTTTCAAACTGCTGACCTTGTGGCTAGCAGCCCAAAGCACAATACCCCTACACTACCATGAGTTGTCAAATTTCCCTCAAAGGCAATGGTAATAGCTTAATTCTTCCAAAAAATATATGTGCAATTTTTATAATGTACTCATGTTACTTTTTTTCATCATAAGTGCTATTTATTTTTATTTTTTATTTTTAAAGTCATTTTATTGGGGGCTCATACAACTCATCACAATCCATACATACATCAATTATGTAAAGCACATTTGTACATTTGTACATTTGTTACCCTCATTATTCTTTTAAAAAAA
>NW_022104003.1:87339-88349 GCF_000313985.2 Echinops telfairi
GGCACCCACTGATATGATTTTAAGTTCTTTGATGTCTGATAACTGATCCCTTCTACACCTCGTGGTCAGACAGGCTGGTGTGCTTCTTCCATGTGGGTTTTGATGCTTCTCAGCGATATGGCCACTTGTATGTCATCAAGTCTTTAAGACTCCAGATGCTATATCTTATGGTAGCCGGGCACCATCAGCTTTCTTCACCACCTATGCTTATTTTCATATTTTTTCTCAACAATTGATTTGGGAAGGTGTGCACCCTGGAATGCCAATTTAAAAGAACAATGTGTTCTTGCAATGAGTAAGTGCTTGAGTGGAGGCCCAATGTTCATCTGCTGCCTTAATACTAAACCTATAAATATATGCATATAGATCTGTTTCCCCACACTCTTATATGTACATTCCAGTCTTAAAACCTCTATACATACCCTTTGTCCCTATTTATCTCCTCTATATCCCTTTATTTTCCTCTTGTCCCACTATCATGGTCAGCCTTCATTTGGGTTTCAGTGATTTCTCTCTCAGTTACAATGCCCTTGCTGAATCTCTACCAGGCCTCTCACCCTCCTTGCTACTGTTTTTGGATCATTTGTTGCTCCCCTGTCCCTGGTTTGGTCAGCACCACCTCCTTATCCCCGCCTCCTCCTCTCCCGTGTCCCCCTGGAACCGTTGGTCCCGTTGTTTTCTCCTGCAGACTAGTCATCCAGTCTATCTTATCTAGATAGATCTGTAGAAATACGAATATGCATAAAAAACCAAGCCATAGCAAGATAGGCAATCAGTGAGAGCACAGCGATGGCAACAACAAAGGAAACCCATTACCTATAGAAAAGTAAGTTAATTATGCGAAAAAAAAAATTTTAAGCAGAAAGAAAAACCTTTAAATAGACAAAGGTCTGATTTTTGTTCTCTAGGCATGTCATTCAGTCATGAACAACACGCATTCCTGTTTAAGACACTCAGGAAGATAGGAATAGAAAGAAAATTCCTCAATATTATACAAGCCATATTTGAAA
>NW_022104003.1:90234-92114 GCF_000313985.2 Echinops telfairi
CAGACGAATGCAGCTTGTTGGCAAGGAGTGGGGAGCCAGTGGAGGGGCCTGAGGGCTCGGCCCCCATGCCAGCTATCTGGACAACAGCCATTTCCCCCAAAATAAGCTACTTGAGAGGACGGCAATAAAGCTGAAGTTAGGGGATAGGGGCATGTCTGATCAGAGCAAATGAGAGCATTTAGGGGGAGGAAGAGAGAGTGGAGCATATCCTGACCAACCAGGCCTGGAGGACGACATCACGCTTTGAACAGCCTGTGGACAGAGTGGACAATATGGCTGATCCCACCATGAGACACGCCATCCCTTGATGTCCCCGGGCTCTAAGTGGGACAATGCTGGAGACTCGGTGTTGGGACTGGCCCAGACTGACCCTGAGACACCGAGGCAAATCACAAAAATCGTGCAGCAAAGCAACCGTGGGAGCAGAGTAGAGAGCCCGTGAGGCAGTATAAAGGACAGACTTGGGGACCAGTGCTATTTATATTTATATATATTTCCTCTTTATCAGATGTTCTAAATACTGTCTTTCAAAATTCAGCTCTAAGTTTACTTGGGCCATTGTACTTTAGCTTTTGCTTATTTCCTTAGTTTGCTTTTAATATTGATCAATTTATCCTTCTGTCTTTGATTTTTTTTCTTTTGGTTACTTTTCATCTACAATTTTGTTGTTACTTAGTAGTTTATTATTTTTCTTGTGATTTTATTCTGTTTGGGAACTTGCCCTGAATAATTTTCCTTTTTGATGTTTCTCTTACTATCTTTGCCAGTGATTAAGAACATGCACTGTGTTAACGTAAAAGCAAAGCATTTTATTTAAAGTTCAGAAGAGCTCAGATGAGGATATGTCTAAGCTCACAAAGTGAAATAGAACTACTCCCCAAGTGTAATAACAGAGGCAGCCAAGGGTTAGTCCAAAAAGTACTGCTATAAAATAATAGAAAGCTCTATTAAACAAATATATCAACATGTGAAGGTATTGTTTCTCAACATGTCTCCCTTCTAGGTCTATACAGAAGGTGGTGCTCCGTCTGTTTAAGCCTTATGGGAAGAGTTCGACCCTCTTCAATTCACACCACAGCAAAATGTTTTGATATTTAAAGGGGCTCAGACCTTGTTCCTTTTACACATTCTTTGTATTTGGGGAACAAAAAGAAATCTGATCCTGATCGATACTTGCCCTCAGGAAGGGAATACAGAAGATATGGGTTCTATAGCAAAGTGTGGAGAAGAAATTAGATGGTACCCGGCTAGCAGATGAAGTAGCATTTGGGATCTTAAAGGCTTGTTTCCCAGTAAGAAACCATCTAAGTGAAATGTCAACTAAGTTCACATGAAGAAGCACACCAACATCAGTGACCGTTGTATCGTAAATCATATAATCTGAAGCCAAAGGAGTGAATACTGTCAGAACCTAAATTGTGAGAATCTGGTTTTCAGAAGGCTATAGATGACAGTGGAAGCTTAAAATGTATTTGTGAGATCTGCACAGGAAATAAGCCTCTGGTTAGTGCCCTCTATCCATACTAGAAGGATGGTAAGAAACTGGTTACCAAGCAGAGTGAATTGGAGGGATGACTGTAGGGGATCAATGTGATAAATCTGACTTGAATGATTAAAGCCTTGTCAGTAGATACTCCCTCTGATGCATGTTTGGCCTGGTCTGGTTTTCAACATTTTCAACATTTTCTGTATTTTTTGTTTCGTTTTTTATTTGTTCTTATCGTGGTTTATCTGAGATATAGTTTGTCATTGGGGGGGGGTGGGGAGTCTTGAATTTTTGTTATATGTTTTTCACTACACGAAACCCAGGATTGATGAACCCATAGTGAGAGCACGTAGAATAAGCGTTTCTGGGGGTAGAGTGGAGGCAAGGATAAAAG
>NW_022104003.1:93670-130887 GCF_000313985.2 Echinops telfairi
TTATCAGCCAGGCTGGCACAATAAACTATCTCATTCACTAATTCCTTTCCCAACTTCAGGAGCTTGGGTCCACAGTGGCTGGCCTGGTGAATATTGCACTCTGTGCTCAGAGCCATTGTCCATTCTTTCCCGGCTCTGTTGTAGCATGAGGGCACTGGCCTCTGTAGGTTTCTGACCAGACGTCCCCAGCTGCTGGCCTCCAGCTGTGATTTGTCACTCGCAGGTGCTGATAGGAGAGTGGGAATGGAGAAGCAAGAAGCCAGTCTGTCTCCCCCTCCATCTCTGAGGTGCCCAGCATTGCAGGAGCTGCAGCTCCAGCCTCTGCCCGTTCTGGGTTCTAGCAACAGAGATTTCCCCCTTTGTTTCTCAAGCTCAGGTGGGACGTGGTTTCTGTTTTGACAACTCTCTGGATTGCCTCATTGTTCCCTTGCTGGCTTCTTAACTGCTCCTACCGCTTGAATACTAGGGCACCCCCTACCCCCACCCACCTCCTCGCATTACATGTATTCTGTTTAAACAATCTGCATGGTTTCTTCCCTGCTGATTCAATATGATCCTAGTAACCTTTGGAGCTCCTGAGACTACTGCCTCTCACATGATGTGGGCAGGGCCCTCCTTTCTTTACCTTTGGGCACTATATCAACCTGCCACCCTGCTATCTTTTGTGCTAGGCTCTTTAATGAGAGCACCATAGAACTTCCTTGCAAGACCTTGAACTACCTTGTAAGACATTGAGCCACCTCAAAAGAAACAAACACAAGAAACTCCACTTTAGAGAAGAAATAACGTGTGACATTAGGGCCCAGCCAAGAAGTTGGACCATTACCAAGAATCAACAGATGGTCCAAGGAGCCACCTCAAAAGTGAGGGGAACCCTGATAAGACTTGGATGAACCTGACTGACACCCCAAAGGCAGCCAAGCCACCTAAAGTGTGGAGAAACCCGATAAGACTTGACTGAGACAGTGAAGACATCAAAGAGCCATCCAAGCTGTCCATTTGAACCCGGGTAGAGACACTGACTTTTTAGAGAGATAGAAACCAAGGACATTAACCCCTGCTCTCTCCAACTCTACCCAGGGTTAGCACACCGATGAAGGAAATGCTTGTAGGGACTATGATGCTTGTATGAAATGTGTGAAGGGTGTTGTTATTATGCCCTTATGTTCATACTTGCTCCAATACTTTTATCCTTAGTAGTTTGAGTTATTTTAGATTGTTTGATGTGTGTTTGCAGTGAATAAACCAAGCATTTGAAAATGTCTAAGAGCGTTAATAATGATTGATCGTGCAGCTCATGATACTGTCCTGTGCTAAAGACTGGCACTGACTTAAACCAGCCTTGCGGGGCAGGTTTGAAGGTGCTTTGCTACTGTGTCCCAAGTGTGAAATCAAAACATTCACCCTGGAGTCCATTCCAAGTCACGGTGACCTCGTGCTGGTCTGAGTAGAAGTGCGCTCCACAGGGTTTTTAGAGGTTAATGTTTTGGAAGAAGGTCACCAAGCTGGTCTTTTGAGGTTCCTCTGAGTGCATCTGAGCCACGAATCTTTTGTTTAATAGTTGGAGGGGTTCACCATTTGCACACCCCCCCCCCCCCCCCCCCCCCCCCCCGGGACCAGCCACTCTACAGTCCTAGAGTCGATTCTGCCTCACAACGACCCTCTACATTGGAACAGAACCACCCCATGGGTTTCCAAGACTGCAGACCAGTCCCTGGACGAGGACATCATGTTTGTTAATGTAGAGGAGCAATAACAATGTGAAAGATGGGTGGGCAGAATGGCGGCAACAGTGAACTCAGGCATAGGGATGATTGTGAGGCTGGTTCAGGACTGGGTAGTGTTTTGTTCTTTTGTGCACAGGGTCATTATAGATTGGAACCAACTCAATGACACCTAACAACAACAAAGATTCTTTACAAGAGGAGATGACTTCACCTTTTTCCCTAAGCAGGTTCAAACTGCTGACCTGCGGGAGGGCTTCCAGCCCCACTCATAGTCCACTCTGCCACCGATATCCTTCCTCCCCAAGAACAGGCGGGTTGATTTCCCATCACAAAGCCAAATTTTGGATTCAGCTTTTAATAAGGATGTAAAGAGAGTTTGGAGATCATAAAATGTAAGAACAGAATAAATATATTGGATTGTGTAAGAACTGGCAAAAAAAACTATTATAGAAAAAAAAGAATCAGGGTTCATTGGGGGTGGTGGAGTATGATAGGGGAGGGAGGAGATAAAGGGGAGCTGATATCAAAGAGTTCAAGAAGACAGGAAACGTTTTGAAACTCTGGTAGCAATTGTACAATACTGCTTGATGTGATTGAACCATGGAATGTTATATATCTGTAAGAGCTCCCAATAAGATGGTTTTTAAAAATTGTTTTAAAAATTGTTTCAGAGATAAGAGGTGAGTGTTGCAGGGTTCCATTTGGAACAGGGACCACTGTTCCAAGATCTAGGAAGATCTAGAAGAGGTAGCCCAGAGAACCACAGGCCAGTGAGTGGCCCCAGAACAAAGACTGGCTGTCACAGCTGACCCTGCTCATGACTTAGGTATATATTTGGCCATGTTCTTCAAATGGCATTTTAATAATAAGACCTCCCAAAAGTTTGTGGGACAATCCTATTACCTTTTAATCCCACTTCCCATGAACTTTTTGAAGCCTCCTTTTAACCCTAAAAGTTTTCCAGAGCTCCTGGGGGGTATCAAAGGTGAGCTTGCTCAACTGCTAACTGGAAGGCTGAGGATGCAAGGTTGGGGTGCCTTGGAAGAAAGGCCTGAAGATCTATTTGTAAAATAACAGCCATTCAAAATGCTATGAGGCACTGTGGGGATTGCAATAAATGGCATGAGACTACATGTGTATATGAATTGTTGAATGGAAAACTTTCATCCAGATTTTTTCCCTCTCTCCTTTCCTACCTCCCCAACCCCCACCCCAGGCGCGCGCGCGCGCACACACACACACACACACCGTGGAGCACAGTTCTACTCTGACACACATGGGATCACCACGTGTTGGAATTGCTTCAATGTCAACTGAATTTTATTTATTTATTTATTTATGTTTTTTTAAGGTTATCCTTTCGTTTGCTTTGTTTGTTTGGGGTAGTGAAGTAGGGTAGGATGGGTTATCATAGTCCACTGAGCAATGTGTCTGCTACTTTCAGGATGCACTCCCAGTTATTAAACAAAAATTGCATGCATGTTTGGTTAGACATTTTAATCCTCATACAATGTTAATACTTCTTTCATAACACTGCTCCACATTCTCCTTGAGCACTGGAGAGATCTCATTGAACTCTGTCCTGCTTCAAATTCCCTTTCAGAGTTTCCTGGTTTCCTTTCAACTCTTTCTGTAAATAATTATAGTTATTTCCTTCCATTAGAATATGTTAAAGCGATCCTGCCTTTCCTCAGATGGCACACAATTCTGAAGGACTGGGACCATCTTTTGTCCCTTGGGAGAACTTGGGGTAGAAAGGAGAGGTTTTTTCTCCCCTAATCCTATCTGGTGGTCCCCAATAAAGTAGATCCTACAAAGATTTTCATTGGCAGAGCTAGGAGGATGACGCTGTTGGTGAGTTTGGCATTACTTTTAGAGGAAACAAACTCTACTTACATTTTAAAAGAACACAGTCAGCCATGATTTGCAATTATTGTTTGTATTTGTTGCTTAGCTCTAACACGATAAAGTACCAGTAGGTGGTTTAGAAAAGTCCATTGCCTGGCGTTTGTGGAGACCCCAGGTGAAGCCTCGCTTCCCCAGACTGCCTGGGAATTGCTTGCCAGGCTCTGTGGAGATGCCGGGTGAACCCTCACTTCCCCAGCCTACACGGAAGTCGTCTGCCTGACTTGTGGTGAGACATCGGGCAAACTCTCACTTCCCCAGCCTGCGCGGATATCCCTTGCCTGGCTTGCCATGAGATACCAGGAAAACCGTTGCCTCCCAGCCTGGTGGAAGCCTGTTGCCTGGCTTGCAGGGAGACACCAAACAAACCCTCATTTCCTCCTCATCAATGGGAGTTCCTTACCTGGCATCCAGGAAGACGCCAGGGGAACATTTGCTTCCCCAGCCTGCCAGGAAATCCATTTGTGGGCCTGTGGGGAGATGTCATGCAAAGCTTTGCTTCATCACCCTGTTCGGAAGTCCCATGCATGGCTGAAGGGGAGAAACCAGGCGAGGCCTCCCTTCCCCAGCTTCCCGGAAATCTGTTTTCTGGCTTGCAGGCTGACCAAGCCATGTATCCCTCTGACCTTCAATTAACCACACCTGTGTTTAAGGGCCAATATGGGATGATAACCTAACAACTTCAGTGAGCAAACCTTGTTGTGAAGCACAGGAAGTTACATAAAGCTCCATTGTTTATTGTAATTAGGACGTACAGGAACAGCAGTATTAAAGGCTGCCCATATCCTAATGATTATGGGAAATTGTAATACTTCTTGACCACAGTACTACTAAGTCCTGGGAGCACTCTTGAAATGACAAATATAACTCTAGATGAGGCAAAACAGAAGGGCAGCCCAGGAAATGCAGGATTCACGGTTTTCCTTCATAGCCAAGTAAGTCCAGGAGGTAAGGGTTGAGCAGAGATAAGTGAAACTGTTTTATGAAATGGCCCCATTTAATAGACCAGGCTAAGTACCAGAAGGATACTTTGTTGCTTTATATTCATGAACATCCTGGACATATGATGGGAGCTATGATATGAGAACCCGTTTGAAGCACCATTGAACTGATGTAAAAGCAATTCCTGGTGGAAAGTTGTTGTGAAACACCTGACCTTTCCTGACAGAGTTTCAACGGAAGTCAAGCATCCTCACGTGGCAATGTTGTGGGTATAGAAAAATGTGGTGCTCAAGGAAGTTAACATGGCTAAAGATATGACTGAAAGGAGGTTGGCGCACCTACGTGACTGTGATATTCTGGGAAATTTGAAGAAACAAATTCACAAAAACTCATGTATAAAAAGAGTGTTTTATATAAACGTAAAATGCACATCAAGAAAGCATCCTACCCATAGCTGCCCATGATCACAAGTCCAACATTATTCCATATGTGCACCAGCGATCCCCAAGGTCTTCCACCATCTCACAAAACACACGGAATGAGGCCGACTGCAAGGGGAAAGCCAAGTCAGTGAAAGGGAAATAATCTCAGGATTGATGTGGGTCTCCACATGGCTGTCCCGCACCCAAGGCTATACAATGGTAGGTCCATGTTGCTTTTACTCATATATGTCTTGCAGGAAGTGAGCCTTGCAAGCAAAAGCAGTTAACTGGCTAAAGCATCTTCCCCCTGGACTGATCTTTACAAAGCAAAAGACCTGAGAAATTATACAGCGAGGCTGACCAAGCCATGTATCCCTCCCCCTTTCAATTAACCCCACCTGTGTTTATGGGTCAGTTTGCGATGAAAAGCTAACCACCTCAGTGAGCAAACCTTGTTCTGATACACAGGAAGATATATAAAGCTCCATTGTGTAATGTAATTAGTACGCATAGGAAACTGCAAAATTCAAGCTTCCCCATATCCTAATGATTATGGGAATCGGTAATGCTTGTTGACCGTAGAAAAAGTAAGTACCAGGGAAACTCTTGAAAGGACAAACATAACTTTGGCCTCCCTTCGCCAGCATGCCAGGAAGTGTCTTGCCTGGCTTGCGGGGAGATGCTGGCCCAAGTCGCGCTTCCCAGTTTGACCGGGACTACCATCCCTGGCCTTAATGGATATACCAACATATAATCTCTTCAACAGCTTGCCAGAAATGCCGTTTCCTAGCGTGCGGGGAGAGGCCGGGCGAAGCCTCGCTTCCAAAGCATGCCTAGACGTCTGTTGTCTGGATTGCGGGGAGACGCTAGCCGAAGCCTCCCTTCCTCAGCCTACTTTGAAGTCCCTTGCATGTTTTAAGTGGAGATGCCGCGGAATGCCTTTCTTCTCCAGCCTGCCAGGACGTCCTTTGCCTGGGTTTTGGGGAAACACCGGGCAAAAATTCGCCTCCCCAGCTAACCGGAAGTCCCTTGCCTAGCTTCCAAGGAGACGCCTAATGAAGCCTTGTTCCCCCAGCCTGAATAATATAAGTCATTTGCCTGGCTAGTGTGGAGATCCCAGGGGAAGCCTCGCTTCCCAAGTCTGCTTGGAAGTCCTTTGCCTGACTTGCGGGGAGGCGCCTGGCGAAGCCTCACTTCCCCAGCCTGGACAGAAGTTGCTCTTTGGACTGCAGGGAGACACCGGGTGAAGCTTTGCTTGTTCAGCCTGCCCTGAAGTTCCTTGCATGGCTTAAGGGGAGACTCTGGGGAAAGCCTCAATTCCCCAGCCTGACCAGGAGTCCATTGTCTGGAGTTTGTGGAGACCCCAGGTGAAGCCTCGCTTCCCCATAAATTGCTTGTCAGGCTCCGGGGAGACGCAGGTCGAAACGTCACTTCCCCAGCCTGCCAGAAAGTCTGTTGGCCACCTGCCAGTAGACGGTGGGTAGAGCCTCACATTCCCAGCCTGCATGGAATTTGCTTGCCATGCTGCGGGGAGAGGCCAGGAGAAGCTTCTATTCCCCAGCCTGCAAGCAATTGCTCTTTGGCGGGCGGGGAGTCACTGGGCAAAGCCTCGCTTCCTTGCCCGGAGGTCCTCTGCCTGCCTTGTGGTGAGATGTCGGGCAAAGCCTTGGTTTCGCAGCCTGCCTGGATATTCCTTGCTGGCTGTCAAGGAGAGGCCCGGCTAACCCTTTCTTCACCACCTTGCCTGAAGTCTGTTGCAAGGCTTGCAGCAGGGAGATGCCGAGTGAAGCCTCATTTCCCCATCCTGCCTGGAACTCCATTGCCTGGCATCCAGGGAGATGCCAGGCGAAGCCTCACTTCGCCAGCCTGCCAAGAAGTCTGTTGCCTGGCATGCTGGTAGACGCAGCAGAGAGGCTCACATTCCCAGCCTTCGTGGAAGATGCTTGCCAGGCTGAGGGAAGACGCCGGTGAAGCCTTGCTTCCCTAATATGCTCAGAAGTCTGTTTGCTGGCTTGTGGGTAGACCTTGGGCTAAACTCCACTTCCACAGCCTTCCCGAGATTCCCTTGCCAGGCTTGTGGGGAGATGACTTGTGAAGCCTCACTTCACCGCCTTCTTGGAAGTCCATTGCCTGGCTTGTGGGGAGACACCTGGAGAAGCCTCGCTTCCTCAGCTGGCCCTGAAGACCGTTGCATAGCTTAAGGGTAGGCGCTGGGGAAAGCCTCGCTTTTCCAGGCTGACAGGAAGTCCATTCCCTAGCGTTTGTGGAGACCCCAGGAGAAGCCTCACGTCTCCAGACTACACAGAACTCTGTTGCCTGGCCTTCTGGGAGGCGCCAGGCAAAGCCTCGCTTCCCCAGGCTTCCCAGAAGTTCATGCCTGGCTTACAGGGAGATGCTTGACAAAGCGTCGCTTCCCAGCCTGACCCGGAGTCCCTTCCGTGGCCTGAATGGAGACGCAAAAGTATTCATGCTCACACAGCCTGCTGGGAAGTCCATTGCCCGGACTTTCAGAGAAGCAGGGCAAAACCTCGCTTTCCAGCCTGACAGGAAGTCAGTTGCCTGGGTTTGAGGGAGACGCCAAGTGAAGCGTCATTTCCTAAGCCTGATGGCAAGTCCTTGGGTGGACTGCAGGAAAAAGCCTGGCAGAGCGTAGCTTTCCCAGCCTTGCGGGAAGTCATTTCCTGACTTGTGTAGTGACTCATGGAGAAGCCTCATTTCCCCAGTCTGCCAGGAAGTCTGTTGTCTGGGCTATCAGAAGTTACCAGGTAGAGCACACTTTTCCAGCATGCCAGGAAGTTGCTGGCCACGCTTTCGGGGAGACACCATGCAATGCGTCGCTTCCACATCCTGCCCGGAAGTACCATGCATGGCTAAAGGGGAGACATCTTTCAAAGCCTCCCTTCCCCAGCTTCCCTGAAGTCTGTTTCCTGGCTAACAGGCTGACCAATCCATATATCCCTCTGCCCTTCAATTACCCCCACCTGTGTTTAAAGGCCAATTTGGGATGATAAGCTAACAAGCTCAGTGAGCAAACCTTGTTGTGAAGCACAGGAAGTTACATAATGCTCCATTGTTTATTGTAATTAGGACGCACAGGAACCTGCAGCATTAAAGGGTGCCCATATCCTAATGATTATGAGAAATTGTAATGCATGTTAGCAACAGTAATATTAAGTCCTAGGAGCACTCTTGTAATGTCAAACATAATTCTAGGTGAGATAAAACAGAAGGGCGGCCCAGGAAATGCAGGATTCACTGTTTTCCTTCACAGCCAAGCAAACCCAGAAAGCAAGGGTTGAGCTCAGGTAAGTGAAACTGTTTGAGGCCCCATTAAGTAGACCTGGCTAAGCATCAGGAGAATACTTTCTACCTTTATGGTCTTGAATCTCCTGGAGATAAGATTGGAGCTAAGATATGAGAAACCGCTGGAAACACCATTGAACTGATGTAAAAGCAATAATTTGAGGCAAGTTGTGGTGAAACACCTGACTTTTTCTGACATAGAATTTCAACGGAAGTCAAGCATCCTTACGTGGCAATGTTGTGGGTATAGAAAAATGTGGTGCCGAGAAGTAAACATGGCTAAAGATAAGACTGAAGGGTGGTTCACACAACTACGTGTCTATGATAGTATGGGAAATTGGGAGAAACAAATCCACAGAAACTCTTGTGTAAAAGAGTCTTTTACATAAACATAAAGCACACATCAAGAAAGCATCCTACCCGTAGCTGCATGTGATCACTAGTCCAACATTATCCCATATGTGCGCCAATGATCCACAAGGTCTTCCACCATCTCACAAAACAGACAGAATGAGGCCTACTGAAGTGGACAGCCAAGTCAGTGAAAGGGAAATCATTTCAGGATTGGTGGGGGTCACCCACGGCTGTTCCACACCCAAGGTTATATCACGGTAGGTCCATGTGGCTTCTGCTCAGAGATGTCTGGCAGAAAGTGAGCCTTGCAAGCAAAAGCAGTTAACTGGCTAAAGCATCTCCCCCGTGGACTGACCTTCACAAAGCAAAAGACCCAAGAAATTGTAAAGCGAGGCTGACCAAGCCATGTATCACTCCGCCCTTCAATGAACCCCACCTGTGTTTATTGATCAGTTTGTGATAAAAAGCTAACAACCTCAGTGAGCACACCTTGTTGTGAAACATGAAGATACATAAAGCTCCATGGTACAATGTAATTAGGACGCACAGGAAACCGCAGAATTCCAGGTTTCCCATATCCTAATGATGATGGGAAACAGTAATGCTTGTTGACCATAGAAAAAGTAAGTGCTAGGGGCACTCTTGTAAGGACAAATGTAACTTTGACTTCACTTTGCCCGCTAGCTGCAAGTGTCTTGTCTGGCTTTTGGGGAGATACTGGGCCAAGCCTCGCTTCCCTGACTGACCGGGAGTCCCATCTCTGGCCTGAATGGAGACCCCAACGTATAATCTTTTCAACAGCCTGCCAGGAATGCCGTTTCCTAGTCGGCGGGGAGAGGACATGCGAAGTCTCGTGTCCAAAACATGCCTGGGTGGCTGTTGCCTGCCTTGCGGGGAGATGCCAGGCAAAGCCTCAGTTCCTCAGCCTACCTTTATGTTCCTTGCATGGCGTAAGGGGAGATGCCGGGGAATGCCTTCCTTCTTCAGCCTGCCAGGACGTCCTTTGCCTGGCTTTTTGCGAGACACCGCACAAAAACGCTTCCACAGCCTAACCGGAAGTCCCTTGCCTAGCTTTCAAGGTGACTCCTAGCGAAGCCTTGTTCCCTCAGCCTGAACGGAAGTCTTTTGCCTGGCTCTTGTGGAGATGCCAGGGGAAGCCTTGCTTGCCCAGCCTGCTTGGAAGTCCTTTGCCTGACTTGTGGGGAGGTGCCTGGTGAAGCCTTGCTTCACTGGCCTGCACAGAATTTGCTTTTTGGACTGCGGGGAGAAACCGGGTGAAGCGGCGCTTTCTCAGCCTGACCTGAAGTCCCTTGCATGGCTTAATGCGAGACTACGGGGAAAGCCTCTGTTTCCCAGACTGACTGAATGTCCATTGCCTGGCATTCATGGAGACCCCAGGTGAAGCCTCGCTTCCCAAGTCTGCCAGGAAATTGCTTGACAGGCTCCGGGGAGAGGCATGGTGAAGCATTGCTTCCCCAGCTTGCCTGGAAGTCTGTTGGCTGGCTTGCCAGTAGACGGCGGGCAGAGCCTCATATTTACAGCCTGTCTGGAAGTTGCTTGCCAGGCTGCAGGGAGATGCCAGGTGAAGCTTCTATTCCCCAGCCTGCATGGAAGTCGCTCTTCGGCCAGCGGGGAGACGCTGGGCGAAGTCTCACTTCCCTAGCTTGCCCGGAAGTCCTCTGCCTGCCTTGTGGTGAGATGTTGGGCATAGCCTCACTTCCCCAGCCTGCCCGGATATCCCTTGCCTGCATTTCAAGGAGACACCCGGCGAACCCTTTCTTTCCCAGCTTGCCCTAAATGTGTTGCAAGGCTTGCAGGGAGATGCCGGATGAATCCTCGGTTCCTCAGCCTACATTTAAGTCCCTTGCATGGCTTAAGGGGAGATGCCTGGGAATGCCTTTCTTCTGCAGCCTGCAAGGACGTCCTTTGCCTGGCTTTTGGGGGGGCCTCTGGGAAAAACTCGCTTCCCCAACCTAACGGGAAGTCTCTTGCCTAGCTTCCAAGGAGACGCCTACCGAAGCCTTGTTCCCCCAGCCTGAATGGAAGTCCTTTGTCTGGCTTGTGTGGAGATTCCAGGGGAAGCCTCACTTCCCACCTGCTTGGAAGTCATTTGCCTGACTTATGGGAAGGCGCCTGGCAAAGCCTCGCTTTCCCGGCCTGCACAGAAGTTACACTTTGGACGGTGGGGAGACACCGGGCAAATCTGTGCTTCCTCCGCCTGCCCTGAAGTCCCTTGTATGGCTTAAAGTAAGACTCTGTGGATAGGCTAGATTCCCCAGACTGACTGGAAGTCCATTGACTGGCATTCATGGAGACCCCAGGTATAGCTTCGCTTCCCCAGACTGCCAGGAAATTGCTTGCAGGCTCAGGGAGATGCAGGGTGAAGCATCACTTCCCCACCCTGCCAGGAATTCTGTTGGGTGGCCTGCCAGTAGACAGCAGGCAGAGCCTCACATTACCAGCCTGCCTGGAAGTTGCTCGCCAGGCTGCAGGGAGAGGCCAGGCGAAGCTTCTATTTCTTAGCCTGCATGGAAGTCGCTCATTGGTCAGCAGGGAAACGCTGGGTGAAGCCTAGCTTCCCCACCTGCCCTAAGTCCTCTGCCTGCCTTGTGGTGAGATGTCGGGCATGCCTCACTTGCTCAGCCTGCCCAGATATCCCTTGCCTGGCTTTCAAGGAGATGCCCGGCTAACCCTTTCTTCTCCAACTTGCCCGAAGTCTGTTGTAAGGCTTGCGGGGAGAAGCCGAGTGAAGCATCATTTCCTCATCCTGGCCAGAAGTCCCTTGCCTGGCATCTAGGGAGACGCCGGGCAAAGCCTCGCTTCCCAAGTCTTCCAGGAAGTCTGTTGCCCGGCCTGCTGGTAGATGTCAGGCAGAGCCTCACATTCCCATACTCCCTGGAAGATGCCTGATAGGCTATAGGTAGACACCAACCGAAGACTCACTTCCCTTATGTGACCGGAAGTCTCTTTCCTGGCTTGTGGGGAGACGCCAGGCGAAGCTCCATTTCCCTAGCCTTACCGGAATTCCCGTGCCTGGCTTGTGGGGAGACGCCTTGTTAAGCCTCACTTCACAAGCCTGCCTGGAAGTCCTTTGCCTGGCTTGCGGGGTGACGCCTGGCAAAACCTCCCTTCCCTGGCCTGCCCTGAAGTCCTTTGCATGGCTTAAGGGGAGACGCGGGGGAAAGCCTCGCTTCCCCACACTGGAAGGAAGTCTGTACCCTAGCATTCGTGGAGACCCCATGATAAGCCTCACTTCCCCAGACTGCCCAAAACTCTGCTGACTGGACTTCAGGGAGGTGCTGAACAAAACCTCACTACCCCAGCATTCCCAGAAGTTCAATACCTGGCTTGCTGGGAGACACTGGGCCAAGCCTCGCTTCCCAGCCTGACCAGGAGTCCCTTTTGTGCCCCGAATGGAGACGCCAAAGTATTCTAGCTCCCATACCCTGCTGGGAAGTCCATTGGCTGGCCTCTGGGAGATGCAAAGCAAAACCTAGCTTTCCAACGTGACCGGAAATCCGGTGCCTGGCTTTGAGGGAGTCATAAAGCGAAGCGTCACTTCTTTGGCCTAACCGGAAGTCCCTTGGTTGGACTGCAGGGAAACGCGAGGCAGAGCCTAGCTTTCCCAGCTGTCCAGGAAGTTCATTTCCTGGCTTCTGTGGTGACTCATGGCGATGTCTCATTTCCGCAACCTGCCAGGAAGTCTGTTGCCTGGCCTACTGGTAGACACCGGACAGAGCCTCACTTTCCCAGCCTGCCAGGAAGTTGCTTGCCAAGCTGGCAGGGAGACGCCATGCAAAGCCTCGCTACCCCACAATGCCCGGAAATCAGATGCATGGCTAAACGGGAGACACTGGGGGAAGCCTCCCTTCCCAGCTTCCCAGAAGTCCGTTTCCTGGCTTGCAGACTGACCAAGCCATCTATCCCTCCGCCCTTTAGTTAACACCACCTGTGTTTACCTGCCAATTTGGGATGATAAGCTAACAACCTCAGTAAACAAAACTTGTTGTGAAGCACAGGAAGTTACATAAAGCTCCATTGTTTATTGTAATAAGGACACACAGGAACTGCAGAATTAAATGCTTTCCATATCCTAATGATTTGGGGGAAATTGTAATGCTTGTTGACCACAGTAATATTAAGTCCTGGGAGCACTCTTGAAATGACAAACATAACTCTAGGTGAGGCAAAATAGAAGGGCAGCCAGGAAATGCAGGATTCACGGTTTTCCTTCACAGAGATAAGTGAAACTGTTTGAGTCCCTATTTAGTATACCAGGCTAAGTACCAGAAGGATACTTTCCTCCTTTATATTCATGAATCTCCTGGAGATAAGATTGGAGGTAAGATATGAGAAAACGCTTGAAGCACCATTGAACTGATGTAAAAGCAATTCCTGGTGGAAAGTTATGGTGAAACACCTGACCTTTCCTGACATAGAGTTTCAACCAAAGTCAAGCATCCTCACGTGGCAATGTTATGGGTATAGAAAAATCTGGTGCTCACGGAAGTAAAAACGACTAAAGATATGACTGAAGGGAGGTTGACGTAGCTACGTGTCTGTGATAGTCTGGGAAATTTGGAGAAACAAATCCACATAAACTCGTGCATAAAATAGTGTTTTATATAAATGTAAAGTGCACATCAAGAAAGCATCCTACCCATAGCTGCCCATGGTCACAAGTCCAACATTATCCCATATGTGCACTAACGATTCATGAGGTCTTCCACCATCTCACAAAACAGACGGAATGAGGCCGACTGCAAGGGGAAAGCCAAGTCAGTGAAAGGGAAATCATCTCAGGATGGGCGGGAGTCTCCACATGGCTGTCCCGCACCCAAGGCTATATCACAGTAGGTCCATGTGGCTTCTGCTCAGAGATGTCTTTTAGGAAGTGAGCTTTGCAAGCAAAAGCAGTTAACTGGCTAAGGCATCTTCCCCCTGGTCTGACCTTCACAAAGCAAAAGACTGGAGACATTGAAAAGTGAAGCTGACCAAGCCATGTATCCCTCTGCCCTTCAATTAATCCCACCTGTGTAAATGAGTCAGTTTGTGATCAAAAGTTAACAACCTCATAGAGCTACCTTGTGAAACACAGGAAGATACATAGAGCTCCATTGTGTAATGTAATAAGTACGCACAGGAAACTGCAGAATTCAAGGTTTCCCCATATCCTAATGATTATGGAAAACGGTAATGCTTGTTGACCATAGAAAAATTTAGTGCTAGGGGCACTCTTGAAAGGAAAAACGTAACTTTGGCCTTGCTCCGCCAGCATACCCGGAAGTGTCTTGCCCAGCTTGTGGGGAGATACTGGGCCAAGCCTCTCTTCCCAGCCTGACTGGGAGTCCCATCCCTGGCGTGAATGGAGACCCCAGCATACTTTCTCTTCCACAGCCTGCCAGGAATTCTGTTTCCTCGCCGGTGGGAAGAGGCTGGGGGAAGCCTCGCTTCCAAAGCCTGCCTGGGTGGCTGTTGCCTCGCTTGCAGGGAGATGCTGGGTGAAGCCTCGCTTTCTCAGCCTAACTTTAAATCCCATGCATGTCTTAACGGGAGATGGCAGGGAATGCCTTTTTTTCCCAGCCTGCCTGGACATCTTTTCCCTGGCTTTTGGGGAGACACCGGGTGAAAACTCCCTTCACCAGCCTAACCAGAAGTCCCTTGCCTAGCTTCCAAGGAGATGCCTAGTGAAGCCTTTTTCCTGAACGGATTCCTTTACCTGGCTCATGTAGAGATGCCAGGAGAATCCTTGCTTCCCCATCCTGCTTGGAAGTCCTTTACCTGATTGTGGGGAGATGTCTGGTGAAGCCTTACTACTTACTTACCCCGGCCTCACAGAATTTGCTCTTTGGACTGCAGGGAGACTCTGGGCGAAGCTGCGCTTCCTCAGCCTCACGTGAAGTCCCTTGCATAGCTTAAGGGGAGACTCCGGGGAAAGCCTCCATTCCCCAGCCTGACCGGAAGTCCATTGCCTGCCATTCGTGGAGATCCCAGGTGAAGCCTCGCTTCCCCAGACTGCCCGGATATTGATTGATGGGCTCCAGGGAGTCACTGGGCGAAACATAACTTCCACAGCCTGCCAGGGAGTCTATTGGCTGACCTGCCTGTAGACGGCAAGTAAAGACTCACATTCCCACCCTGTCTGGAAGTTGCTTGCCAGGCTGTGCAGAGAGGCCAGGTTAAGCTTCTATTCCCCAGCCTGCACGGAAGTCGCTATTTGGCCAGCAGTGAGACGCTGGGCAAGCCTTGCTTCCCAGCCTGCCTGTGAGTCCTCTGCCTGCCTTGTGTTGAGATGGCAGGTAAGAGCCTCGCTTCACCAGCCTGCCAGGTTATCCCTTGCCTGGATTTCAAGGAGACACATGGCGAACCCTTTCATCCCCAGCTTGCCCGAAGTCTGTTGCAAGGCTTGTAGGGAGATGCCCAGCGAAGCCTCATTTCCACATCGTGGCCGGAAGACCTTTTCTGGCATCCAGGGAAACACCGGGTGAAGCCTCGCTTCCCCAGCCTAACCGGAAGTCCCATACCTAACTTCCAAGGAGACACCTAGAAAAGCTTTGTTCCCCCAGCCTGAACGGAAATCCTTTTCCTAGCTCGTGTGGAGTTGTCAGGGGAAGCCATGCTTCCGCCACCTCCTTGGAGGTCCTTTTCCTGACTTGCGGGGAGTCACCTGGTGAAGCCTCGCTTCCCTGTCATGCACAGAAGTTGCTCTCTGAACTGCGGGGAGATGCCGGGTGACACTGCGCTTCTCAGCCTGACCTGAAGTCCTTCGCATGGTTTAATGGAAGACTCTTGGGAAAGCCTCTATTGCCAAGCCTGACTGGAAGTCCATTGCCTGGCATTCGTGGAGACACCAGGTGAAGCCTTGCTTCCCCAGACTGCCCGGAAATTGCTTGCCAGGCTCTGGGGAGAGGCTGGGTAAAGCATCACTTCCATAGCCTGCCAGGAAGTCTGTTGCCTGGCCTGTCAGTAGACGGCAGGCAGAGCCTTACATACCCAGCCTGCCTGGAAGTTGCTTGCCAGGCTGCAGGGAGAGGGTAGGCGAAGCTTCCATTTGCCAGCCTGCACAGAATTCTCTCTTTGGCTGGCGGGGAGACACTGAGCGAAGCCTCGGTTACCCAGCCTGCCCAGAGGTCCTTTTCCTGCCTTGTGGTGAGATGTCGGGCAAAGCCTCACTTCTCCAGGCTGTCAGGATGTCTGTTGCCTGGCCTGCTGGTAGATGCTGGGCAGAGCCTCACATTCCCAGCCTGCCTGGAAGATGCTTGCAAGGCTGCGGGGAGACGCAGTGGAAAGACTAGCTTCAATAACATGCCCGGAAGTCTGTTTCCTGACTTGTGGTGAGACGCCGTGCGAAACTCCACTTCCCTAGCCTTCCTGGAATTCCCTTGCATGGCTTGTGGAGAGACGCCTTGTGAAGCCTCACTTCACCACCCTGCTGGAAATCCTTTGCCGGCCTTGTGGGGAGAGGCCTGGTAAAGCCTCGCTTCCCCGTCTTGCACGGAAGTCTCTCTTTGGACCGTGGGGAGACGCTGGGAAAAGCCTCCCTTCCTCAGCTTGCCCTGAAGTCCCTTGCATGGCTTAAGGGGAGACACCAGGGCAAACTTCGCTTCCCCACGCTGGAAGGAAGTCCGTTTCCTAGCGTTTATGGAGACCCAAGACAAAGTTTCACTTTCCCAGACTACCCATAACTCTGTTACCAGGCCTTCGGGAAGGTGCCAGGCAAAACCTCCCTTCCCCGGCCTTCACGAAAGTTTAATGCCTGGCTTGCGGGGAGACACTGGCCCAAGACTCATTTCCCAGCCTGACCGAGAGTCCCTTGCATGGCTTAAGGGGAGACGCCTGGGGAAGTCTTGCTTCCCCAGGATGGCAGGAAGTCCGTTCCCTAGAGTTCCTGGAGACCCCAGGTGAAGCCTCACTTCCCCAGACTACCCAAAACTCTGTTGCCTGGCCTTCCGGGAGGCACCAGACAAAGCCTCACTTCCCCAGCCTTGCTGGAAATTCAATGCCTGGCTTGCGGGGATATGCTGGGCCAAGCCTCGCTTCCCAGGCTGACCTGGAGTCCCTTCCAGGCCTGAATGGAGACCCCAAAGTATTCTCGCTTCCACAGCCTGCTGGGAAGTCCATTGGCTGGCCTTTGGGAGGCGCAGGGCAAAACCTAGCTTTCTAGCCTGAACGGAAGTCCGTTGCCTGGCTTCAAGGGAGACACTGAGCGAAGCATCATTTCTCAGCCTGACTGGAAGTCCCTTGACTTGCATGCAGAGAAATGCCTGGCGGAACCTAGCTTTCCCAACCTTCTAGGAAATTCATTTCCTGGATTTTGTTGACTCATGGCTAAGCCCCATTTCCCAGCCTGCTAGGAATTCTGTTGCCTGGCCTACTGGTAGACACCGGGCAGAGCTTCATTTTCTCAGCCTGCCAGGAAGTTGCTTGCCACGCTGGTGGAGAGACACCATGCAAAGCCTCACTTCCCTACAATGCCTGGAAGTCCCATGCATGGCTAAAGTGGAGACACCTGGCGAAGGCTCCCTTCCCCAGGATCCCGGAAGTCTATTTCCTGGCTTGCAGGCTGACCAAACAATGTATCCCTCTGCCCTTCAACTAACCCCACCTGTGTTTAATGGCCAATTTGCGATGGAAAGCAACATCCTCAGTGAGCACACCTTGTAGTGAAACACAGGAAAATACATAAAGCTCCATTGTATAATGTAATTAGGACACACAGGAAACTGCAGAATTCAAGGTTTCCCATATCCTAATGATTATGGGAAATGGCAATGCTTGTTGACCATAGAAGAAGTAAGTGCTGGGGCCCCTTTTGAAAGGACAAACGTAACTTTGGCCTCACTTCGCCAGCATGCCCGGAAGTGTCTTGCCTGGTTTGCTGGGAGATGTTGGGCCAACCTTCACTTTCCTGCCTGACCGGGAGTCCCATCCCTGGCCTGAATGGAGACCCCAACATATTCTCTCTTCCACAGCCTACCAGGAATTCTGTTTTCTCGCTGGCGGGGAGATGCCAAGTGAAGCCTCACTTCCAAAGCATGCCTGGAAGTCTGTTGCCTGGCTTGCTGGGAAATGCCTGATGAAGCCTCGCTTCCTCAGCCTACCTTTAAATCCCGTGCATGGCTTAAGGGGAGATGGAATGGAATGCCTTTCTTCTCCAGCCTGCCTGGACATCTTTTCCCTGGCTTTTGGGGAGACACTGGGTGAAAACACCCTTCCCCAGCCTAGCCGGAAGTCCCTTGCCTAGCTTCCAAGGAGACACCTAGTGAAGCCTTGTTCCCCAAGCCTGAACGGAATCCTTTGTCTGGCTCCTGTGGAGATGCCAGGAGAAGCCTTACTACCCCAGCCTGCTTGGAAGTCCTTTGCCTGATGGCAGGGAAAAGCCTGGTGAAGCCTCACTACCTCGGCCTGCACAGAATTTGCTCTTTGGACTGCAGGGAGACTCCGGGCGAAGCCACGCTTCCTCAGCCTCGCCTGAAGACGGGGAAAGCCTCCATTCCCCAGCCTGCCCGGAAGTCCTCTGCCTGCCTTGTGTTGAGATGTCGGGCAAGAGCCACGCCTCCGCACCCTGCCTGGTTATCCCTTGCCTGGATTTCATTGAGACACCCGGAGAACCCTTTCTTCCCCAGCTTGCCCGAAATCTATTGCAAGGCTTGCAGGGAGATGCCCAGCGAAGCATTTCCACATCGTGGCTGGAAGACCTCTGCTGGCATCCAGAGAAACACCGGGCGAAGCCTCTCTTCCCCAGCCTGCCAGGAATTCTGTTGTCTGGCCTGCTGGTAGATGCTGGGCAGAGCCTCACATTCCCAGCCTGCCTGGAAGATGCTTGCAAGGCTGCGGGGAGACACAGGGGGAAGACTAGCTTCAATAACATGCCCGGAAGTCTGTTTCCTGACTTGTGGGGAGATGCCTTGGAAACTCCACTTCCCTAGTCTTCCTGGAATTCTCTTGAATGGCTTGTGGGAAGATGCCTTGTGAATCCTCTCTTTACCAGCCTGCTGGAAATCCTTTGCCGGCCTTACGGGGAGAGGCCTGGTGAAGCCTCGCTTCCCCATCTTGCAGGAAAGTCTCTCTTTGGACTGTGGGGATATGCCGGGAAAAGCCTCCCTTCCTCAGCATGCCCTGAAGTCCCTTGCATGGCTTAAGGGGAGACACCGGGGAAAACCTCGCTTCCCCACGCTGGAAGGAAGTCCGTTTCCTAGTGTTTGTGGAGACCCAAGACAAGGTTTCACTTTCCCAGACTACCCAGAACTCTGTTACCTGGCCATCAGGAAGGTGCCAGGCAAAACCTCACTTTCCCGGCCTTCCAGAAAGTTTAATGCCTGGCTTACGGGGAGACACTGGCCCACGACTTGCTTCCCAGCCTCACTGAGAGTCCCTTGCATGGCTTAAGGGGAGACAACTGGGGAAGCCTCGCTTCCCAGCCTGACCAGGAGTCCCTTCCTGGCCTGAATGGAGTCCCTAAAGTATTCTCATTTCCACAGCCTGCTGGTCAATCCATTGGCTGGCCTTTGGGAGGCGCAGGGCAAAACCTAGCTTTCCAGCTTGTTGCCTGGCTTCGAGGGAGACGCTGAGCGAAGCATCATTTCCTTAGCCTGACCGGAAGTCCCTTGGCTGGCCTGCAGGGAAAGGCCTGGTGGTACCTAGCTTTACCAGCCTTCCAGGAAATTCATTTCCTGGCTTTTGTTGACTCATGGTGAAGCCCCATTTCCCCAACCTGCTACGAAGTCTGTTTCCGGGCCTATGGTAGATGCCGGGCAGAGCCTCACATTCCCAGTCTGCCTGGAAGATGCTTGCCTGGCTGCAGGGAGATGCCGGGTGAAGCCACAATTCCCTAACATGCCTGGAAGTCTGTTTTCTGGCTTGTGGGGAGACACCAGGGGAAACTCCACTTCACTAGCCTTCCCAGAATTCCCTTGCCTGGCTTGCGGGGAGACGCCTGGTGAAGCCTCCCTTCCCTGGCCTACCCTGAAGTCCCTTGCATGGCTAAATGGGAGATGCCAGGGAAAGCCTCGCTTCCCCAGGCTTGCAGGAAGTCCATTCCATATCATTCGTGGAGACACCAGGCAATGCCCCACTTCCCGAGACTGCCCAGAATTCTGTTGCCTGGCCTTCTGGGAGGCGCCAGGCAAAGCCTCACTTCCCCAGGCTTTCTGGAATTTCAATACCTGGCTTGCGGGGAGACACAGGGCAAGCCTCGCTTCCCAGCCTGACCGGGAGTCCCATCCCTGGCCTGAATGGAGACCCCAACTTATTATCTCTTCCACAGCCTGCCAGGAATACCGTTGGCTGGTATTTGGGTGAGGCTGGGCGAAACCTTCCTTCCTCAGCCTTCCAGGAAGTCCCTTTCCTAGCCTGCGAGGAGAGGCCAGGCGAAGCCTCGCTTTCAAAGCATGCCTGGAAGTCTGTTGCGGGGCTTGTGGGGAGATGTCGGGCAAAGCCTCTCTTCCTCAGCCTACCTTTAAGTCCCTTGCATGGCTTAAGGGGAGATGCTGGGGAATGCTTTTGTTCTCCAGCCTGCCCAGAATACCTTTGCATGGCTTTTGGGGAGACAGTGGGTGAAAACTCGCTCCCCAGCTTAACCGGAAGTCCCTTGCCTAGCTTCCAAGGAGACCACAAGCGAAGCCTTGTTCCCCAAGTGTGAACGGAAGTCCTTTACCTGGCTCGTGTGGAGATGCCAGGGAAAGCCTCGTTTCCCTAGCCTGCTTGGAGTTCCTTTGCCTGACTTGCAGGGAGGCGCCTGGCGAAGCCTCGCTTCCCCAGCCTGCACAGAAGTTGCTCTTTGAACTGTGGGGAGACACCGGGGGAAGCCACGCTTCCTCAGCCTGCCATGTAATTCCTTGCATGGCTTAAGGAGAGACTCCGGGGAAAGCCTCGATTCCCCAACCTGACCAGAATTCCGTTGCCTGGCATTCGTGAGACACCAGGTGAAGTCTCGTTTCCCCAGACTGCCCAGAAATTGCTTTCCAGGCTCTGGAGAGACGCCGGGCAAAGCATCACTGCGTGAGCCTGCCAGGAAGTCTGTTGCCTGACCTGCCAGTAGACGGCGGGTAGAGCCTCACATTCCCAGCCTGCCTGGAAGTTGCTTGCCATGCTGGTGGGGAGAGTCCAGGCAAATCTTCGATTCCCCAGCCTGCACAGAAGTGGCTCTTTGGCCAGAGGGGAGAGGCTGGGTGAATCCTTGCTTCCCCAGCCTGCCAGGAAGTCCTCTGTCTGCCTTGTGGTGAGATGTCGGGCAAGAGCCTGGCTTCCCCAGCCTGCCCGGATATCCCTTACCTGGCATTCAAGGAGACAACCGGGGAACCCTTTCTTCCCCAGCCTGCCCGAAGTCTGTTGCCAGGTTTGTAGGGAGATGCCCCGTGTAGCCTCATTTCCCTATCCTGGCCGGAAGTCCCTTGCCTGGCATCCAGGGAGAAGCCGGGCGAAACCTCGCTTTCCTAGCCTGCCAGGAAGTATGTTGTCTGGCCTGCTCATAGACGATGGGCAGAGCCTCACATTCCCAGTGTGCCTGGAAAATGCTTGCCAGACTGAGGGGAGAAAACTGGCAAATCCTTGCTTCCTTAACATGCGCAGAAGTGTGTTTCCTGGCTTGCGGGGAGATGCCGGGCGAAACTCCACTTCCATATCCTTCATAGAATTTCCTTGCCTGGCTGCGGGGAGACACCTGGTGAAGCTTCACATTCCCAGCCTGCAAGGAAGTCTCTCTTTGGACTAAGGGGAGATGCCGGGAAAAGCGTCGCTTCCTTAGCCTACCCTGAAGTCTCTTGTATGGCTTAAGGGAAGACTCCGGGGAAAGAGTTGCTTCCCCAGGTTGGCAAGTAGTCCATTTCCTAGCATTCGTGGAGAACCCAGGCGAAGCCTCGCTTCCCCATACTACCAAGAATTCTGATGCTTCGCCTTCAGGGAAGGCACCAGGCAAAGCCTCATTTCCCCAGCCTCCAGGAAGTTCAATGCCTGGCTTGAGGGAAGAGCTGGGACAAACCTAGCTTCCCAGTCTGACCGGGGGTCCCTTCCATGGCCTGAATGGAGATGCCAAGTTATTCTAACTTCACAGCTGGGAAGTCCATTGGCTGGCCTTTGGGAGACGCAGGGCAAAACCTAGTTTTCTAGCCTGACCCGAAGTCCGTTGCTGGGCTTCAAGGGAGACAACAAGCGAATTGTCATTTCCTCAACCTGATCCAAAGTCCCTTGGACAGCCAGCAGGGAAATGCCAGGCGGAGCCTCGCTTTCCCAGCCTTCTGGGAAGTTCATTTCCTGGCTTGAGTGGTGACTCAGGGTATAGCCTCACTTCCTCAGCCTGTCAAGGAGACTGTTGTCTGGCCTCCTGGTAGACACCGGGCAGAGCCTCACTTTCCGAGCCTGCCAGGAAGTTGCTTACCAGGCTTTCGGGGAGACGACATGCGAAGCCTTGCTTCCCCACCCTGCCCAAAAGTCCCATGCATGGCTAAAGGAGAGACACAGGGCGAAGTCGCCCTTCCCCAGGATCCCGGAAGTCTGCTTCCTGGATTGCAGGCTGACCAAGCCATTTATCCCTCCGCCCTTCAATTAACCCCACCTGTATTTAATGGACAATTTGGGATGATCAGCTAAAAACCTCAGTGAGCAAACCTTGTTGTGAAGCTCAGGAAGTTACAGAAAGCTCCTTTGTTTATTGTAATAAGGACGCACAGGACCTGCAGGATTAAAGGCTGCCCTTATCATAATGATTATGTGAAATTGTAATGCTTGTTGACCACAGTAATATTAAGACTTGGGATTACTCTTAAAATGACAAACATAACTCTAGGGGAGGCAAAACAGAAGGGCAGCCCAGGAAAGGCAGATTCACTGACTTCCTTCACTGTCAAGCAAGTCCAGGAGGTAAGGGTTGAGCTGAGATAAGTGAAACTGTTTAAGGCCCCATTTAGTAGACCAGGCTAAGCAATGGGAGGATACCCTCTTCCTTTATATTCATGAATCTCCTGGAGATAAGATTGGAGCTAAGACATGAGAAATTTCTTGAAACAAAATTGAACTGATATAAAAGCGATTTCTCATGGTACAGTTGTGGTGAAACACATGACTTTTCCACAGAAAGTGTTTTAAAGGAAGTCAAGTATCCTCAACTGGCAACATTATGGATAGAGAAAAATGTGGAGCTCAAAGAAGTAAAAATGACTAAAGACATCAGTGAAGGTAGGCTAGCGCAGATTTGGAAGTGTGTTAGTCTGGGAACTTTAGAGAAACAAATGTGCAGAAATTCATGTAAAAAGATAGTTTTATATAAATGTTAAATGCATAACAAGAAAATGTCCTACCCAGAGCTTCCCAAGCTCACAAGTCCAAAATTATCTCATACGTTGGGCCACAAATCCACAGTCTGCCTTCATCTCACAAAGGAGACAAAATTATGCTGACTGAGCTGGCAAAGCCAAGTCAGTGAAAGGGTAATCATCTCAGGTTTGGGGGAAATCTCTACAAGGCTGCCCGGCACACAGGGATGTATCAAAGTAGGTCAATGTGGTTTCTGCTCAGAAATGTCTTGCAGGAAGTGAACCATAGAAGCAATAACTATAAACTGGCCAAGGCATCTTCAACCTGAACTGACGTTCACAAAAAAAGAGACCTGAGAAATAAGAAAGCGAGGCTGACCAAGCCACGTATCCTTCAGCCCTTCAATTAACCCCACCTGTGTTTATAGGCCAGTTTGGGATGATAAGCTAACAAACTAAGTGAGTAAACCTTGTTAGGAAACACAAAAATACATAAAGCTCAATTGTTTAATGTAACTAGGATGCACAGGAAACTGCAGAATTCAAGGTTTCCCATATCCTAATGATTATGTGAAATGGTAATTCTTGTTGACTATGGAAAAAGTAAGTGCTAGGGGCATTCTTGAAAGGACAAAGTTAACTTTGGCTTAGCTTCGCCAGCATGCCCGGAAGTGTCTTGTTCGCCTAGCGGGGAGATGCCAGGCCAACCTTTGCTTGCCAGCCTGACCGGGAGTCCCATCCCTGGCCTGAATGGAGACCCCAACATATTCTCTCTTCCACAGCCTGCCAGGAATACCGTTGGCTGGTGTTTGGGTGATGCCGGGCGAAGCCTCCTTTCCTCAGCTTCATGTAAGTCCCTTTCCTAGCCTGCTGGGAGAGGCCTGCCAAAACCTCGCTTGCAATGCATGCCTGAAAGCCTGTTGCCTGGCTTGTGGAGAGATTCCTGGCAAAACCTCACTTCCCCAGCCTACCTTTAAGTCCCTTGCATGGAGTAACGGGAGATGCCGAGGAATGCCTTTCTTCTCCATCCTGCCCGGATGTCCTTTGCCTGGTTTTTGGGGAGACACCGGGCGAGAACTCGCTTCCTCAACCTAACCGGAAATCCCATACCTAGCTTCCAAGGAGACACCAACGAAGCCTTGTCCCCCCAACCTGAATGGAAGTCCTTTTCCTGGCTCGTGTGGAGATGCCAGGGGAAGCCTCGCTTCCCCGGCCTGCACAGAAGTTGCTCTCTGAACTGCAGCTATGCGGAGACACCAGGCTTCTTCAGCCTTCCTTGAAGTCCCTTGCATGGTTTAAGGAGATACCCCTGGGAAAGCCTCGATTCCCCAGCCTGACCGGAAGTCCATTGCCTGGCATTTGTGGAGACCCCAGGTGAAGCCTCGCTTCGCCAGACTGCCCCAAAATTGCTTGCCAGGCTCCGTAGAGACACTAGTTCGAAGCATCACTTCCACAACCTGCCAGGAAGTCTGTTGCCTGGCCTGCCAGTAGACAGCAGGCAGAGCCTCACATTCTCAGCCTACCTGGAAGTTGCTTGTGACGTTGCTCAGAGAGTCCAGGCAAAACTTCTATTCCCCAACTTGCACAGAAGTCGCTCTTTGGCCAATGGGGAGACTCTGGGCGAAGCCTTGCTTCCCCAGCCTGCCCAGAGGTCCTCTGCCTGCCTTGTGGTGAGATGTCGGGTGAAGTCTCGCTTCCCCAGCCTGTCTGGATATTCCTTGCCTGGATTCCTCACTTCCCCAGCCTGCCCAAAGTCTGTTGTAAGGCTTGCAGGGAGACAGTGAGCAAAGGCTCATTTCTCCATCCTACCAGAAGTCCCTTGCCTGGCATCCAGGGAGACGCCGGGCAAAGCCTCACTTCCTCATCCTTCCAGGAAGTCTGTTGCCAGGCCTGGTGGTAGATGCCAGGCAGAGCCTGACATTCCCAGGCTGCCTGGAAGATGCTTGCCTGGCTTCAGGGAGACGCCGGAAGAAGCCTCGCTTCCCTAACATGCCCGGAAGTCTGGTTCCTGGCTTGCGGGAAGAAGCCAGGCGAAGCCACGCTTCCCTAACATGCCCAGAAGCCTGTTTCCTAGCTTCCGCGGAGACACTGGGTGAAAGCTACTTCCCTAGTCTTCCCGGAATTTCCTTGCCTGGCTTACAGGGAGATGCCTTGTGAAGCCTCACTCCATGAACCTGCCTGGATGTCCTTTGCCTGGCTTGTGGGAGACACCTGGTGAAGCCTGGCTTCCCCAGCCTACATGGAATATGCTCTTTGGACTTTGGGGAGACGTCGGGAAAACCCTCACTTCCTCAACCTGCCCTGAAGTTCCATGTATGGCTAAAGGGGAGACACCTGGCGAAGCCTCCCTTCCCCAGCTTCCCGGAAGTCTGTTTCCTGGCTTGCAGGCTGACCAAGCCATGTATCCTTCCACCCTTCAATTAACCCCACCTGTGTTTACCCACCAATTTGGGATGATAAGCTTACAAACTCAGTGAGAAAACCTTGTTGTGAGGCACAGGAAGTCACATAAAACTTCATTGTTTATTGTAATTAGGATGCACAAAGAACTTGCAGGATTAAAGGCTGCCCATATCCTAATGATTATGGGAAATTGTAATGCTTGTTGACCATAGTAATATTAAGTCCTGAGAGCACTCTTGAAATGACAAACATAAAACTAGGTGAGGCAAAACAGAAGGGCAGCCCAGGAAATGCAGGATTCACTGTTTTCCTTCACAGCCAAGCAAGTCCAGGAGGTAAGGGTTGAGCTGAGATAAGTGAAACTGTTTAAGGCCCCATTTAGTAGACCAGGCTAAGCAACAGGAGGATACCCTCTTCCTTTATATTCATGAATCTCCTGGAGATATGATTGGAGCTAAGATATGAGAAATTTCTTGAAGCAAAATTGAACTGATATAAAAGTGAATCCTCATGGAAAAGTTGTGGTGAAACACCTCACCTTTCCACGTAAAGTGTTTTAACGGAAATCAAGTATAGTCAACTATCAACATTATGGATAGAGAAAAATGTGGAGCTCAAGGAAGTGAAAATGACTAAAGGCTTCACTGAAGGTAGGTTAGTGCAGCTTTGGGAGTGTGTTAGTCTGGGGATTTTAGAGAAACAAATGTGCAGAAATTCATGTATAAAAGATAGTTTTATATAAATGTTAAGTGCATAACAAGAAAATGTCCTACCCAGAGCTGCTCAATCTCACAAGTCCAAAATTATCTCATATGTTGGACACCAATCCACAGTCTACCTCCATCTCACAAAGGAGACAAAATGCTGACTCCACAGCCAATGCCCAGTCAGTGAACGGGTAATCATCTTAGCTTTTGCGGAGGTCTCCACACATCTGTCAGGCACCCAGGGATGTATCAAAGTAGGTCAATGTGGTTTCTGCTCAGAGATGTCTTGCAGGAAGTGAGCCGTGGAAGCAATAACTGTAAACCAGCCAAGGTATCTTCACCCTAGACTGACCTTCACAAAGAAAGAGACCTGAGAATTTGAAAAGCGATGCTGACCAAGCCAGATATTCCTGTCCTTCAATTAACCCCACCTGTGTTTATTGGCCGGTTTGGGATTATAAGCTAACAAACTAAGTGGGCAAACCTTGTTGCAAAACACAAAAAGATACATAAAGTTCAATTGTTTCATGTCATTAGGACGCACAGAAAACTGCAGAATTCAAGGTTTCCCATATCCTAATGATTATGTGAAATTGTAATTCTTGTTGACCATGGAAAAAGTAAGTGCTAGGGGCATTCTTGAAGGGCCAAAGTTAACTTTGGCCTTGCTCCGCCAGCATGCCCGGAAGTGTCTTGCCTGGCTAGCGGGGAAGATGCCCGGCCAAGCTTCGCTTGACAGCCTGACCAGGAGTCCCATCCCTCTCCAGAATAGAGACCACAATGTATTCTCTCTTCCACAGCCTGCCAGGAATTCTGTTGGCTGGTGTTTTGGTGACACCGGGCGAAGCCTCCCTCCATCAGCCGCCTGGAAGTCCCTTTCCTAGCCAGCAGGGAGAAGCCTGGAGAAACCTCTCCTGCAAAGCATGCCTGGAAATCTGTTGCCTGGCTTGCTGGGAGATGCTGGGAAAAGCCTCACTTCCTCAGCCTACCTTTAAGCCCCTAGCATGGCTTAAAGGGAGAAGCCTAGGAATGCCTTTCTTCTCCATCCTGCCCAGATGTCCTTTGCTTGGCTTTTGGGGAGACACCGGGGAAAAACTCGCTTCCTCAGCCTAACAAGGAGTCCCATACCTAGCTTCCAAGGAGATGCCCAGCGAAGCCTTGTTCCCCCAGCCTCAATGGAAGTCATTTTCCTGGCTCATGTGGAGATGCCAGGGGATGCCTTGCTTCCCCAGCCTGCTTGGAAGTCATTTTCCTGACTTGTGGGGAGGTGCCTGGCGAAGCCTCGCTTACCTGGCCTACACAGAAGTTGCTCTCTGAACTGTGGGGAGACGCCTGGCATCACCAGCACCTCCTCGGCCTTCCCTAAAGTCCCTTGCATGGTTTAAGGGAAGAACCCGGGGAAAGGCTCAATTCCACAGCCTGACCAGAAGTCCATTGCCTGGCGTTCGTGGAGACGCCAGGTGAAGCCCCAGGGGTCCTCTGCTTCCCTTGTGAGGAGATGTTTAGCAAAGCCTCGCTTCCCCAGCCTGCCCGGATATCCCTTGCCTGGTTTTCAAGGAGACACCCGGCAACCCTTTTCTTCCCCAGCCTGTCCGAAGTCTGTTGCAAGGCTTGCAGGGAGTTGCCAAGCAAAGCCTCATTTCCCCATCCTGGCCGGAAGTCCCTTGCCCGGCATCCAGGGAGATGCCGGGCGAAGCCTTGCTTCCCCAGCCTGCCAGGAAGTCTTCTGCTTGGCCTGGTGGTACACTCAGAGCATAGCCTAACATTCACAGCCTGCCTGGAAGTTGCTTGCCAGGCTCCATGGAGACACTGGGTGAAACCTCACTTCCCTAACATGTCTGGAATTCTGTTTTCTGTCTTGCGGGGAGACGCAGGGTGAACCATCACTTCCTAGCCTTCCAGGAATTTCCTTGCCTGGCGTGCGGGGAGACGCCTTGTGAAGCCTCACTTCACCAGACTACCTGGAAGTCCTTTGCCTTGCTTGTGGGGAGATACCTGGCGAAGCCTTGCTTCCCTGGCCTGCAGGGAGGTTTCTCTTTGGAATTCAGGGGGACGCGGGGCAAAGCCTCGCTTCCACAGCCTGCCCTGAAGTCCCTTGCATCGCTTAAGGGGAGACGGTGTGGAAAGCCTCCCTTCCCCAGGGTGACACGAAGTCCATTACCAAGCATTCGTGGAGGCCCCAGGCGACGCCTTGCTTCCCCAGACTACCCAGGAGTCTGTTGCCTGGCCTTCGGGGAGCTTCCAGGCAAAGCCTCACTTCCCCCGCCTTCCCACATGTTCAATGCCTGTCTTGCGGGGAGACACTGGGCCACGTCTCACTTCCAAGTCTGAGCAGGAGACACCTCCGTTGCCTGAATGGAGACACAAATATATTCTCGTTTCCACAGCCTGCTGGGAAGTCCATTGACTGGCCTTTGGGAGACGCAGGTCAAAGCCTAGCTTTCCAGCCTAAACGGAAATCTGTTGCCTGGCTCCGAGGGAGACACCGAGTGAAGCATCATTTCCTCAGCCTGACCGGAACTCCATTGGCTGACCTGCAAGGAAACACTGGACGAAGCTTAGCATTCCCAGCTTTCTGGGAAGTTCATTTCCTGGCTTGTGTGGTGACTCATAGGCAAACCTCACTTCCCCAGCCTGCCAGGAAGTCTGTTTCCTGGCCTACAGGTCGACACCAGGCAGAGCCTAACATTCCCAGCCTGCCTCGAAGTTGCTTGCCAGGATACGGGGAGAGGCCAGGCGAAGCTTCGATTCCCTAGCCTGCATGGAAGTCGCTCTTTGGCCGGCACGGAGATGCTGGGTGAAGTCTCGCTTCCCCAGGCTGCCCGGAGGTCCTCTGCCTGCCTTGTGATGAGATGTCGGGCAAAGCCCTGATTCCCCAGCCTGCCCAGATAACCCTTGCCTGGCTTTCAAGGAGACACCAGGCAACCCCTTTCTTCCCCAGCCTGCCCGAAGTCTGTTGCAAGGCTTGCAGGGAGACGCCGAGCGAGGCCTCATTTCCCTGTCCTGGCCAGAAGTCCCTTGCCTGGCATCCAATGAGAAGCTGGGCAAAGCCTCGCTTTCCCAGCCTGCCAGGAAATCTATTGCCTGGCCTGGGGGTAGGTGCTGGGCAGAGCGTGACATTCACAGCCTGGCTGGAAGATGCTTTCCTGGCTGCAGGGAGACACCGGGTGAAGCCTCGCTTCCCTAGCATGTCCAGAATCCTGTTTCCTGGCATGTGGGGAGACGCCTTATGAAGCCTCACTTCACCAGCCTGCCTGGAAATCCTTTGCCTTGCTTGCGGGGAGACGCCTGGTGAAGCCTCGTTTCCCCGGCCTGCACGGAATATTCTCTTTGGAATTTGGGGAGACTCCAGGCAAAGCCTTGCTTCCACAGCCTGCCTTGAAGTCACTGGCATGGCTTAAGGGGAGATGCCGGGGAAAGCTTCCCTTCCCCAGGCTGGCAGGAAGTTCCTTCCCTAGCGTTTGTGGAGATCACAGGTGAAGCCTCGCTTTCCCAAGCTATCCAGAACTCTGTTGCCTGGCCTTCAGGGAGGTGCCAGGCAAAGCCTCACTTCCCCAATCGTCTGGGAAGTTCAATGCCTGGCTTGCGGTGAGACGATGAGCCAAGCCTCACTTTGCAGCCCGACCGGGAGTCCCTTCTGTGGCCTGAATGGAGACGCCAAAGTATTTTCACTTCCACATCCTGCTGGGAAGTCCATTGACTGGCCTTTGGGAGATACAGGGCAAAGCCAAGCTTTCCAGCCTGACCGGAACTCCGTTGCCTGGCTTCCAGCAAAGGGTCATTTTCTCAGCCAGATTGGAAGTCCCTTTGTATGCCTGATGGGTAGCGCCAAGCAGAGCCTAGTTTTCCCAGCCTTTCCGAGAGGTTCATTTCCTTGCTTTTGTGGTGACTCATCGCGAAGCCTCACTTTCCCAGCCTGCCAGGAAGTTGCTTGCCAGGTTTGCGGGGAGAAGGCTTGCGAAGCCTCACTTCACCAGTCTGCCCAAAAGTACTCTGCCTGGCTTGAAGTAGAACTTAACAACGTGTAGACGCCAGGCGAAGGCTCGCTTCCCCAGCCTGCAATGAAGTCGCTCCTTGGCTTGCAGGGAGACACAGGGCGAAGCCTCCCATCTCGAGAACTCTGTCGCCTGGCCTGTGGGGAGACACCACGCAAAGCCTCACTTCCCCAGCCTTCCTGGATTTTGCTTGAGAGGCTGCAGGGGAAAAATGGGCAAAGACTCACTTCCCCAGCCTGCCAGGAAGTCTGTTGTCAGGCTTGCTGGTAGACGCTGTGCAGAGCCTCACATTCGCAGCCTGCCCAGATGTTGCTTGCCAGGCTGCGCAGAGACGCCAGGAGAAGCATCGCTTCCCCAGCCTTCTTGGATATCCCTTGTCTAGCTTGCAAGGAGACGCCTGGCAAGCCGTTGCTACCCAGCTTGCTTGAAGCCTGTTGCCGGGCTTGCAGGGAGAAGTGAGTGAAGCCTTGTTTCCTCATGCTGAACGGAAGTTTCTTACCTGGCATCCAGGGAAACACTGGTCGAAGCCTCGATTCCCCAAGATAGATTAGCACAGTGGCTGCAACAATGAGCGCAATCAAATGAACCACTGTGAGGATGGCACAGGAGGGGCAGCCTTTCATTATATTTGGTATAGAGTTGCTATGAGTCAAAACCGATAGCATGTCAGAAAACAACAACAATAGCATTGTGCTTCTAACAATATGCTGAAAAAGACATTAAGAGAAACTCCTCTTGTTAAGAGCACCGGTTCTCAACCTGTGAGTCGTGACCATTTTGGGTGGTAGAATGACCCTTTCACAGGGGTGGCCCGATTCATTACAGTAGCAAAATTACGGTTATGAAATAGCAATGGAAATAATTTTATGATTGGGGACTACCACTACATTGGGAACTGTATGAAAGGGCCGTGGAAAAAGGAAGGTTGAGAACCACATTCCTAGAGGAAGACACAAATGTTGGTACAGTAGAAGGGCAGCAAAAGAGAGGCAGCCCCTACAAGATTGATTAGCACAGTGGCTGCAACAATGAGTGCAAGCAAAGAACCACTGTGAAGATGGCACAGAATGGGGCAACGTGATATTATATTGTGCATACAGTTACTAAGAGTCAAAAACCTTGCGACGGAACTTAACAACAACAACAACAGGACTTGTGTTTCTCAAAATGTGCTGAACCACATCTTAAGAGAAACACCTCTTCCTTTAGAGCAGCAGCTCTCAGCCTCTGGGTCACGAACTCTTTTGGGCATCGAACAACCCTTTCACAGGGATGGCCCGTTCATAACAGTAGCAAAATTAGAGTTATGAAGTAGCAATGAAATTAATCTTATGACTGGGTGGTCAACACTACAGGAGGAACTGTATGAACGGGTCGTGGCATTAGGAGAGTTGAAAATCACTGCCCTAGGAGAAGACACAAATCTTGATACAATTGAAGGGCAGCAAAATAGTCAGCGCCCCAAAAGATAGAATAGCACAGTGGTGACAACAATGAGCGCAAGCCAAATAAACACTGTGAGTTTGGCACAAGATGGGGCAGTGTTTCATTATATTGTGCATAGAGTTGCTATGAGTCAAACCCACTCGGCAGCACCTAACAAAAATCAACAGGACTTGTGCTTCTGACAATGCACTGAAGTAGACCTTAAGAGAAACTCCTATTAGTTTAGAGCAGTGGTTCTCAACCTGTGGACCGTGAGCCCTTTGGGGGATGAACGACCCTTTCACAGCGGTCTCCCATTTATGACAGTAGCAAAATTAGAGGTATCAAGTAACAATGAAAATTATTTTATGATTTGGCAGTCACCACTCCATGAGGAACGGTATAAAAGGGTCGTGGTATTAGGAAGATTGAGGACCACTGCCCTAGAGGAAGACACAACTCTTGGTAGAGTAGAAGGGCAACAAATGAGATACAACCCTCAAAAGGATGGTTATCACAGTGGCTCCAACAATAAGTACAAGCAAAGAACCACTGTGAGGATGGCACAGAACTGGACAGCATTCCATTTTATTGTGCATAGAAATGCTATGAGCCAAAACTATGAGCCACTCTAAGGCACTAAACAACAATAACTACAGGACTTGTGCTTCTAACAATATGGTGAAGTAGATCTCAAGAGAATCTCCTCAGTTTAGAGCAGCGGTTCTCAACCTGTGGGTCACAACCCCTTTAGAGAGTTGAATGACCCTTTCAGAGGGGTGGCTCAATTCATAACTATAGCAAAATTGCAGTTATGAAATAGCAACGGAAAATATTTTATGGTTGGGTATTCACCACTACATGAGGAATTTTATGAAAGGGTCGCGCCATTAAGAAGGTTGAGAACCACAACCCTAGAGGAATACAGGAATCTTGGTAGAGCAGAAGGGCAGCAAATGAAGGCAGTCCCCAAAAGGATGGACTAGCACAGTCGCTGCAACAATGAGCACAAGCAAAAGAACCACTGTGAGGATGGCCCAGGACAGGGCAGCGTTTCATTATATTGTGCATAGAGTTGCTATCAGCCAAACCCACTTGACTGCCCCTAACAAAAATAACAACAGAATTCATGCGTCTAAAAATGTGCTGAATTACACCTTAAGAGAAACTCCTCTTAGTTTAGAGAAGCGGTTCTCAAACTGTAAGCCGTTACCACTTTGGGGGGGTGGAACGACCCTTTCACAGGAGTGGCCCAATTCATAACAACAGCAAAAGTACAGTTATGAAGTAGCAAGGAAAACAGTTTTATGCTTGGTGGGTCACCACATCATGAGGAAATGTATAAAAGGGTCGTGGCATTAGGAAGGTTGAGAACCACTGCCCTAGAAGAAGACACAAATGTTGGTACAGTAGAAGGGCAGCAAAAGATAGGCAGCCCCACAAGACTGATTAACACCATACTGCAACAATGAGCGCAAGCAAAGAACCACTGTGAAGATGGCACAGGATGGGGCAGCATTTCATTATATTGTGCATAGAGTTGCTATGAGTCAAAAACAACTCAACGGCACCTAACAACAACAACAGGACTTGTGCTTCTAAAAATGTGCTGGACCACATCTTAAAAGAAACACTTCTTAGTTTAGAGCAGCGGTTCTCAACCTCTGGGTCACGAACCCTTTTGGAGGTCGAATGATCCTTTCACAGCGGCCCGTTCATAACAGTAGCAAATTTAGAGTTATGAAGTAGCAATGAAATTAATTTTATGATTGGGCGGTCACCACTACATGAGGAATGGTATCAAAAGTTTGTGGCCTTAGGAAGGTTGAGAATGACTGTTCTAGAGGAAGACAGAAATCTTGGTGCAGTAGAAGGACAGCAAAGGAGAGGCAGGCCCCAGAAAGATTGATTAGCACAGTGGCTGCAACAATGACAACAAACAAAGAACCACTGTGAGGATGGCACAGGATGGGGCAGCGTTTTATTATATTGTGCATAGAGTTGCTATGCGCCCAAAACAACTCGACTGCACCTAACAACAATAACCATGGGACTTGTGGGTCTAACAACATGCTGAAGTAGACTTGAAAAGAAACTCCTTAGTTTAGAGCAGCGGTTCTCAACCTGTGGGTCCCAAACCCCGCCCCCCCCTTTGGGGGTCGAACGATCCTTTCCCAGGAGTTGCTGTATTCATAACAGTAGAAAAATAACAGTTATGAAGTAGCAACAAATGCAATGTTATCGTTGGGTGGTCACCACTACATGCGGAACTGTATGAAAGGGTCTTGGCATTAGGAAGGTTGAGAGCCAATGCCCTAGAGGAAGACACAAATCTTGGTAAAGTTGAAGGGCAGCAAATGAGAGGCAGCCTTCCCAAAGTGGATTAGCACAGTGGCTGAAACAATGTGCACAAGAAAAAGAACCACTGTGAGCATGGCAGAGGAGGGGCAGCATTTCATTATATTGTGCATAGAGTTGTTATGAGCCAAACCCACTCGACAGCACCCAACAACAAAAACTACAGATTTGTGCTTCTAACAATATGGTGAGGTAGACCTTAAGTGAATCTCCTCTTTGTTTAGAGCAGCGGTTCTGAACCTGTGAGTCGTGACCACTCTGGGAGCTGAAAGACCCTTTCATAGAGGTAGCCCGATACATAACAGTAGCAAAATTGCAGTTACGAAGTAACAATGGAAATAATTTTATGACTGGGGTCTCACCACTACTTGAGGAACTGTGTGAAAGGACCGAGGCATTAGGAAGGTTGAAAACCACCGCCCTAGAGGAAGACAGAAATCTTGATACAGTTGAAGGGCAGCAAAATAGAATCAGCTCACAAGATGTAATAGCACACTGGCTGCAACAATGAACCCAAGCCTAATAACCACTCTGAGGATGGCAAAAGATGTGGCAGCATTTCATTATATTGTGCATCGAGTTACTATGAGGCAAATCCCACTGGACAGCACATAACATCCAAGGCAGCAGGACTTTTAGTTCTAAAAATGTGCTGAAGTAGACTTTAAGAGAAACAACCATTAGTTTGGAGCAGCTGTTCTGAACCTGTGGGTCGCGACCCCTTTGAGGGGGACGAACAGCCCTTTCACAGCGGTGACCCTTTCATAAAAGTCGCAACATTAGAAGTATGAAGTAGCAACAAAAATAATTTAATGATTGGGTAGTCACCACTACATGAGGTACGGTATCAAAGGATTGTGGCATTAGGAAGGTTCTGAACCACTGCCCTAGAAGAAGACAGAAATCTTGGTACAGGAGAAGGGCAGCAAAAGATAGGCAGCCCCCAGAAAGATGGATTAGTACAGTGGATGCAACAATGACTGCAAAGGAACACTATGAGGATGGCACAGGACGGGGCAGCATTTAATTATATTATGCACAGTGTTTCTTGAGCCACAAGATGGCAACTAACCCACTAGATGTCAGCTAACAACAATAAAAACAGGAGGACGTATGCGTCTAAGAATATGCTGAACTATATCTTAAGAGAAACTCTTCTTAGTTTAGAGCACCAGTTCTCAACCTGTGAGTCACGACCCCATTGGGGGGTTCGAACGACCCTTTGACATAGGTGACCGATTCAAAACAGTAGCAAAATTACAGTTATGAAGTAAAAGCAAACATAATTTTATGATTGAAGAGGCACCACTACATTGGGAACTGTATGAAAGGGTGGAATTAGGAAGGTTGAGAATCACTGACTTAGAGGAACACACAATATTGGTACAGTAGAAAGGCAGCAAAAGAGAGGCAGCCCCTACAAGATAGAATAGCACAGTGGCTGCAACAATGAGCTCAAGAAAAGAACCACTGTCAGCATGGCACAGGACGGGGTAGCGTTTCATTATGTTATGCACATAGCTGCTATGCGCCGAAACCCACTCAAGGCACCTGAAAACACTAACAAGTACTTGTGCTTCTAACAATATTCTGAAGAAGACCTTAAGAGAAACTCCTCATAGTTTAGAGCAGCGGTTCTACACCAGTGGGACGCGACCCCTTTCAGGCAGTTCCAATGCCCTTTCAGAGGGGTGGCCCAATTCATAACAGTAGCAAAATGACACTGATGAAATAAGAACGAACATAATTTTATGGTAGGACATTCATCACAACCTGGGAAACTGTATGAAAGGTTCGTGACATTAGCAAGTTTGAGAGGAAGATACAAATGTTGGTACAGTAGAAAGCAAGCAATGAGAGGCAGCCACCAAAAAGATAGATTAGCACACTGGCTGCAGCAATGACCAGAGGCCAAGAACTACTGGGAGGATGTCACAGAACGGGGTCGCCTTTCATTATATCGTGCATAGAGTTGCTATGAGTCAAAAAGCACTCGAAGGCACAATAACAGGACTAGTACTTCTCACAATATGCTGAACTACATCTTAAAAGAAACAGCTCTTTGTTTAGAGCAGCGATTCTCAACCTGTGGGTCGTGACCCCTTTCACAGAAGTTGTCCAATTCATAAAATTAGAAAAATTACAGTTTATGAAGTAGCAATGAACACAATTTTATTATTCAGTGGTCACGACTACATGAGGAACTGTATGAAAGGTCGTGGCATTTGGAAGGTTGAGAATCACTGCTCTAGAGGAAGACACAAATCTTGATACAGAAGGGCAGAAAAAGTGAGGCAGTGCCCACAAAGGTGGATTAGCACAGTGGCTGCAACAATGAGTGCAAGCAAAAGAACCACTGTGAGGATGGCAGAGGATGGGGGAGCATTTCATTATATTGTGCATAGAGTTGCTATGAGGCAAACCCTCTCGACGGCACCCAACAACAACACCAGTAGGACTTGTACTTCTAATAATATGCTGAAGAAGACCTTAAGACAAACTCTTCTTAGTTTATATAGCGGTTCTTAACCTGTGGGTCGTGATAACTTTGTGGGGGGGGGGCAAATGACCCTATCATAGGGGTGGCCCGATTCATAACAGTAGCAAATTACAGTTATGAAGTAGCAACGAAAATAATTTTATGGTTTGGGCGCCACCACTGCATGAGGAACGGTATCAAAGGGTTGTGGCATTAGGAAGGTTGAGAACCACGGCCCTAGAGGAAAACAGAAATCTTGGTACAAGAGAAAGGCAACGAATGAGAGATAGTCCCAGAAAGATGGATTGGCATAGTGGCTCTATCAATGAGCTCTAGCAAAAAAAACAACGATGCCACAGGATGGGGTTGCGTTCCATTATATTGTGCATAGAGTTCCTATGAGTGAAAAGGCACTCAACAGTACCTAACAACAAGAACAAGAACAAGAACAACAACAACAACAACAACAACAACAGGATTTGTGCTTCTCACAATATGCTGAACTACATCTTAAAAGACACACCACTTAGTTTAGAGCAGGGATTCTCAACCTGTGGCCCGCAACGCCTTCCGGCCATAGAACGACCCTTTCACAGTGGTCACCCTATTCATAACAGTAGCAAAATTATAGTTATGAAGTAGCAACAAATGCAATTTTATTATTGGGTGGTCACCACTACATGAGGAACTATATGAAAAGGACTTGGCATTAGAAAAGGTGAGCTTGAAGGTAAACAAGCGGCCATCTAGCGCAGAAGCAACAAAGCCGACATGGAAGAACAGACCAGCCTGTGTGATCACGAGGTGTCGAACGGATCACTGAAGACAAATGGGTGCATAAGCAAATATGGCGAAGAAAGTTGATGGTACTCGGCTATCAAAAAGTATAGCGTCTGGGGTCTTAAAGGCTTGAAGGTAAACAAGCGGCCATCAAGCTCAGAAGCAACA
>NW_022104003.1:132191-135104 GCF_000313985.2 Echinops telfairi
CAGTTAAATGGCATCAAAGTATAGTTAGCCCCTAAAAAGATGGAATAGGACAGTGGCGGCAATCATGAGCACAAGCCAAAAAAACACTGTGAGGATGGCAAAAGAATGGGCAGCATTTCATTACATTGATCATAGAGTTGCTATAAGTCAAAACCCACTCAACATCACCTATCAACAAAAACAACAGGACTTGTGCATCTAAAAATGTGCTGAAGAAGACCTTAAGAGAAACTACCATTAGTTTAGAGCAGTGGTTCCCAACATGTGCTGCGACCCCTTTGGGGGTCCGAATGATTCTTTCACAGCGGTGGCCCATTCATAGCAGTACAAAAATTAGAGTTGTGAAGTAGCAACGGAAATAGTTTTATGACTTGGCAGTCATCACTACATAAGGAACGGTATCAAAGGGTTGTGGCATTAGGAAGGTTGAGAACAACTGCCCTAGAGGAAGACAAAAATCTTGGTACAGGAGAAGGACAGCAAAAGAGAGGCAGCCCCAGAAAGATGTATTAGAACAGTGGCTGGAACAATGTGCACAAGCAAAGAACTACTATGAGGATGGCACAGGACAGGCAACGTTTCATCAAACTGTGCATAGAGTTGATATGAAACAAAACCCACTGATGGCACCTAACAACAATAACAGGACTTGTGGGTCTAACAATATGCGGAACTCTATCTTAAGAGAAATGCCTCAGTTTAGAGAAGTGGTTCTCAACCTGTGGGTCGTCACCTTTTTTTGGGGGGTCGAACGACCCTTTCACATGGGTGGACCGATTTATAACAGTAGCAAAATTACAGTTATGAAATAGCAATGGAAATAATTTTATGGTTGAGGGGGCACCACTACATTGGGAACTGTATGAAAGGGTCGTGGAATTAGGAAGGTTGAGAACCACTGTCCTAGAGGAAGACACAAATGTTGGTATAGTAGAAGGGCAGCAAAAGAGAGACATCCCCTACAAGATGGAATAGCACAGTGGCTGCAGCAATGAGCACAAGCAAAGAACCACTGTGAGGATGGCAGAGGACAGGGCAGCGTTTCATTATATTGTGCACAGAGCTGCTATGAGCTGAAATCAACTTGGCGGCCCCTAAAAACAATAACAACAGGACTTTTGCTTCTAACAATATCCTGAAGACCTTAAGAGAAACTCCTGTTAATTTGGAGCAGTGCGGGAGGTGTTGGAAACTCTGCTCTGACCGTACAGTTTGTTCAAAGAATTTTTGTTGAAAAATATGATCCTACGATAGAAGATTCTTACAGAAAGCAAGTTGAAGTAGATGCACAACAGTGTATGATTGAAATCTTGGATGCTGCAGGAATGGAACAATTTACAGCAATGGGGGATTTGTACATGAAAAATGGACAAGGTTTTGCATTAGTTTATTCCATCACAACACAGTCCACGTTTAATGATTTGCAAGATCTGAGAGAACAGATTCTTTGAGTTAAGGATACTGATGATGTTCCAATGATTCTGGTTGGTAATAAGTGTGACTTAGAAGACGAAAGAGTCGTAGGAAAGGAACAAGGTCAAAATCTAGCACGACAATGGAACAACTGTGCATTCTTAGAATCTTCTGCAAAGTCAAAAATAAATGTTAATGAGATCTTTTATGACCTAGTTCAGCAAATTAACAGAATAACTCCTGTGCCTGGGAAGGCCTGCAAAAAGTCATCGTGTCAGCTGCTTTAATGTATTAAATGCACTGTAACTCTGAGCCAGGTGTGAAGAACTGTTGCCCAATTCAACAGTGCCAGCATTCCAACTTTGTAAACCACAACATCTGGAACGGACTTTCCTGTGGTGATGCCCTTGAAGAGGTGGATGAAAGCTACTACATCAGTTTGCACATTCTGATCACTTTCCAGTGTCGCAAGAGAGATTTTTACTTATATAATAGTCCTAGAGTATGCAACTGGTAAAACCAGAGGCTACATCCAGTATTACTGGTAAGAGACATTGTTCACCCACCAATGTTGTACATGTATGAAAATGGTGTACTGTATACTTTAACACGCCCCATACTTTGTATTGGAGAGTACAATAATATAAATCCTAAAAGCACCACTATTTTAGCATAATAAAAGAAAGTCCAAAGAGCTCCTGTATAGACTACTCCAGATAACTTTTCTTCTTTGATACTTGTAGCTTATTGTAATTTTTTTTTAAGAAATCCAAGGTCATTATCATTGTATTGTACAAAATCAGCGCTTTGATTAACACAGCTATATAGTTTTTTGTTTTTTTTTAATTTTTGAGAAACCTGTGGAGACAGAGATCTTGTCTTTAAAATATGATAGTCCTCAGTATAATGTCTTAGATCTATTTTCGTTTCTACTTCATAACTGTAATTTTGATACTGTTTTGAATCAGTCCACCCAAGTGAAAGGGTCGTTCCACCACAAAAAGTGATCACGACCCACAGGTTGAGAACCACTGCTCTAAACTGAGGCATTTCTCTTAAGATATAGTTCAGCATATTGTTAGATGCACAACTCCTGTTGTTATTGTGGTTGGGTGCCGTCGAGAGGGTTTGGCTCATAGCAACTCTATGCACAATATAATGAAATGCTCCCCAGTCCTCTGCCATCCTCACAGTGGTTATTTTGCTTGCACTAATTGTTGCAGCCACTGTGCTAACCATCTTTTCGGGGGCTGCCTCTCTTTGCTAGCCTTCTACTGTACCAACATCTGTGTCTTCCTCTAGGACAGTTGTTCTCAACATTCTTAATACCATGACCTTTTTATACAGTTCCTCATATAGTGGTGCTTCTCCAACCATAAAATTATTTTCATTGCTATTTCATAGCTGTAATTTTGCTATTTTTATGAATCGGGCCACCCCTGTAAAGGGGTTATTTCCTAATCCCCAACCCCCCCCCCAATAAAATGATTTTTAAAATAA
>NW_022104003.1:135985-138151 GCF_000313985.2 Echinops telfairi
TGTCGGGGTAGGCTGGTGTGCTTCTTACTTGTGGGTTTTGTTGTTTCTTAGCTAGATGGCCATCTGTTTGTCTTCAAGCCTGTAAGACCCCAGATGCTGTATCATTTGATAGTCGGGCATCATCTGCTTTCTTCACCACTTTTGCTAATGCACCCCCTTTGTACTCAGTGATTGAGTAGGGGTAGGCCAGTGTGCTTCTTCCATGTGGGTTTTGTTGTCTCTCAGCTAGATAGTGCTTGTTTATCTTCAGGTCTTTAAGGTTTCAGGTGACATATCTTTTGGTAGCTGAGCACCATCACCTTTCTTAACCACACTTGTTTGTGCACCCAATGTCTTCAGTGAATTCCGGTGTTATATCTTTTGGTTGACAAGCATCATCCGCTTTCTTCACCACATCTTCTTGTGCACCCATTGACTGACCTATATCTTAAGAGAATCTCCTCTTAGTACAGAGCAGTAGTTCTCAACATGTGGGTCGTGACCACATTGGGGGGTTTAGCGACCTTCTCACAGGTTTGACCTGATTCATAACAGCAGCAAAATTACAGCTATGAAATATCAATGAAAATAATGTTATGCTTGCGGGTTACCTCTAGAAGAGGAACTGTGTGAAAGGGCCGAAGCACTAAGAATATTGAGAACCACTGCCCTACAAGAAGACACAAATCTTGAGAGGAGGAACTGTATGAAAGGGCCGAAGCACTAAGAATATTGAGAACCACTGCCCTACAAGAAGACACAAATCTTGATACAGTAAAAGGGCAGCAAAATAGAGTCATCTCCAAACAAGATAAAATAGCACAGTGGCTGCATCAATGAGCGCAAGTCAAAGAACCACTGTGAGGATGGCACAAGACAGCGCAGCGATTTATTATATTGTACGTAGAGGTGCTATGTATCAAAACCCACTAGACAGCACCTAACAACAAAAACAACAGAACTTGTGCTTCTAACAATGGGCTGAAGTAGACCTTAAGAGAAACTCCTATTAGTTTAGAGCAGCGGTTCTCAACTTATGGTTCGCGACACCTTTGGGGGAATTAAACAGCCTTTCACAGTGGTGCCCCATTCATAACACTAGCAAATTTTCAGTTATGAAGGACAACAAAAATAATTTAATGATTGGGCTGTCACCACTACATGAGGATCGGTATGAAGAGGTCGTGCTATTAGCAAAGTTGAGAACCACTGGCTTAGAGGAAGACAGAAACCTTGGTAGAGTTGAAAGGCAGCAAAAGAGAGGCAGCCCCCCAAAACATGAATTAGCACAGTGGCTGCAACAATGAGCACAAAGAACCACTGTGAGGATGGCTCAAGATGCGGCCGCATTTCATTATATTGTGCATAGAGTTTCTATGAGCGAAATCCATTCGGCGGAACCTAAAAACAATAACTACAAGACAAGTGCTTCTAAAAGTATGAAGTAGATCTTAAGGGAAACTCTTCTTAGTTTAGAGAACCGGTTCTCAACCTGTGGGTCGCGACTCATTTGGAGGGACAAAATTCCCATCTCAGTGGTGGCCCAATCCATAACCGTAGCAAAATCAGAGTTATAAAGTAGCAATGAAAATAATTTTATGATTGGGGGGCTCACCACCATATGAGGAATGGTATGAAAGTATCGTGGCATTATGAAGGTTGAGGACCACTGCCCTAGAGGGAGGCAGAAAACTTGGTAGAGTAAAAGGGAAGCAAATGAGAGGTAGCCCCCAAAGAGATAGATTAGCACAGTGGCTGCAAAAATGAGAGCAATCAAAGAACCACTCTGAAGATTACATAAGACGGGGCAGCATTTCCTTATATTGTGCATACAAGTGCTATAAGACAAAACCCACTCAATGGCACATAACAACAATAACAACAGGATTTGCGCATCTGACAACATGCTGATTTTTTATCTTAAGAGAATCTCCTCTTAGTTTAGAGCAGCGGTTCTCAATCCATGGGTTGTGACCACATTGGGTGTGGGGGTCTATGACTTGCTCACAGGTTTGACCCGATTTACAACAGTAGCAAAATAACAGCTATGAAATATCAATGAAATTAATTTTATGCTGGAGGGTTACCACTACATCAGGAAATGTATGAAAGGGTCGTAGCATTAGGAAAGTTGAGAACCACTGCCATAGAGGAAGACACAAATCTTGATACAGTAGAAGGGCAGCA
>NW_022104003.1:138564-139808 GCF_000313985.2 Echinops telfairi
TAATTTTATGATTGGGGGGGGGGTCACCACTACTTGAGGAATGGTATGAAAGCATCGTAGCATTATGAAGGTTGAGGACCACTGCCCTAGAGGAAGTCAGAAAACTTGGTAGAATAGAAGGGAAGCAAACGAGAGGCAGCCCCAAACAGATGGATTAGCACAGTGGCTGCAACAATGAGAGCAAGCAAAGAACCCCTGTGAGGATTGCACAAGACGGGGAAACATTTCATTATATTGTGCATACAGGTGCTATAAGACAAAACCCACTCAACGGTACCTAACTACAATAACAACAGGGCTTGTGCGTCTGACAACATGCTGACTCATACCTTAAGAGAATCTCCTCTTAGTTCCGAGCTGCGGTTCTCAATCAGTGGGTCGTGACCACATGGAGGGGTGTGTGTGTGTGAACGACCTTTTCACAAGTTTGACCCGATTTACAACAGTAGCAAAATAACAGCTATGAAATATCAACGAAATAATTTTATGCTATGGGTTACCACTACATGAGGAACTCTATGAAAGTGGCATAGCATTAAGAAGGTTGAGAACCACTGCCCTAGAGGAAGACACAAATCTTGATACTCTAGAAGGGCAGAAAAATACAGTCAGCCCCCAACAAGATATAAAAGCACAGTGGCTGCAACAATGAGCGCAAGCCAAAGAACCACTGTGAGGATGGCACAGGCCTGGGCAGCGTTTCAGTATATTGTACATAGAGTTGCTACGAGTCAAAACCCAGGAGAAAGCACCTACCAACAAAACAACAGGACTTGTGCTTCTAACAATGTGCTGAAGTAGACATTAAGAGAAATTCCTATTAGTTTAGAGCAGTGGTTCTCAACCTCTGGGTCGCGACCACATTGTGGGATGAAGGACACTTTCCCCGTGGTGGCCCGATCATAACCTTAGCAATAAAAGGGTTATGAAGTAAAATGAAAATAATTTTATGATTGGGAGGTCACCACTACATGAGGAACGGTATGAAAGGTTCGTGGCATTAGGAAAGTTGAGAAGTACTGCCCGAGAGAAGAGATAAATCTTGTTAAAGTAGAAGGGCCACAAATGTGAGGCAGCCCACAAAAATAAGGTTAAGCACACTAGCTACAACTATGAGCACAAGCAAATAAACACTGTCAGGATGGCACAGGATGGGGTAGCTTTTCATTATATTGTGCTTACAGTTTCTCTGAGCCTATACCCACTCACAGCACAAAGCAACAAAAACAACAGGACTTGTGCAT
>NW_022104003.1:141870-143008 GCF_000313985.2 Echinops telfairi
GAGACAACAACATGCACAAAAACAAGACAGAGCAAAACCAAGCAACAATGTACAACAAAAGAGCAACAACATCAAGCCACTGACAAAGAACAAATTAAAACATACCAAGAAATAAAACCTTGTAGTTAGTTCAAGTATCGCTGGCCTTTAAGAGTGTTTTCCAGTCCAGCCTGTTGGGGCACCATGCCCTGTCCCAAAAGTCCACAAATGCGCTTTACACAATTGATGTGTGGATTGTGATGAGAGCTGTATGACCCCCTAATAAAATGATTTAAAAATATAATAATTTTATTATTTGGGCGGTCACCACTACATGAGGATCGGTATTAAGAGGTCATGGCTTTAGGAAAGTTGAGAACCACTGACTTAGAGGAAGACAGAAATCTTGGTAGAGTAGAAAGGCAGCAAACAAGAGGCAGCCCCAAAAAACATGAATTAGCACAGTGGCTGCAACAATGAGCACAAACAAAGAACCACTGTGAGGATGGCTCAGGATGGGGCAGCATTTCATTATATTGTGCATAGAGTTGCTATGAGTCAGAACCCCCCTTGACAGCACCTAATAACAAAACAACAGGACTGTGTTTCTAATGATGTGCTGAATTATATCTTGGAGAAACTCCCATTAGTTTAGAGCAGCAGTTCTCAACCTGTGTCCAGACCCCTTTCAGGGGGGAAAAGGACCCTCCCACCACAGTGACCTGTTCATTATGGTAGCAAAAATTGAGTTATGAAGTACAACAAAAATACTTTTATGTTTGCGCGGTCACTACTACATGAGGAATGTTATGAATGATTCGTGGTATTACGAAAGTTGAGAACCACTGCTTTAGAGGAAGAAAGAAATCTATGTAGATTAGAAGGACAGCAAATGATAGGCAGCCCCAAAAAAGAGGGATTAGCACAGTGGCTGCAACAATGAGCACAAGCCACAGAACCACTATGAGGAAGGCACAGGAGTAGGCAGCGTTTCAGTATCTTGTACATAGAGTTGCTATGAGTCAAAAATCACTCATAACGGGAGTGGAGGAGTGGGCATCTGTATGGCGGTGGAAGGGTGAAGGCGTGGACGGATGGAGGGGGGATAGCCCACACACACGGGGAGGTACATGAGAGTCGGACGTGAAGAGGGGGAGGG
>NW_022104003.1:146865-149984 GCF_000313985.2 Echinops telfairi
GAACTAGAAAGGCGAGGCTTCACCACCCATTTATCCCTCCGCCTTTCAACCAGCACCACATGTGATTATCGGCCAGGCTGGCACAATTAATTAACTCAGGCTGCAACAATGAGCGCAAGCAATTGACCGCTGTCAGGAACGCACAGGACAGGGCACATCTCATTCTATTGTGCATAGGTTTGCTATGAGCCAAAACCCACTCAAGGCACCTAACAACAGTAACAACAAGCCTTGTGCATGTAACAATATGCTGATCTATTTTAAGAGAATCTCCTCTCACTTCAGAGCAGCGATTCTGAAGTTGAGGGTCGTGACCACACTGGAGGTTCAAACGATGCTTTCACAGGAGTTACTGTATTAATAACAGTATCAAAATTAATGTTATGAAATAGCCACGAAAATAATTTCATGGATGGGGTCACCAATACAGGAGGAACTGAAAGAGTCGTAGCATTAGGAAAGTTGAGAACCACTGCCCTAGAAGAAGAAAGAAATCTTGGTAGAGTAGAAGGGCCACATATGCGAGGCAGCCCTGAGAAATATGGATTAGCACAGTGGCTGCAACAATGAGCACAATTAAAGAACCACTGCCAGGATGCACGTGAAGGGGCAGCGTTTCATTATGTTCTGCACAGAGCTGCTATTAGCCAAAATCCACTTGAAAGAACCTAAAAACAAAAGCTACAGGACTAGTGCTTCTAAATATATGAAGTAGATCTTAAGAGAACCTCCTCTTAGTTTAGGGCAGCGATTCTTAACCTGTGGGTCGCGACCCATTTGGAGGGACAAACTTCCCTATTCCAGGGTGACCCAATCCATAACAATAGCATAATTACAACACTGAAGTAGCAATGAAAATAATTTTGTGATTGGTGATTCACCAATATATGAGGAATGGTATGAAAGTGTCGTGGCATTATAAAGGTTAAGCACCACTGCCCTAGAGGAAGACAGAAATTTTGGTGCAGTAGAAGGGCAGCAAAGGATAGGCAGCCCCCAAAGAGATAGATGAGCACAGTGGTTGAGGCAATGAGCACAAGCAAAGAACCATTGTGAGGATTGCACAAGACGGGGCAGCATTTTCTTATATTGTGCATATGGGTGATATAAGACAAAACCCACTCAACGGCACGTAACAACAAAAATAACAGGGCTTTTGCGTCTGACAACATGCTGACTTTTATCTTAAGAGAATCGCTTATTTCAGAACAGTGGTTTTCAATCTGTGCATCGTGACCACATGCGGGGTGGGTAGAGTGAACGACCTTCTCACAGGTTTGACCCGATTTACAACAATAGCAAAATAATAGCTTTGAAATATCAAGGAAACTAATTTTATGCTGTGGGTTTACCATTACACGAGGAGCTGTATGAAAAGGTCGTAGTATTAGGAAGGCTGAGAACCACTGCCCTAGAGGAAGACACAAATCTTGATACAGTGGGAAAGCAGCAAAATAGAGTCAGCCCCCAACTAGATAGAATAGCACTGTGGCTCCAACAATGAGTGCAAGCCAAAGAACCACTGTTTTCAAGACACAGTCATGGGCAGCATTTCAGTATCTTGTACATAGAGTTGCTATGAGTCAAAACCCACTCATAGCACCTAGCTACATTAACAACAGGACTTGTGCATCTAACAATATGCTGACCTATACCTTAAGAGAATCTCCTCTCAACTCAGAGCAGTGGTTCTAACTTGTGGGCAGTGACCTCTTTGGGGGTATGAGCGACGCTTTCACAGGGGTGATCCAATTCATAAGAATATAAAAATTACTGTTATGAATAGCAACGAAAATAATTTTATGATTGGGCTGTCACCACTACATGAAGAACGTTGTGAAGGTTTCGTGGCATTAGGAAGGTTGAGAACCATTGCCCTAGAAGAACACATTAATCTTGGTAGAGTAGAAGAGCCACAAATGAGAGGCAGTCCACAAAAAATGGATTAGCACAGTGGCTGCAACAATGAGCGCAAGCCAAAGAAACACTGTCAGGATGGCACAGGATTACACAGCGTTTCAGTATGTTGTACACAGAGTTGCTATGAGTTAAGCCCCCCCCCCTTGACAACACCTAGTAACAAAACAACAGGACTTGTGCTACTAACAATGTGTGGAATTATATCTTAAGAGAAACTCCCATTAGTTTAGAGTAGCGGTTCTCAACCTGTGGGTCAAGACCCCTTTCGGGGATGAAGGACCCTTCCACCATGGTGACCTGTTCATTATGGTAGCAAAATTAGAGTTATGAAGTTCAACAAAAATAATTTTATGTTTGGGCGGTCACCAATACATGAGGAATGTTATGAATGATTCGTGGTATTAGGAAAGTTGAGAACCACTGCTTTAGAAGAAGAAATAAATCTCAGTAGAGTAGAAGGGCAGCAACTGAGATGTAGCCACAAAGAAGATGGATTAGCACAGTGGCTGCAACAAGGAGCGTAAGCCAAAGGACCACTATGAGGATGCCACGGGACTAGGCAGCATTTCAGTATCTTTTACATAGAGTTGCTATGAGTCAAAACCCTCTCAAGAGCACCTAATAACAAAACAACTGGACTTGTGCTCCTAACAATGTGTGGAATTTTTTCTTAAGAGAATCTCACTTTAGTTTAGAGCAGAAGTTCCCAACATGTGGGTCGCGACCCTTTTGGGGGATGAAGGATCCTTCCACCACAGTGGCCTGTACATAATGGTAGCAAAATTAGAGTTATGAAGTACAATGAAAATAAGTTTATGATTAGGCGGTCACCACTACATGAGGAATGCTGCAAATGATTCGTGGCATTGGGAAACTTGAGAAGCACTGCCCTAGAAGAAGACAGAAATCTTGGTATTGTAGAAGGACCACAAATGTGAGGCAGACCGCAAAAAGATGAATTAGCACAGTGGCTGCAACTATGAGCACAAACAATTGACCACTGTCAGGACCGCAAAGGCGGGGCAGCATTTCATTATATTGTGCATAGGATTGCTATGAGTCAAAACCCACTCAAGGCACCTGTGTTAGACAGGGTTCTCTAGAGAGATAAAACCAAATTCTTGATAATATAATATAGTTATTTATAAAGGTAATTAATATATAACAAGAAATGAAATGTTAAATCATAAAGATAATTA
>NW_022104003.1:151379-153301 GCF_000313985.2 Echinops telfairi
TTCTTGTTATATATCTAATTATCTTTATAAATAAATATATTTAATTATCAGCAATTTGGTTTTATCTCTAGAGAACCTTGTCTAACACATTTTGGTACCAGGGGTGCTTCTAGAGAAATAAAATCATAAATATGGGCTTCTTAAATTGGCTCTCCAGCCTGATTAGTAACACGAGTAATGCTACTTCAACATCCCAAAGCATGGATAATTTTGCTACTCCTTCTAATACATGCTGTGAAATAGCAAAAATAAAACCTAAAGTTGCACCACCGATAGATGAGGTGCTGGTTAAAGGAGAGGCTCTGGGTGATCGTATGTTTGATATTTTCCAGGAGTTTTGTAAGAATGACAAGTATAGGGAAGCTAGTTGGCTGGTCCTTCTTACAATGGACAGTGTGATAACGAGAGAGGTGATCTCAGATCCTCAAAAGCGCGCCTTAAGCGCAGACTAACGGATTTAAAAACTTCCATCTGTGCTACAAAGGAGAGCCTTCTCTCCGATAGAAAAAGAGCCGACATTGCGGAGAATCAGGTCCAGAGAATCAGGTCTCATTATACGAGTGGCTGAATTACAAGGGCAGCTGAATTGCAAATCTAGAGCAGTGTCTGAAGCCAAAGTGAGGGCATTGATTGGGAAAAGTTCGGACCTTGAAACAGGGGATGGGAACATATGGGCTGATGATCCAGAAGAGGAAGATATTGAGCCCTTAGAAACAATTGACCCACCCCAGGCAATAGATCCACCCCTCTCAGCTGAAAGTATTAATTCACAATCCACACCTGAGCAGATTAGCCAAACTATGCAAGTTGATATGCCAGGTGGGACTACATCAGTAGCATTGCCTAAGGGAGAACCTTACAAGATTTTGCTAAGGGCACCCAGGAAACACCCTCACCACCCATTATTTCCGCTAGACCTGTCACTAAAATTAAGTCTCATAAAACTCCAAAAGGTGAGGTTGAGCTGATGACCCAAGAAGAAGCACGCTATACTCATAAAGATCTGCTCGAGTTTTCAAATACATACAAATGGGAATGGTTACTAAGGGTGTGGGATATTGGTACACGAAATGTAATAGTAGACCAGTCTGAGTTTCTGGATATGGGACCCCTAAGCACAGAATCTTCTTTCAATGTCTCTGCGAGAGAGGTTAAGAGAGGATCTAATTCTTTATTTGGTTGGTTCAATGAAGCATGGACTGCCAGATGGCCTAGATTGGACCAACTTGAAGTACCTGACCTACCTTGGTACACTGTAGAGGAAGGCATCCAAAAGCTTACAGAAATTGGTATGCCGGAATGGATCTATCAGGATATTCCCATAGACCCAAAAAGGGGGTGACCTGAGGACATACCCTTTACCACAACCATAAGGAACAAGTTAGTGAAGTGGGCCCCAGCATCTCTGAAGACTCCTGTAATTGCTATTTTATGTGCACCAGGATTAACAGTGGGCACTGCCCTAAGCGAACTCCAACATTTGCCCACGATGTGACTGATTGGGTCCCCTGATGGTAGATGGCAGGTGTCAGCACTGAATCAACAGAGACAGGGTGGGCGTGGTTATAATACACAACAAGGTTTCCATAGTAATCAGAAAAACCTGTCTCGTGTGGAATTATGGCATTGGCTACTTAGCCACGGTGCCCCTAGGAATGAAATAGATGGGAAACCTACTAAATATTTATGTGATCTCTACAGGCAAAAGAATGGTAGATCAGGTGAACAGCAGAATAGACAGTCACGATCGCTCAATCAATTCCCAGACCTGAGCCAGTTTACAGACCCAAAACCTTTTGAATGAAGGGTAGGCCGGGTCCCTTTGAAGGAGGACCCTGCTACATCAGCGAAGGCCTATACTGTTAGTCTTTCTTCTAGCCTTCCCCAAAGGGACCTGCGGCCTTTCACAAGAGTAACTGTTC
>NW_022104003.1:153768-156877 GCF_000313985.2 Echinops telfairi
ATTCCTACCACATCCCCATTTAACTCGCCTATTTGGCCTGTAAAAAAGACAGATGGATCCTAGAGAATGACAGTGGATTACCGTAAACTTAACGAGGGGGTGACTGATTGCAGCTGCCGTTCCAGATGTGATTTCATTGCTTGAGCAAATTAATACTTCTCTTGGTACTTTGTATGTAGCTATTGATCTGGCTAATGCCTTCTTCTCAATACCAGTCTCAAAGGACCACCAGAAGCAGTTTGCCTTCACCTGGCAGAGGCAACAATATACGTTTACAACTCTCCCCCGGGGTACATCAACTCTTCTGCCCTGTGCCATAATTTAGTCCGAAGGGATCTTGATCGCCGATCTATTCCACAAAATGTCACTCTGGTCCATTATATTGATGACATTATGCTTATTGGATCCACTAAGGAGGATGTTTCAAAGACTCTAGATTCATTGGTACAATATCTGCGTACAAGAGGTTGGAAAATTAACCCAACAAAGATAGGGGTCCAGTGGTGTGAGGCATGTCGAGATATCCCTACTAAAGTTAAGGATAAACTATTGCATTTGGCGCCCCCAATGACTAAAATAGAGGCACAATGCTTAGTGGGCCTCTTCGGATTTTGGAGGCTACATATCCCTCACTTGGGTATTCTACTTCGATCTATTTAACAAGTGACATGAAAAGCTTCCAATTTTGAATGGGGCCCAGAACAAGAAAAGGTTCTGCAACAGGTTCAGGCTGCCGTGAAAGCTGCTTTGCCACTGGGACCATATGATCCAGCTGACCCGATGGTGCTAGAAGTGTCAGTTGTAGATAAAGCTGCAGTGTGGAGTCTTTGGCAGACCCCTATTGGTGAATCACAGCGTAGACCATTGGGATTTAGGAGTAAAGTCTTGCCATCCTCTGCAGACAACTATTCCCCTTTGAAAAAGAGCTGTTGGCCTGTTACTGGGTCTTGGTGGAGACTCAACGCCTCACCATGGGCCACCAAGTCACCATGAGGCCTGAACTACCTATCATGAACTGGGTATTGTCTGATCCACGGAATCATAAAGTTGGACGTGCACAGCAACACTCCATTGTTAAGTGGAAGTGGTATATACGAGATCAGGCCAAAGCAGGACCTGAAGGGACAAGTAAGCTGCATGAAGATGTGGCCCAAATGCCCACGGTCTCCACTCCTGTCAGATTACCTCCTTTCTCCCAGTCTGCACCAATGGCCTCATAGGGAGTTCTTTACCATACTTTAACTGAAGACCAAAAATGTCATGCTTGGTTTATGGATGGCTCTGCACGATATGCAGGTGCCACTCAAAAGTGGACAGCAGCAGCACTACAGCCCCTTTCTGGCATTTCCTTAAAGGACAGCGGTGAAGGGAAATCTTCCCAATGGGCAGAACTTCGAGCGGTGCACCTGGCCGTTCACTTTGCATATAAGGAAAAATGGCCAGATGTGAGACTGTGTACTGATTCATGGGCTGTGGCTAATGGCTTGGCTGGATGGTCAGGCAATTGGAAGGACCATGTTTGGAAAATTGGTGACAAGGAAGTGTGAGGAAGAGGTATGTGGATAGACTTCTATGAATGGGCCAAGAAAATAAAGGTAATTGTATCTCACGTGAATGCTCACCAAAGGATTACCTCTGACGAGGCATACTTTATTAATCAAGTGGATAAGATGACATGCGCTGTGGAGACTGGTCCTCCTCTTTCCTCTGCCACTCCTGTTATCGCCCAATGGGCACGTGAACTAAGTGGACATGGTGGCAGGGATGGAGGTTATGCACAGGCACAGCAACATGGATATCCACTCATCAAGGCTGACTTGGCCGTTGCCACTGGTGAGTGCCCCATTTTCCAGCAGCAGAAACCAATATTAAGTCCAAGATATGGGACCATTCCTCGGGGAGATCAACCAGTAACTTGGTGGCAAGTTGATTACATAGGACCACTTCCATCATGGAGGGGACAGCGTTTTGTTTTTACTGGAATAAACACCTACTCTGGGTATGGACTTGCCTTCCCTGCACGCGATGCTTCTACCAAAAGTCCATTCGTGGACTTACAGAATGCCTCATCCACCGGCATGTTATCCCACATAGCATTGCTTCAGATCAAGGAACTCACTTTACAGCAAATGCAGAGCGGCAATGGGCTCATTCCCATGGAATTCATTGGTCGTATCATGTTCCTCATCATCCTGAAGCTGCTGGCTTGATAGAACGATGGAATGGGCTCCTAAAGACACACTTACAGCACCAAATAGGTGGCAATAATTTGCGGGGCTGGGTCAATGTTCTACAGGAAGCTGTATATGCTCTAAACCAGCGGCCAATATATGGTGCTGTGTCTCCAATAGCCAGAACTTATGGGTCCAGGAACCAAGGGGTGGAAGCTGCAGTGGCATCACTCACTATTACTCCTAGTGATAGACGTGCAGCATTTTTGCTTCCTGTCCCAGCAACCCTGTGTTCCTCATGCCTGGAGGTCCTGGTCCCAAAGGAAGGAACTCTCCCACCCGGAAACACAGCACGGATTCTACTTAACTGGCAGCTGAGAATGCCCTCTAGCCACTTTGGGCTTCTTATGCCTTTGGATCAACATGTCAGGAGGGGTGTCACTGTACTGAGTGTTGTGATTGATCCTGATTACCATGAAGAAATTGGACTGGTGTTACATAATGGAGGTAAAGAAGGATATGTCGGGAATTCAGGAGATCCCATAGGCCGACTCTTAGTGCTACCATGCCCTGTGATTAAAATAAATGGTAAAATACAGCAACCCAATACTTACAGGACTTAAAATGACCCAAACCCCTCAGGAATGAAGGTCTGGGTCACCCACCAGGCAAAAAACCACATCCAGCTGAGGTGCTTGCTGAAGTCAAAGGTAATACAGAATGGGTAGTAGTAAAAGGTTGTTCTACCTATCAATTACGACCACGTGATCAATTGAAAAAGCGAGGTTTGTACCTGTCAATGTATTTTCTTTTTATGTGTTTATTGCATAACTTTCCTTCATTCAGGTATGATATATAAGATACAATTGGACTGTGTTTTCATTTATATGTATAATAGATGATTGATGATAAGTATAAGTGTGATTTCATCAATGTCC
>NW_022104003.1:157781-160042 GCF_000313985.2 Echinops telfairi
AGTTCATTTCTTGTTATATATCTAATTATCTTTATAAATAAATATATTAAATTATCAGCAATTTGGTTTTATCTCTCTAGAGAAACCTGTCTAACACAGGCAGCAAGTTCGAAGCAGCCCCCAAAAAGATGGATTAGCACAGTGGCTGCCACAAGTAGCGCAAGCCAAAAAAAAACACTGTGAGGAAGGCACAGGACTAGGCAGCGCTTCAGTCTCTTTTACTTAGAGTTGCTATGAGTCAAAACCCTCTCGAGAGCACGTAATAACAAAACAACTGGACTTGTGTGCTAACAATGTGCTGAATTAGATCTTAAGAGAATCTCACTTTAGTTTAGAGCAGAAGTTCTCAACATCTGGGTCGCGTCACCTTTGGGGGAGGAAGGATCCTTCTACCGGGGTGTCCTGTTCATAATGGTAGCAAAATTAGAGTTATGAAGTAAAATGAAAATAAGTTCACAATTGGGTGTTCACCACTACATGAGGAATGCTATAAATGATCCGTGGCATTGGGAAAGTTGAGAAGCACTGCCCTAGAAAAAGACAGAAATCTTGGTACTGTAGAAGGACCACAAATGTGAGGCAGCCCGCAAAAAAGATGGATTAGCACAAGGGGCTGCAACAATGAGCGCAACAAATTGACCACTATCAGGACCACACAAGACGGGGCAGCGTTTCATTATATTGTGCATAGGATTGCTACGAGTCAAAACCCACTCAAGGCACTTAACAACAATAACAGGACGTGTGCATATAACAATATGCTGATCTATACTTTAAGAGAATCTACTTTCAATTAAGAGCAGTGACTCTGACGTTGTGGGTCATGACCACATTGGAGGTTCAAACAACTCTTTCACATGGGTGATTTGATTCATAACAGTATCAAAATTACTGTTATGAAATAGCAACGAAAATAATTTCATAGATCGGGGGTCACCACTACATGAGGAACTGTATGAAAGCGTCATAGCATTAGGAAAGTGTAGAACCACTGCCCTAGAAGAAGACAGAAATCTTAGTAGAGCAGAAGGACCACAAATGAGAGGCAGCCCTGAAAAATATGGAGTAGCACAGTGGCTGCAACAATGAGCACAAGAAAAGAACCACAGTCAGGATGGCACAGGAAAGGGCAGTGTTTCATTATATTGTGCACAGAGTTGCTATTAGCCAAAATCCACTTGAAGGAATCTAAAAACAATAACTACAGGACTAATGCTTCTAAAAATATGAAGTAGATCTTAAGAGAAACTCCTCTTAGTTTAGGGAAGTGGTTCTTAACCTGTGGGTCGCGACCCATTTGAGGGACAAACTTCCTTATCACAGGGGTAGCCCAATCCATAACAGTAGCATAATAACAGTTATGAAGTAGCAATGAAAATAATTTTATGAATGGGGATTCACCACTATATGAGAAATGGTATGAAAACGCCGTGGCATTACGAATCTTGAGAACCACTGCTCTAGGGGAAGACAGAAATTTTGGTGTAGTAGAAGGGCAGCAAAGGAGAGGCACCCTAAAAATTATGAATTAACACAGTGGTTGCAACAATGAGCACAAACAAAAAAACACTGTGAGGATGGCTCAGGATGGGGCAGCGTTTCATTACAGCGTGCATAGAGTTACTATGAGCCGAAACCGACTTGACGGAACCTAAAAACAGTAACTACAGGACAAGTGCTTCTAAAAATATGAAGTACATCTTAAGAGAAACTCTTCTTAGTTTAGCGCACCGATTCTCAACTTGTGAATCACAACTCATTTGGAGGGACACACTTCCCTATTTCAGTGGTGGCCCAATTCATAACATTAGCAAAATTAGGTATGAAGTAACAATGAAAATAATTTTATAATTGGGGGTGTCACTACTATGTGAGGAATGGTATGAAAGCATTGTGGCATTATGAAGGTTGAGGACCACTGCCCTAGAGGAAGTCAGAAAACAATGTAGAGTAGAAGGGCAGCAAATGAGAGGCAGTCCCCAAACAGATGGATTAACACAGTGGTTGCAACAATGAGCGTAAGCAAAGAACCCTTGTGAAGATTGCACAAGACAGGGCAGCATTTCATTTTATTGTGCATACAGGTGCTATAAGACAAAACCCACTCAACGACACTGAACAACAATAACAACAGAGCATGTGTGTCTGACAACATGCTGACTTATATCTTATGAGAATCTCCTCTTAGTTCAGAGGAGCAGTTCTCAATCTGTGGGTCGTGACCACATGAAAGGGTTTTGGGGGTGAACGCCCTGCTCACA
>NW_022104003.1:160477-162151 GCF_000313985.2 Echinops telfairi
AAAAAAAAAAAAAAGAATAGCACAGTGGCTGCAAGAATGAGTGCAAGCTAAAGAACCACTGTCAGGATGGCACAGGGCTGGGCAGGATTTCAGTATATTATACATAGAATTGTTATGAGTCAAAACCCAGGCAACAGCACCTACCAACAAAACATCAGACCTGTGCTTCTAACAATGTGCCGAAGTGGAGGTTAAGAGAAATTCCTATTAGTTTAGAGCAGTGCTTCTCAACCTCTGGGCCGGTGCCCCTTTGTCGGATGAAGGACTCTTTCACCGTGATGGAGTGAGTGTTCATAACCTTAGCAACAAAAGTGTTAAGATGTACAACAAAATAATTTTATGATTGCAATGTCACCATTATATGAGGAACGATATGAAAGGTTCATGGCATTAGGAAGTTTGAGAAGAACTGCCTGAGAAAAGAGAGAAATCTTGGTAAATTAGAGGGGCCACAAATGTGAGGTAGCCCACAAAAATTAGGTTTAGCACAGTGGTTACAACAATGAGCGCAAGCAAATAACCACTGTCAGGATGGCACAGAACAGGGAAGCATTTCATTATATTGTGCATAGAGTTGCTATGAGGCTAAACCCACTCACGGCACCTAGCAACAATAACAACAGGACTTGTGCATCTAACAATACGCTGACATATACCTTAAGGGAATCTCCTCTCAGTTCAGAGCAGTGGTTCTCAACTTATGGTCAGTGACCATTTTGGGTTTTCGAGCAACGCTTTCACAGGGGTGACCCAATTCATAGCAGTATCAAAATTACTGTTATGAATAACAACAAATATAATTTTATGATTGGGCGGTCACCACTACATGAGTAATGTTGCGAAAGTTTTGTGGCATTAGTAAGGTTGAGAATCACTGCCTTAGAAGAAGACAGAAATCTTGGTAGAGTAGAAGAGCCACAAATGAGAGGCAGCCTACAAAAAAGATGGATTAGCACAGTGGCTGCAGCAATGAGCACAAGCCAAAGGACCACTATGAGGATGGCACAGGACTAGGCAGCGTTTCAGTCTCTTGTATATAGAGTTGCTATGAGTCAAAACCCTCTCGAGAGCACCTAATAACAAAACAACTGGACTTGTGCTTCTAACAATGTGCTGAATTATATCTTAAGAGATTCTCACTTTAGTTTAGAGCAGCAGTTCTCATCCTCTGGGTCGCGACCCCTTTGGGGGACGAAGGACCATTCCACTGCGGTGGCCTGTTCATAATGGTAGCAAAATTAGAGTATTGAAGTACAACTAAAATAATTTTATGATTGGGCAGTCACCGCTTCATGAGGAACGTTAGGAATGATTCATGGCATAAGAGAAACCCTTCTTAGTTTAGAATACTGGTTCTCAACTTGTGTGTCTCCGTTCATTTGGAGGGACACACTTCCCTATCTTAGAGGTGGCCCAATCCATAACAGTAACAAAATTACAGTTATAAAGTATCAATGAAAATAATTTTATGATGGGGGGAGGGGGGGTCACCACTATATGAGGAATGGTATGAAAGTATCCTGGCATGATGAAGGTTGAGGACCACTGCCCTAGAGGAAGGCAGAAAACGTGGTAGAGTAGACTCCCCCGAGAAGAATTTATTTCAAAGGATGACACTGAATCTGCAGCTTCAGGAGAAGGACATATCTGACCAGAGCACACAGGAGCAGATGA
>NW_022104003.1:164081-187564 GCF_000313985.2 Echinops telfairi
GCTTTACACAATTGATGTGTGTATGGATTGAGATAACAGTTGTATGAGCCCCTAATAAAATGTTTTTAAAAAAAAGCTTGGTAGAGTAGAAGGACAGCAAATGAGAGGCAGTCCCCAAACAGATGGATTAGCACAGTGGCTGCAACAATGAGATCAAGCAAAGAACCTCTGTGAGGATTTTAAAAGACCGGCAGCATTTCATCATATTGTGCATACAGGTGATATAAGACAAAACCCACTCAACGGTATCTAACCACAATAACAAAAGAACGTGTGCCTCTGACAACAAGCTGACATATCTTAAGAGAATCTCCACTTAGTTCAGAACAGCGGTTCTCAACCTGTGGGTCCTGACAACATGGGGGGTGCAGGTGGTGAACGACGTTCTCACATGTTTGACCCGATTTACAACATGAGCAAAATAACAACTATGAAATATCAACGAAAATAATTTTATGCTGTGGGGTTACAATTACACGAGGAACTGTATGAAAAGGTCGTAGCATTAGGAAGGTTGAGAACCACTGCCTTAAGGGAAGACACAAATCTTGATACAGTAGAATGGCAGTAAAATTGAATCAACCTCCAACAAGATAGAATAGCAAAATGGCTGTAACAATGAGCGCAAGCCAAAGAAACACTGTCAGCATGGCAAAGGCAAGGGCAGCATTTCAGTATCTTGTACATAGAGTTGCTATGAGTCAAAACCAAGGCAACAGCTCCTACCAACAAAACAGGACTTGTACTTCTAAATATGTGCTGAAGTAGACGTTAAGAGAAATTCCTATTAGTTTAGACCAGCGGTTCTCAACCTCTGGGACACGACCACTTTGTGGTATGAAGGACCCTATCACAATGGTGGCCCCTTCATAACCTTAGCAACATTAGAGTTATGAAGTACAACGTAAATAATTTTATGGTTGCACGGTCACCACTACATGAGGAATGGTATGAAAGGTTCATTGATTTAGGAAGGTTGAGAAGCACTACTCTAGAGATGACTTGGTAAGGTAGAAGGGCCACAAATGTGAGGCATCCCACAAAAAAGATGGATTATAACAGTGACGACAACAATGAGTGCAAGCAAATAACCACTGACAGGATGGGGTAGCATTTCATTATATTGTGCATAGAGTTGCTATGAGCCAAAACCCACTCATAGCACCAAGCAACCATAACAACAGGACTTGTGCATCTAACAATATTCTGAGCTAAACCTTAAACGAATCTCCTCTCATCTCAAAGAAGTGGTTCTTAACTTGTGGGCCGTGACCTCCTTGGGGGTACGAGAGATGCTTTCACAGGGGTGACAATTCATGACATTATCAAAATTACTGTTATGAATAGCAACGAAAATACTTTTATGATTGGGCGGTCACCACTACATGAGGAACGTGTGAAAGGTTCGTGGCATTAGGAAGGTTGAGAATCACTGCCCTAGAAGAAGACTGAAATCTTGGTAGAGTAGAAGAGCCACAAATGAGAGGCAGCCACAAAAAGATAGATTAGCACAGTGTCTGCAACAATGAGCGCAAGCCAAAGAACCACTGTGAGGATGGCACAGGACTAGGCAGCGTTTCAGTATGTTGTACATAGAGTTGATTTGAGTCAAAACCCACTTGACAGCACCTAATAACAAAACAACAGGACTTTTGCTTCTAACAATTTATGGAATTATATCTTAAGAGAAACTCCCATTAGTTTAGAGCAGTGGTTCTCAACCTGTTGGTCACAACCACTTTTGGGGATGAAGGACCCTTGCACGATGGTGACCTTTTCATAATGGTAGCAAAGTTAAGAGTTATGAAGTACAACAAAAAAAGTTTTACGTTTGGGTGGCCACCACTACATGAGAAACGTTATGAATGATTCGTGGTATTAGGAAAGTTGAGAACCACTGCTTTAGAGGAAGAAAGAAATCTCAGTAGAGTAGAAGGTCAGCAAATGAGAGGCAGCTGCAAAAAAAGATGGATTAGCACAGTGGCTGCAACAACGAGCGCAAGCAAATAACCCTACGAGGATGGCACAGGACTAGGCAGTGTTTCAGTATGTTGTACATAAAGTTGCTATGAGTCAGAAATCACTCGAGAACACCTAATAACAAAACAACTGGAATTGTGCTTCTAACAATGTGCTAAATTATATCTTAAGATAATCTCCCACTAGTTTAGAGCAGCAGTTCTCAACCTCTGGGTCACGACCCCTTTGGGGATGAAAGATCCTTCGACAGAGGTGGCCTGTTCATAATGGTGGCAAAATTAGAGTTATGAAGTACAATGAAAATAAGTTTATGATTCGGTGGTCACCACTACATGAGGGATGTTATAAATGATTTGTAGCATTAGGAAAGGTGAGAAGCACTACCCTAGAAGAAGACAGAAATCTTGGCATTGCAGAAGGGCCACAAATGTGAGGTAGCCTACAAAAAGATGGATTAGCACAGTGGCTGCAACAATGAGTGCACGCAATTGACCACTGTCAGGACCGCCCAGGACAGGACACGTTTCATTATATTGTGCATAGGACTGCTATGAGCCAAAACCCACTCGAGGTACCTAATAACAATAACAACAGGACTTTGCATATAATAATATGCTGAGCTATGATTTAAGAGAATCTCCTCTCAGTTCAGAGCAGAGATTCTAAAGTTGCGGGTCGTGACCACATTGGGGGTTTAAACGACGCTTTCACAGGTGTGACGCTTTCACAGTATCAAAATTACTGTTATGAAATAGCAATGAAAATAATTTCATGGGTGCTGGGTACACCACTATATGAGGAGCTGTATGAAAGGGTCGGGACATTAGGGAAGTTGAGAACCTCTGCCCAAGAAGACAGAAATCTTGGTAGAGTAGAAGGGCCACAAATGAGAGGCAGCCCTCAAAAATATGAATTAGCACAATGGCTGCAACAATGAGCACAAGCAAAGAACCACTGTCAGGATCCATGTGAAAGGGCAGCGTTTCATTATATTGTGTACTGAGTGGCTATTAGTCAAAATCCACTTGAAGGAACCTAAAAACAATAAATACAGGAATAGCACTTCAAAAAATATGAAGTAGATCATAAGACAAACTCCTCTTAGTTTAGGGCAGCGGTTCTCAACTTGTATGTCGCGACCCATTTGGAGGGACAAACTTACCTATCACAGGGGTGGTCCAATCCATAACAGTAGCATAATTACAGTTATGAAGTATCAGTGAAAATAATTTTGTGATAGGGGATTTACATTATGAGGAGTGGCATGAAAATGCCGTGGCATTACGAATCTTGAGAACCATTGCTCTAGAGGAAGACAGAAATTTTGGTGCAGGAGAAGGGCAGCAAAGGAGAGGCAGCCCCCAAAGATATGGATTAGCACAGTGACTGAGACAATGAGAGCAAGCAAAAAAAAAAAAAAACCCTGTGATTATTGCACAAGGTGGGGCTGCATTTCATTATATTGTGCATAGAGTTGCTATAAGTCAAAACCCACTCAACAACACCTAACAACAATAACAACAGGACTTGTGCAGCTAACAATATGCTGACCTATATCTTAAGAGAATCTCCTTTTAGTTCAGGGCAGCGGTTCTTAACCTGTGGGTGGTGACCACATTAGGGCATTGAACGACCTTCTCACAGGTTTTACCCAATTCCTAATAGTAGCAAAATAATAGTTATGAAATATCAACGAAAATAAATTTAAGCTTGGGGGTACTTCTACAGGAGGAACTGTATGAAAAGTTTGAAGGACTAGGAATATTGAGAACTACTGCCCTAGAGGAAGACAGATATCTTGATAAACTAAAAGGGTAACAAAATATAGTCAGCCCCGAACAAAATAAAATAGCACAGTAGCTGCATCAAGGAGCGCAACTCAAAGAACCACTGTGAGGATGGCACAGGACGGAGCATCGTTCTATTATACTGTACATAGAGTTGCTAGGTGTCAAAACCCACTCGACAGCACCTTACAATAAAAAAAACAGGATTTGAGCTTCTAACAATGTGCTTAAGTAGACCTTAAGAGAAACTCCTATTAGTTTAGAACAGCGCTTCTCAAGCTGTGGTTCACGACACCCTTGGGTGGATGAAGGAGACTTTCACAGTGGTGCCCCGTTCATAACCGTAGCAAAATTTCAGTTATGAAGTACAGTAACAATAATTTTATTATTGGGTGGTCACCACTACATGAGGATTGGTATGAAAGGGCCGTGGCATTTGGAAAGTTGAGCACCACTGGCTTAGAGGAAGACAGAAATCTTGTAGAGTAGAAGGGCAGAAAACAAGAGGCAGCCCCCAGAAAGGTGAATTAACACAGTGGCTGCAACCATGAGCGCAAGCAAAGAACCACTGTGAGGATGGCTCAGGATGGGGCAGCGTTTCATTATATAGTGCATAGAGTTGCTATGAACAGAAATCCATTCGACAGCCCCTAAAACCAAAAGCAATAGGACTTGTGCTTCTATCAATATGCTGAAGAAGACCTTAAGAAAAACACCTCTTAATTTAGAGCAGTGGTTCTCAACCTAGGGGACGTGACCCCATTGGGGGATTTAACGAACCTTTCTCATGGGTGCACTGATTCATAACAGTAGCAAAATTGCAGTTATCAAGTAGCAAGGAAAATAATTTTATGATTGAGGGGGCACCGCTACATTGGGAACTGTATGAAAGGGTTGTGGAATTAGGAAGGCTGAGATCCACTGTCCTAGAGGAAGACACAAATGTTGGTATAGTAGCAAAAGAGAGTCTGACCCTACAAGATGAAATACCACAGTGGCTCCACCAATGAGCGCAAGCAAAGAACCACTGTGAGGATAGCACAAAAGGGCGCAGCGTTTTATTATATTGTTCACAGAGCTGCTATGAGCCGAAACCCACTCGACGACACCTAAACACAATAGCAACCGGACTTGTGTTTCTAACAATACGCTGAAGAAGACCTTAAGAGAAACTCTTCTTAGTTTAGAGCAGCGGTTCTCAACAGTGGAGCGCGACCCATTTCAGTGGGGAGCTGTGTGGAATGACCCTTTCAGAGGGGTGGTCTAATTCATAACAGTAGCAAAATTACAGTTATGAAATAATAATGAAAAATATTTTATGGTTGGAGATTCACCACTATATGAGGAACTGTATGAAAGGGTCATGGCATTAGCAAGGTTGGAACCACTATCGTAAAGGAAGACACAAATGTTGGTACAGTAGAAGGCAAACAAAGAGAGGCATCCCCCTAAAAGATGGATTAGGACAATGGCTGCAATAGTGAGCACAGGCAAAGAACCACTGTGACGATGTCACAGGATGGGTTCGCGTTCCATTATATTGTGCACAGAGTTGCTATGAGTGGAAATGCACTCAACAGCACCTAACAACAAGAACAGGACTTATGTTTCTCACAATATGCTGAACTACATCTTAGTTTAGAACAGCGGTTCTCAACCTGTGTGCCGCGACACCTTCCGGGAGCAGAACGACCCTTTCACAGTGGTCTGCCTATTCATAACAGTAGCAAAATTATAGTTATGAAGTAGCAACAAATGAAATTTTATTATTGGGTAGTCACCCCTACATGAGGAACTGTATGAAAAGGACTTGGCATTAGAAAAGTTGAGAAACACTGCCATAGAAAAAGACACAAACTTCCTAAAGTAGAAGGGCAACAAAAGTGAGGCAGCCCCTAAAAAGCTGGATTAACACAGTGGCTGCAACAATGAGCGCAACCAAAAGAACTACTGTGAGGGTGGCAGAGGACAGGGGAGCATTTCATTATATTGTGCATAGAGCTGCTATGAGCCAAACGCTCTCAACAGCACCCAAAAACAATACCAACGGGACTTGTGCTTCTAACAATGTGCTGAAGAAGACCTTAAGAGAAGCTCCTCTTAGTTTAGAGCAGTGGTTCTCAACCTCAGGGTCAGGACCACCTTGGGAGGTCAAAAGACCCTTTCATATGGGTAACCCGAATCATAAGAGTAGCAAAATTACAGTTATGAAATAGCAACGAAAATTATTTTATGGTTGGGCGGTCACTACTACATGAGGAACTGTATGTAAGGGTTGTGGCATTAGGAGGGTTGAAAACCACTGCCCTAGAGGAAGACACAAATATTGATACAGTTGAAGGGCATCAAAGTGTAGTTAGCCCCTTAAAAGCTGGAATAGGACAGTGGCTGCTACCATGAGCACAAGCCAAAAAAACACTGTGAGGATGGCAAAGATTGGGGCAGCGTTTCATTACATTGATCATAGAGTTGCTATGAGTCAAAACCCACTTGACAGTACCTAACAACAATAACAACAGGACTTGTGGGTCTAACAATATGCGGAACTCTATCTTAAGAGAAATGCCTCAGTTTAGAGAAGCGGTTCTCAACCTGTGGGTCGTGACCTTTTTTTGGGGGGGCGAATGACCCTTTCACACCGGTGGACCGATTTATAACAGTAGCAAAATTACAGTTATGAAATAGCAATGGAAATAATTTTATGGTTGAAGGGTCACCGCTACATTGGGAACTGTATGAAAGGGTCTTGGAATTAGGAAGTTTGAGTACCACTGTCCTAGAGGAAGACACAAATGTTGGTATAGTAGAAGGGCAGCAAAAGAGAGACATCCCCTACAAGATGGAATAGCACAGTGGCTGCAGCAATGAGCACAAGCAAAGAACCACTGTGAGGATGGCAGAGGATGGGGCAGCGATTCATTATATTGTGCACAGAGCTGCTATGAGCTGAAATCCACTTGGTGGCACCTAAAAACAATAACAGGACTTTTGCTTCTAACAATATGCTGAAGAAGACCTTAAGAGAAACTCCTCTTAATTTAGAGCAGTGGTTATCAACCTGTGGGTCCCAACCCCTTTGATGGGTGGAATGACCCTTTCACAGGGGTGACCCGATTCATAACTATAGCTAAATTACAATTATGAGATAGCAACAAAAATAATTTTATGGTTGTGGATTCACCACTACATGAGGAACTGTATGAAAGATTCTTGGCATTAAGAAGATTGAGAACCACTGCCCTAGAAGAAGATACAAACTTCCTAAAGTAGAAGGGCAGCAAGAGTGAGGCAGCCCCAAATAAAGATGAATTAGCACAGTGGCTGCAACAATGAGTGCAAGCACAAGAACCAATGTAAGGATTGCAGAGGAAGGGGGAGCATTCCATTATATTGTGCATAGAGTTGCTATGAGCCAAACCATCTCGATGGCACCCAACAACAATATCAACAGGACGTGTATTTCTAAAAATATGCTGAAGAAGATCTTAAGACAAATTCTTCCTAATTTAGAGCAGCATTCTTAACCTGGAGGTCGTAACCACTTTGGTGGGTCAAATGATCCTTTTAGAGGTGTGCCCAAATCATAAAAGTAGCAAAATTAAATTATGAAGTAGCAATGAAAATAATTTTATGCTAGGGGGTTACCACTACATGCAGAACTGTTTAAGAGGGTTGTAGCATTAGGAAAGTTGAGAACCACCGCCCTAGAGGAAGACACAATTTTGATACTGTAGAAGGGCAGCAAAATAGAGTCAATCCCCAACAAGATAGAATAGCACAGTGGTTGCAACAATGAGCGTAACCAAAGAACCACTGTCAGCATGGCAAAGGCCTGGGCAGCATTTCAGTATCTTGTACTATAGTTGCTATGAGTCAAAACCCAGGCCAAAGCACCTACCAACCAAACAACAGGACTTATGTTTCTAACAATGTGCTGAAGTAGATGTTAAGAGAAATTCCTATTAGTTTAGAGCAGCAATTCTCAAACTCTGGGTCGGGACCCGTTTGTGGGATGAAGGACACTTTCACAGTGGTGGCCCCTTCATAATCTTAGCAACATTAGAGTTATGAAGTACAACGAAAATAATTTTATGATTGGAAGATCACCACTACATGAGGAACGGTGTGACAGTTTCATGGCATTAGGAAGGTTGAGAAGCACTGCCCTAGAGAAGACATAAATCTTGGTAGAACAGAGGGGGCACAAATGAGAGGCAGCCCACAAAAAGGTGGATTAGCACAGTGGCTGCAACAATGAGCAGAAGCCAAAGAACCACTGTGAGGATGGCACAGGAGTAGGAAGCATTTCAGTATCGTCTACATAGAGTTGATATGAGCTGAAACCCACTCAACGGCACCTAATAATGAAACAACAGGATCTGACCTTCCAGCAATGTGCTGAATTATATCTTAAGAGAAACCCCCCTTAGTTTAGAGCAATGGTTCTCAACTTGTGGGTCTCAACCCATTTGGGGTATGAAGGATCCTTCCACAGCGGTGTCCTGTTCATAATGGTAGTAAAATTAGGGTTATGAAATACAAAGAAAATATTTTTATGATTGGGTGGTCACCACTACATGAGGAATGTTATGAATGATTCATGGCATTAGGAAAGTTGAGAATCATTGCTTCAGAGGAACAAAGAAACCTCGGTAGAGCAGAAGGGCAGCAAATGAGAGGCAGCCCCAAAAAGATGGATTAGCACAGTGGCTGCAACCATAAGCAGAAGCCAAAGAACCACTGTGAGGATGGCACAGGACTAGGCAGCGTTTCAGTATCCTGTACATAGAGCTGCTATGAGTCAAAACCCACTCGACCGCGCCTAATAACAAAACAACAGGACTTGTCCTTCTAACAATGCACTGAAGTATATCTTAAGAGAAGCTCCCATTAGTTTAGAACAGCGTTTCTCAACCTGTGGGTCGCAACCCCTTTGGGGGTCAAAGGACCCTTCTACCGCGGTTGCCTGTTCATCATGGTAGCAAAATTAGAGTTATGAATTACAACGAAAATAATTTTATGCTTGGGCGGTCACCACTACATGAGGAATGCTGCAAATGATTCATGGCATTAGGAAAGTTGAGAAGCACTACACTAGAAGAAGACAGAAATCTTGGTATTGCAGAAGGAGCACAAATGTGAGGTAGCCCACAAAAAGATGGATTAGCACAGTGGTTGCAACAATGAGCACAAGCAATGGACCACTGTCAGGATGAACAGGAAAGGGCAGCGTTTCATTATATTGTGTACAGAGTGGCTATTAGTCAAAATTCACTTGAAGGAAAAGGAACCTAAAAACAATAAATACAGGAATAGTGCTTCTAAAAATATGAAGTAGATCATAAGGCAAACTCCTCTTAGTTTAGGGCAGCGGTTCTCAACCTGTATGTCTTTACCCATTTGGAGGGACAAACTTCCCTATCACAGGGATCGCCCAATCCATAACATTAACATAATTATTGTTCTGAAATAGCAATAAAAATAATTTTATGATGGGGGATTCACCACTATATGAGGAATGGTTTGAAAGCATTGTGGCATTACAAAAGTTGAGAACCACTGCCCTAGAGGAATACAGAAATTTTGGTGGAGTAGAAGGGCAGCAAAGGAGAGGCAGCCCCAGAGAGATGGATTAACACATTGGCTAAGACAAAGAGCACTAGCAAAGAACTCCTATTATCATTGCACAGGAAGGGACAATATTTCATTATGTTGAGCATAGAGTTGCTATAAGCCAAAGCGCACTCAAAGCATCTACTAAAAATAACAAGAGGACTTGTGCATCTAAAAATATGCTGAACAATATTTTAAGAGATATTCCTCTTAGTTCAGAGGACCGGTTCTCAACTTGTGGTTCGCGACACTTGGGGGAATGAAGGAGACATTTACAGTGGTGTCCCGTTCATAACCGTAGAAAAATTTAAGTTATGAAGGACAACAAAAATAATTTTATGATTGCGTGGTAACCACCACATGAGGATCGGTTTGACAAGGCCGTGGCATTAGGAAAGTGGAGACCACAGGCTTAGAGGAAGACAGAAATCTTGGTAGAGTAGAAATGCAGCAAACGAGAGGTAGCCCGAAAAAAGATGAATTAGCACAGTAGCTGCAACAATGAGCACAAAGAACCACTGTGAGGATGGCTCAGGATGGGGCAGCGTTTCATTATATTGTGCATAGAGTTGCTATGAGCCGAAACCCACTCGATGGAACCTAAAAACAATAACTACAAAACAAGTGGTGTTAAAGTTTAAAATAGATCTTAAGAGAAAATCTTCTTAATTTAGAGCACCGGTCTTCAACCTGTGGGTGGCGACTGATTTGGAGGGACAAACTTCCCTATCTCAGTGGTGGCCCAATCCATAACTGTAGCAAAATTAGTGTTATAAAGTAGCAATGAAAATAATTTTATGATTGGGCATCACCACTATATGAGGAATGGTATGAAAGTATCGTGGCATTATGAAAGTGGAGGAACACTGCCCTAGAGGAAGGCAGAAAACTTGGTAGAGTATAAGGGCAGCAAATAAGAGCTAGCCCCTAAAGAGATGGATTAGCACAGTGGCTGCAAACATGAGAGCAAGTAAAGAATATTAATCAAGACGGGGCAGCATTTCCTCATGTTGTACATACAGGTGCTGTGAGACAAAAGCCTATTCAACGGCACCTAACAACAATAACAACAGGGATTGGGCATCTGACAACATGCTGACTTGTATCTTAAGAGAATCTCCTCTTAGTTCAGAGCAGCGGTTCTAAATCTGTGGGTTGTGATCACATGGGGTGGGGGGTCTATGACCTTCTCACGGGTTTAACCCAAATTACAACAGTCGCAAAATAACAGCTATGAAATATCAATGAAATTAACTTTATGCTGGGGGGTTATCATTACATGAGGAAACATATGAAAGAATTGTAGAATTAGTAAGGTTAAGAACCACTGCCCTAGAGGAAGACACAAATCTTGATACAGTAGAAGGGAAGCAAAATAGAGTCAGCCCCCAACAAGATGGAATAGCACAGTGGCTGAAACAATGAGCGCAAGCCAAAGAACCACTGTCAGGATGGCACAGGCCTGGGCAGCGTTTCAGTATATCGTACATAGAGCAAAAACCCAGGCTATGAGTAAACACCCAGGCGATAGCACCTACCAACAAAACAACAGGACATGTGCTTCTAACTATATGCTGAAGAAGACGTTAAGAGGAATTCCTATTAGTTTAGATCAGTGGTTGTCAATCTCTGGGTCACGGCCCCTTTGTGGGATGAAGGAAACTTTTACCGTGGTGGCCCATTCATTCATAACCTTAGCAAAATTAGAGTTATGAAGTACAACGAAAATCATTTTATGCTTGGGAGGTCAACCCTACATGAGGACTGGTATGAAAAGTCCATGGCATTAGGAAATTGAGAAGCATTCCCCTAGAGAAGACAGACATCTTAATAAAGTAGAAGGGCCACAAATGTGAGGCAGCCCTAAAAAATATAGATTAGCACAATGGCTACAAAAATGAGTGCAAGCAAATAGCCACTGACAGGATGAGGTAGCATTTCATTATATTGTGCATAGAGTTGCAATGAGCCAAAACTCACTCATAACACCTAACAACAATAACAACAGGACTTGTGCATCTAACAATATGCTGATCTACACTTTAAGAGAATCTCCTCTCACTTCAGAACAGCGATTCTGAAGTTGCGGGTAGTGACCACATTGGGAGTTTGAACAAAGCTTTCACAAAGGTGACTCGATTCATAACACTATCAAAATTACTGTTATGAAATAGTAATGGAAATAATTTCATGGATGGGGGGGTCACCACAACATGAGGAACTGTATGAAAGGGTCGGGACATTAGGAAAGTGGAGAACCACTGCTCTAGAAGAAGACAGAAATCTTGGTAGAGTAGAAGGGCCATAAATCAGAAGCAGCCCTCAAAAATATGGATTAGTACAGTGGCTGCAACAATGAGCACAAGCAAAGGACCACTGTCACGATGCACGGGAAGGGGCAGTGTTTCATTATGTTGTGTACAGAGTTTTAATTAGCCAAAATCCACTTGAAGGAACCTACAAACAATAACTACAGGACTAGTGCTTGTAAAAATATGAAGTAGATCTTAAGAGAATCTCCTCTTAATTTAGGGCAGTGGTTCTCAAACTGTGCGTCGCGATCCATTTGGAGGGACAAACTTCCCTATCACAGGGGTGGCCCTATCCATAACAGTAGTGTAATTACAGTTATGAAGTAGCAGTGAAAATAATTTTATGATTGGGGATTCACCACTATGTGAGGGATGGTATGAAAGGGTCGTGGCATTACAAAGGTTGAGAACCACTGCCCTAGAGGAAGACAGAAAATTTGGTGGAGTAGAAGGGTAGCAAATGAGAGGCACCCCCCAAAGAGATAGATGAGTACAGTGGCTGAGGCAATAAGCACAAGCAAAGAACCCCTGTGATCATTGCACAGGAAGGGGCAGCATTTCATTATATTGTACATAAAGTTGAGAGAAGCCAAAACCCACTCAACAGCACCTAACAACAATAACAACAGGACGTGTGCATCTAGCAATACGCTGACCTATATCATAAGAGAATCTCCTCTTAGTTCAGAGCAGCGGTGCTCAACCTGTGGGTCCTGGCCACATTGGGGGGTTGAACGACCTTCTCACAGGTTTGGCCCGATTCATAACAGTAGCAAAATTACAGCTACGAAATATCAATGAAAATAATTTTATGCTTGGGGTGTTACCTGCACAGGAGGAACTGTATGAAAGGGTCGAAGCACTAGGAATATTGAGAACCACTGCCCTAGAGGAAGGCACAAATCTTGATACAGTAAAAGGGCAGCAAAATAGAATCAGCCCCCAACAAGATAAAATAGCACAGTGACTGCATCAATGAGCGCAAGTCAAAGAACCACTGTGAGGACGGCACAAGGCGGTGCAGCGATTTAATATATTGTAGAGTTGCTAGGTGTCAAAAACCCACTCGACTGCACTTTACAACAAAAACAACAGTATTTGTGCTTCTAACAATGTGCTCAAGTAGACCTTAAGATAAACTACTAAGTTTAGAGCAGCGGTTTTCAACCTGTGGTTCGCGACACCTTTGGGGGAACGGAGACTTTCACAGTTGTGCCCCATTCATAACCATAGCAAAATTTCAGTTATGAAGGACAACAAAAATAATTTTATGATTGGGTGGTAACCACAACATGAGGATCAGTTTGACAAGGTCGTGGCATGAGGAAAGTTGAGAACCACTGGCTTAGAGGAAGACAAATATCTTGTTAGAGTAGATGGGCAGCAAACGAGAGGAAGCCCCAAAACAGATAAATTAGCACAGTAGCTGCAACAATGAGCACAAACAAAGAACCACTGTGAGGATGGCTCAGGATAGGCAGCGTTTCATTATATTATGCATAGAGTTGCTTTGAGCCAAAACCCAATCGATGGAACCTAAAAACAACAACTGCAGGACAAGTGCTTCTAAAAATATGAAGTAGCTCTTAAGAGAAACTCCTCTTAGGTTAGAGCACTGGTTCCCAACCTTTGGGTCGCGATTCATTTTGAGGGACAAGCTTCCCTATCTCACTGGTGGCCCTATCCATAACAGTAGAAAATTAGTTATAAATTAGCAATGAAAATAATTTTATGATTTGGGGGCGGTCATCACTATATGAGGAATAGTATGAAAGTATCATGGCATTACAAAGGTTGAGGACCACTGCCCTAGAGGAAGGCAGAAAACTTGGTAGAGAAGAAGGGCATCAAAAGAGAGGCAGACCCCAAACAGATGGATTAGCACAGTGGCTGCAAAAATGAGAACACGCAAAGAAACCCTGTGAGGATTGCCCAGGACGGGACAGCATTTCATTATATTGGGCATACAGGTGCTATAAGACAAAACCCACTCAACGGCACCTAACTACAATAGCAACAGGGCTTGTGTGTTTGACAACATGCTGACGTATGTCTTAAGAGAATCTCCTCTTAGTTCAGAGCTGCAGTTCTCAACCTGTGAGTCATGACAACTTGGTGGGCGGGGGTGAACAACCTTCTCACAGGTTGGACCCGATATACAATAGTAGCAAAATAGCTATGAAATATCAACAAAAAAAATTTTATGCTGGAGGGTTACCACTACATGTGGAACTGTAGGAGAGGGTTGTAGCATTAGGAAAGTTGAGAACCACTTCCCTAGAGGAAGACACAAATCTTGATACTGTAGAAGGGCAGCAAAATAGAGTAAATGCCCAACAAGATAGAATAGCACAGTGGCTGTAATAATAAGCGCAAGCCAAAGAACCACTGTCAGGAGGGAAAGGCCTCGGCAGCATTTCAGTATATTGTACTAGAGTGGCTACGAATCAAAATCCAGGAGAAAGCACCTACCAACAAAACAACAGGACATCTGTTTCTAACAATGTGCTGAAGTAGAGGTTAAGAGAAATTTCTATTAGTTTAGAGCAGCGGTTCTCAACCTCTGGGTTGCAACCTATTTGTGGGATAAAAGACCCTTTTACCATGGTGGCCTGTTCATAACCTTAGCAACATTAGAGTTTTGAAGTACAACGAAAATAATTTTTTGCTTGGGCTATCACCACTACATGAGGAATGGAATGAAAGGTTCATGGTATTAGGAAGGTTGAGAAACTCCCCTAGAGAATACAGAAATCTTGGTAAAGTAGAAGGGCCACAAATGTGAGCCAGCCCACAAAAATATGAATTAACACAGTGGCTGCAACAATAATCACAAACAAAGACCACTGTGAGGATGGCTCAGGGTGGGGCAACGTTTCATTATATAGTGCATAGAGGTGTTATGAACAGAAATCCATTTGACAGCCCCTAAAAACAATAGCAATAGGACTTGTGCTTCTATCAATATGCTGAAGAAGACCTTAAGAAAAACACCTCTTAATTTAGAGCAGTGGTTCTCAACCTAGGGGACGCGACCACACTGGGGGATTTAACGAACCTTTCTCATGGGTGCACTGATCCATAACAGTAGCAAAATTGCAGTTATCAAGTAGCAAGGAAAATAATTTTATGATTGAGGGGGAATCACTACATTGAGAAGTGTATGAAAGGGTCGTGGAATTAGGAAGGTTGAGAATCACTGTCCTAGAAGAAGACACAAATATTGGTATAGTAGAAAGGTAGCAAAAGAGTGTCTGCCCCCACAAGATGAAATACCACAGTGGCTCCACCAATAAGCGCAAGCAAAGAACCACTGTGAGGATAGCACAGGAGGGCGCAGCATTTTATTATATTGTTCACAGAGCTGCTATGAGCCGAAACCCACTCGACGACACCTAAAAACAATAGCAACCGGACTTGTGTTTCTAACAATACGCTGAAGAAGACCTTAAGAGAAACTCTTCTTAGTTTAGAGCAGCGGTTCTCAACATTGGAGCAAGACCCGTTTCGAGGGGAGGGGTGTCGAATGACCCTTTCAGAGGGGTGGTCCAATTCATAACAGTAGCAAAATTAGTTATGAAATAGCAATGAAAAATATTTTATGGTTGGAAAGGGTCGTGGCATTAGCAAGGTTGGAACCACTGTCGTAAAGGAAGGCACAAATGTTGGTACAGTAGAAGGCAAACAAAGAGAGGCAGCCCCCAAAAGGATGCATTAGGACAATGGCTGCAATAGTGAGCACAGGCAAAGAACCACTGTGACGATGTCACAGGATGGGTTCGCGTTCCATTATATTGTGCATAGAGTTGCTATGAGTGGAAATGCACTCAACAGTACCTAACAACAACAGGACTTATGTTTCTCACAATATGCTGAACTACATCTTAAAAGAAATACCATGTAGTTTAGAGCAGTGGTTCTCAACCTGTGGGCCGCGACACCTTTCGGGAGACAAACGACCCTTTTACAGTGGTCTCCCTATTCATAACAGTAGCAAAATTATAGTTATGAAATAGCAACAAATGAAATTTTATTATTTGGTGGTCATCACTATATGAGGAACTGTATGAAAAGTACTTGGCAGTATAAAAGTTGAGAAACAGTGCCATAGAAAAAGACACACACTTCCTGAAGCAGAAGGTCAACAAAACTGAGGAAGCCCCTAAAATGTTGGATTAGCACAGTTGCTGCAACAATGAGCGCAACGAAAAGAACTACTGTGAGGGTGGCGGAGGATGGGGGAGCGTTTTCTTATATTGTGCATAGAGTTGCTATAAGCCAAACCCTCTCGACGGCACCCAACAACAATACCAACGGGACTTGTGCTTCTAACAATGTGCTGAAGAAGACCTTAAGAGTATCTCCTCTTAGATCAGAGCAGCGGTTCTCAACCCGCAACTTCAGAATCGCTGCTCTGAACTGATAGGAGATTCTCTTAAAGTATAGATCAGCACATTATTACATGCACAAGTCCTGTTATTGTTCTTAAGTGCCTTGAGTGGGTTTTGTCTTATAGCACCTGTATGCACAATATAAGGGAATGCTGCCCCGTCCTGTGCAGCAATTGATGTGTGTGTGGATTGCGATAAGAGTCCTCTGAGCCCCAAATAAAACGATTGAAAAAATGATGTACAACCAGCACCACCACCTAGTTCCAGAACATTTGCATCAGTCCGAATGGAAGCAGTCAGAACTCATTAACCTGTCACTCCCCATTGCCTTGTCTCCCAGCCCTTATCAAGCGTGTCTCTGCTTGCTGTCTCTATAGATTTTCCTATGGATTCTGCATATTTCATAACAATCTCTCGTTTTGAGGTCTGATTAGTTTCACTCAGCAGGTTTTCAAGGTCCCTCCATGGTGTAGCATGTGCCAAAAGTCATTCCTTTTTAAAGCCTGAATAATATTCCATTGTATGACTTAGATCTTGTTTGGTTTATCCATTCTTCAGGAGCCGGGCATTTTGGTTATATCCACCTTTCAGCTATTCTGGGTAGTGCTTCAGTGAACTGGTATACCACTATCTCTTTGAGTCTCTGTTTGCCACTCTTTGAGGTATATGCTTAGATGTAGACTTGTGAGGTGGTCAAGAATTTCCTCATGAAAGCAACAGTCAAGAGCTTAAAAAATGTATTGAATGGCATTGGGTAAATATACACAAGACCTCTTTAGAGTATTGAAAAGCAGGGATGTTATTTTGAGAACTAAGGTGCATCTGACACAAGCCATAGTAAATTCAATCCCTTGATATGCGCGTAAAAGTTGGAGATTAAATAAGGAAGGCCAAAGAAGAATCAATGCATTTGAATTACGGTGCTGGCAAAAACAAAACAGCAACAACAAAAGCCTAAAAACATCGAAAGTACCATGGACTACCAGAAGCACCAACAAACTTGTCTTGGAATAAGCACAGGCCAAATGCTCCTTAGAAGGATGGCCAGATGTTGTCACCCTGTGTACATGTACTTTCGACATGTTGTCAGGAGAGACCAGGCCCTGGAAAAGGACATCATGCTTGGTAAATTGGAGGGGCAATGGAAAAGAAGAAGGCTCTCATGAGATGGATGGGCACAGGGGCTGCAGTGATGGGCTCAAACATAAGAACAATTGTGATGGTACTGAATGGCGTTTTGTTCTGTTTTACATAGGGTTGTTATGAGTGGGAACCAACTGGACCGAACCTAACAACAATAATAAATCTCTGACTTAAGAAGGAACAAGCATTTTTCAGTTCCTCTTTGAGTCAGGCACTGAGAAGACCCTGAAGGTCCAGAGAGAAACAGCACTTGGCCCCTACTAATGATGGTTTCCCAGTCTAGGGTTGAGGCAGGCTGGAGAGACTCCAGTTAACTTTGCTTTCTCTGTATCCTCCTTTAGGGAACTGGAAGAACTTTACTCTAGAATAAACCATCCCCGGAGATTTCTGTTGCCTAATTAGACCAAAGGAAACCAATGGGGGCTAAAGAGAGCGAGTAGAGAATACAGAGCTGTGTCAGTGTCCATGGCCATGCAGCTATCAATCAGCACAGTTGAGTTCAGGAAACAGGGAGGGAAGACCCTCAATATCTGGATCCACCAGGGGTAGAAGGAGTAGCTTCAAAGCTAATGAAGGATACGTCCTCTTTCACTTTCAGGAGTAACTCACCTGGGGAGCACTCAGTCAGGTACAACTGCACTGAAGCTTTAGGGATGGGAGGGCCCTTAGGAGCAAGTTCGTGCCTGAATGGTGGCTTCCCATTCAAGAGCTTCTAGCATATTCCAGCTCATGAATGGTCTTTGCCGAATCCCTTGGTTCTTTTGCTGTGACTTCTATGGCATCACTCAAATGCTCCATCCCCTCCATCCAGGAGCAGTGGCAGGAAAAACCTGTTAGGGAGAGGTGGGAGAGTGAGCTAGGAGATATTCCCTACCCAGATTGCAGCACAGATCTGGGCTGTCTCCTTCAGTAAAGGCCCTGTGGGGTGGGGACTTGACTTTTCTGATTCTTGCCGGTTAGAAGTCAATCCGGAGTGAAAGAAGTGTGAAGGGAAGAAAGCAGGATGATGAGCTGTCAGCTTTGCCAGGAGGAAATAATGGCCAGAAGGGCTCTAAGTGGGGATGAGGGGATGGCGCGTAGGGGCACACACATACTGCTACTAAGGGGAGAGTGAGGGGCAAGAGACCAGCAGAGGCTAGTCTCAAAGCCATCTCCAATAATGTTTCCCCAACAGGCTGTTTTCCTCTCTCCACTGCAAACAAGTCAGCCCACACCTCCACCAAGCGCCGAACCCCCAAATGTGGCCTTTATCTGCCCATTCCTCCCACCAACTTGTGTCCCTGTTGCTAAGGATATGGCGGGACAGGGGTTCGGCGCTTGGTGGAGGTGAGGGCTGACTTGTTAGCAAGTCAGGGGGGAGTACGGTGATCCCTCTATTACTAGCATACTAGCAACCTCCCTAACTTCAGCACCTATCAATCAACCCCTCCCCTCAACCCCATCTCTAAGGGGGAGGTCCTCGAGGAGAGTAAGGAAAGGGAAATTCAACACAGGACAAGAACAACAATAGTGAAAAATGAACAAAGAGAGGGAGTGATGTAATTCCAGAGTGTTAATCAATTCCTTTTGTCTCTCCAGCAACCATCCCCCCCCACCCTCTCAGTGAGTGTCTCCCAAGGTGAGGTTTCAGGCCACTTAGGGGCCTCTGAGGGGTTGCCTTCCAAATTTGCATTATCTCCCTTCAAAAGAAAGTCACTGGAACTCACAGGCCAGAGTGGGCAAGGCTATCACTGAGTTGCCCATTGAAGGTTTATGTCCTGGGGCAGACTGTAGCTCACAAATGCCTTCAAGGGATTGTTTCTTCCCTACAAGCTCTTCCAGAATCTTGTCATTCCGCATCCAAATTTGGAGTCTATGTTTCCTCCCTTGAACCCATGCTGACCCTATGGCTCTCTCCAGGAGTAAAGTATGGCAGGTGAGACACGATGTGACTTCTGAGGTAATACAGCTCCCACCTGGCTCTTTCGCTGCACAAGACCCTTGGAGTCCAGTCCCCTTGCTGTGAGGAAGTGTGATGAAGAGGCCACATGCAGATGTTGACAAAAGTCCCCCATAAAGTGCCAGCGAACACCACTGGCCATGGTCAGGTACACCAGTGGGGAAGCTGTGTGAGATGGCTCCATCATCAGTCATTGCCGGATAGCAACCCCACAGAATAATATGCTAGCTTAGTACTGCCAATCCACAGAACCATAGGAAATGGTGACTGATGAGGAAAATAATAATTGACTGCAATTTGTTTCAAACCGAATTAAATGTGCTACACAGCGACGGAGTTGTAGCTGTGGAGCCAGAGCCCTGACGCAGATGTATTAAATAATTCATTATATAGTGATTCTGTCTGGTCCTCACCCTTCCCGGCATCCATGCGACCACCCAGTGCAAGCAGCTGCTTCATAACTTATTCTGTAAAAGTATGTGTGGGTAAGTTAGAAAGCATTGCTCTAAAACCACAGACACTTTATTAAACAAAAATATCAAAATGTGAAGCAACTGTTTCTAGACATAGCCTTCTTGGTCTACATCCGGGGAGGCAAACTTTTGTGATAGAAGAGCCAACTTTTTCCCTCACAACAATTGAAAAATTATTTGAGAGCCATAAAAATATATTTTTTACAAACAAATTCAGTCACCATTTTCTGAATAATAACAGTCCTTGAAAAGGTTTCCATTTTACTTCAGAGCCACATGCATGGACCGATAGAGCCGCAGTATATCCCTGACCCCTGCTCTATAGACTTCTGTAATTATTCTCTGAGGTATTCTCTGCTTATATACTCTTCCAGTCACACCACATACCAGGCCCAACAGTGTGGTTTTGGCATCCTTGAGGGTCTTTGATCACTTGCTTTGACACGTTCTTTGATCGTCCTGTGTCCCTTGAGAAAATCTATCCAGATGATCCCTTTTGGATCCCCAAACAAAACAAAACAGTCACCATCACCTTCTCAGCTTCCCTCTCTGTTTTGAATTTCACTGTCCCCGCATATCCCTTCAGAAACCACAGTTTTGATTAGAAGCTTTTCGGGGGGCCAGACAACCTAAAAAAATTAAAACAAAACAACAACAACCACAACAAAACCCCTCACTGCCATTGAGTTCATGCTAATTCACAGCAAACTTATAGGACAGGGAAGAACTACTTGTCCTTTGAGATTCTGAGACTAACTTTACAGAAGTAGAAAGCCCTGTCTTTCTCCTGTGGATCGGTTGGTTGTTTTGAACTGTTGACCTTGCAGATCAAAGCCCAACATGTAACCACTACTCCACTGGGGCTCCCTCTAAGACAAGTGTATTGTGGAGAGAACTTACCCGCAGCCATCAACTGATGGCAGAGATGTGTTTCCATGTTTGTTGTTGAAACAAACCTGTGCATGACCAGGAACCCCGGGAGCAATACTCCCTTACTCTTGCACATACACAGCCCCGGCTGCCCTCCACAGTGGGGAGCCACTCAAACTCCCTACCCTGGTTGTTGTGGGCTCACTGCATCTTCCCAAAATGCCCTCCATAGTGCTGCCAAGTAGGCTAACCAGGGCAACCTTTGCACTTCTTCAGTAGCCACAGAATCTTTCCATCACTCAAGATGGGGTCTCAGAACCTGATTTACTCATCACCACCCTCTGTGTCTGAGCTACCCACCTCAGCTTCTCCATGTCCAAGGGCTGCCTCCTCTTGACCAACCACATCTCCACCATGTGCCACTTGCAGCACCTGGTCTAGTGGTTCTGGAACCAGACCTTGACCTGACTCTTGGTCCTGCTCAGGAAGCAGGCAAGCCAGGCACTCTGAGCTCACCAGGTGCTTGAGCTGCTCGCAAGGTCTCCTCCAACCCAACGAGCTACTTCTTGCCATCCGTCTCCAGGATCACCTCCCACTCCCCACCCTTTATATTTTATGCCACTAGGTTGGGGTGGATGGTTTTACAACAACAATAATAACAAACTAGAGTGATGCTGGACATTAGGAATGAGAAGATGCTGGATATTAGGAATGAGAATTTTTGGATTCTATCGCACCATTTGTGGCAACAAACTCATTTTAGCTTTTCAGTTTCTCTGCCTGTGAAAACAGAGAGGTTCAATTGTTTTTTGTGACATAGATGGTTGATTTCATGCTGGGTACACACAGCAATAATCGGTCATTATTCTTATTATAAAATGCTGTGAGGGAGAGAGAGAGTTGACAATTATGGCCCATGTGATGAGTCTGTGTTCTCAAATAAATAGATATCACATATCCAGTGGGCACATATCTTAGCCGTTTGCCCGTGGATGTCAGTCTTAACTATGCCATCTGATAATTTTTGGTTGTCTATTCTTTGTTATTCATAACGTCTTCAGTGGCCAATTCCTCGGAAGTGGACAGCCTATATCTTCTATGTAGTCTGCTCTTAGTCTGGAAGCTCTGTTGAAACTGTTCGCCTTGGATGACCCTGCTGGTATTTGAAATACCAGTAATATAGCTTCCAACATCCCAGCAATATGCAAGCCACTGCAGTACGACAAACTGACAGGTGGTGAGTATAGGCTTCTGGCTCTCCTTTAGGTAGCTGTCACATTGCTTTGTGCTCACAAACTTCTTGAAGGTGGTAGACATCAGTGGGCTTCAAACTTGAGCAGGCATTCAAATCACCTAGAGGGTTTCTTAAGACAGATCTCTGGACTCTACCTTCAGACTTCTAAATTCAGTCGTTCTTGAGTGAGGCCCAAGAATGTTCTGTCCGTGCTTAACAAGCTCCCAGATGACGCTGAGGATGCAGGTCCACAGATCACACTTTCACTTGCCACCTCCATTCTTCTTCCCCCTCCTGTTCAACCTCTTACCATATGGTTTCCCCCTTCATCATGGTTTCTGTGGGGGGGGGTCAATGCTTTTGGAATATAATCCAGCCTAATGACCTCTGCTCATTCTTTAACCTCTACTGACCTCTGTGTATCATTAAATGCCAAGGGACCATTCTTTCCTTCTTGCTGCTTTTGTTACCTTGCCTTTTGCTACATGCCTCTTATAGTGCTGTATGCTCCTTACTACTCGCTCACCTCGTTCCCGGCTCCATGAGTGTCCTGGGGCTGTGGTAACAAATCACCAAGTGGGTGGTTCAAAAGAGACACTTATTTCTCTCATAGTTCTGGGGGCTAAAAGTATGAAGTCAAGGTATTGGGAGGGCCATGCTTACTACAGAGGCTCTAGGGGACTTTTTTGTTTCTTCTTGTAGCCTCAGGGAAATCTTAGCTGATGACAGCACAATTCCAATCTTTGCTTCCTCTTCACTTGACAGTTTTCCATTTGAATCGGTCTGTGTCTCTTCTCTTCCCACAAGGGCATGAGTCATACAGGATTTGTGTTCCATCTAATGATCTCCTTGTATAACTAATTACACATACAAAAATCCCATTTCCAAATGAGGTCATGTTCACAGTGGTTACTAGCTCAGCTGCAATCCTCAAAGTCACAAGTTTGACACCACCAGCTGCACCTTAGGAGAAAGATGGGGCTTTTTACTCTCATAAAGAATTACAATCTTGGAAACTCACCGAGGTAGTTCTACCCTGTGCTATAGGGTCGTTATGAGCTGGAATCAACTTGATGACAATGAGTTTTAAGTGGGCTGGGACTTCAATATATTTTTTGAGGGGAAGAATACAGTTCAATCCATACCACTTCCACATCTCAAGAGCTGACACTTTTTGGTGTTCTCTTCTTTCTGGTTCTTACTTATAAAGAAGCTCTGCATAAGGGCAAGAAAAAATTCAAGCTTCAAGTTGGAATCTTGAAAGATTCTGTAAACAAAATAATGAGTGATGCAAGAAGCACTAAGAGAAGCTGGAAAGACTACAGAGTCAATGTACAAAAAAGCACTAGTCAACAGTCCACCATTTTAGGAAGTAGCAGATGAACAAGGACCACTGTTGATGAAGAATTTCAAACTTCACTGAAAGCATTAGCCAAGCACAAAGCTCCAGGAATTGATGGAATATCCATTGAAATGTCTCAGCAAGCTGAAAAAGCACTGGAAGCACTCACTCTTCAATGCTAGGGAATTTGGAAGAGAGTTAGTTACTCGGCCAGCTGGTTGGAAGTGATCAATATTTGTCCCCATTCCAAATCAAGGTGACGTAACAGAATGCTCCAACTATAGAACAATATTATTGATATTGCACAGAAGTAAAATTTTGCTAAAGATCATCCACCAATGGTTGCAGCAGTATATTGACAGGGAACTGCCAGGAGTTCAGGCTGGATTCACAAGAGCA
>NW_022104003.1:191888-195645 GCF_000313985.2 Echinops telfairi
TTCCGGGGACCTTGATCTAAGACAAGAATTTATAGGGCAAAATTAAAACTTATTAACTTGGAATTCAAGGCCTTTCAAAATCAGGTCTGAGCAATGTTTCTGGATCAATCATTCCTGTGTCCCATCTGACATGACAGTCACCTGTAGAACTTGAATTCCCACAACATTACGTGTGCTTCCACACTCCCGTGCCTCCGATGAGGTGTTGTGCCTGTGGGGAGTGTCAATCCAGCCCCTCCTTGGAGACCCAGCACAAATGCCACTTCTTCTGTGAAGCCTTTGGAAGTCTCTCTCTGGAACCACTGTCCATGTTCCCTTTGCCCTCATATTTTATTCATTTCCCTGATTCAATACTTATTTGGATGAATGGCTCATAACCCTGCTTCCCACATTCTAATGTGAACTCCCTAAAGGGTGACCACATTTCCGTAATTTTTGTATTCTTACTGCGTGGCCGAGTATTTGACCCTCAATAAGCGCTCAATAAATGCTGAATGAATGAATTTAAGGTAAGGAAGTAGAATTTAGCACTTACCATTTGCCGGGCACTGTTGTAAATCCTGCACAATTATTAACTCTTCCAATTCACCAAATGCTAGTATGAGGCAAGTACTATTATTATTGGACAGAGGAGGAGGTCAGGGCATAGAGAGGTCAAATGAGTAGGCCAAGGTTACAGAGTGAGTCAATAGAAGAGATAGATTTAGAAGAGTAATCTGATGTCTGAGATCTTCACTCACCATTATGCTATTCTGGACTAAGACAGTTCTAATAGCAACTGTTGCAAAGGAGGTTCACAGCCTGCTTAGGTACTTCTATGCAGGGGAGAAAACTGAGACAAAGAGGGGGGGATGGCTAGTTTCACATGGGTTGTAAACGGCAAAGGTGGCAATCAAACCCATTTTTTCTGACTCCTAATCTAATCCCTCTCTACAAACCAGAACAGATGGGCCTTGAGAGTGTCTCATGATAAATTCTCATTTGAGAGTCAATGCCACTAGTCTGAGTACCAGCCAGTAAAAACAGGGTGGACAGTTGTTGTCAGGGAAATCTGGTTCCTCAGGGAGGATGCACAGTGGCTGGATATGGGCTAACAGTGGTTGTGTACATTTTCATTCTCTGTGAGTGTAACTTCCATGACTGATGGTCATAGGTAGAATTGCTTGGACTTTAAATTTGTGAACCTGATGCCCACAAACCACATTTTCACATAGAACACGTGTCTGAGGAGAAGCAGGCATGTTTTAATCTCATGAGTTATGGCCCTGCTTTTCTCTAGAACCTCTGAGCCAGCCTCCGATGAATGAAGAGGTTGCTGTGGCAAGGGAAAACCCCACCCAATGCTTCACAGCCTCCCTTTCTGTCTTTGCTGTCAGAGACCTGTATTTATTTACTTACTCTGTAGGAGGGGGAGAATATTCTAATGGGTTTTTAAGGGTCCTTGCTGCCTCAGAGTGGCAAGAAGAGACAAAATGTACACAAGCAGTTTGGGTCTCTCAGTCACAATTCCCAATAACTGCTGACAGCTGAGTAGTTCAGCAATGGCTCTAGTTACAAAGGATGATGGTGGTGGTGGCTGTGTGAGTGTATGTGTGTGTGTGTGTGTTCATTTTTAATCAAGTCAGCTCTGCATATCAAGTCTTTGTAATACTGGATTATTTGGGGGTTGGACAAGTGGGAGGAAAGAAGGTATGCTCGCTGGAAAGTTCCAGAAGACTTGAACTAGCCAGTTGACTAACCCAGGATGCAAATCACAAGCAAGCCGACTGCTGGGAAGTGGTGCTGTTTTATAAGGGATGGTGATAGAGCATTTGAGGTTGTCCCAGGCATATCTGAGATATTTAATTTACAGTGGACTATCAAAAGAATGAACAATCCATCTTAGAAGAAATACAACCAGAACCCTATTAGGAAGCAAAGATGGCAAGACTGTGGCTTGAAAACTGTAGACATGTCATCACAAAGGGCCAATGACTAGAAAAGGACATCATGCTTGGCAAAGTAGGTCAACAAAAGCAGGGGAGCTCATCCATGAAACCGATGGACACAGAAGCCCCCACAATGGACTGAAGCACACCAGTGCTCTGAAGATGGTACAGGCATGGACAATGTTTTGTTCTCTTGTACATAAGGTCACCATGAGTTGGAGCCTACTTCAGGGCCACTAACAACCACCACCTAACTCCAAAACCAACGTCAACGCCAGGGAATCCATTCTGACTCATAGCCACCCTTTAGCGCAGAGTAGTACTACTCCCTGGGATTTCTGAGACTGAAATTTTTCAGGAGCAGCCAGGCCCATTGTTCTCCAGCGGATGGGCTGATGAGTGTGAACCGCTGACCTTATAGTTGGAACCCAATGCTTACCCCACTGTCTCACCGGGAGTCTGCATAACAGCAGCAGCAGCCACAGGTGCAAACCCTGGCCACTGCTGATTTGAAGGGGACAGATGACGGGTCTAGAACTAGGTGTGATCTAAATAGAGCTAAGACAAACACATTTAGTCTGGGGCTCACAGTGCTTCGTTGAGGATTGGGCTACATGCTAGGGGATGTGATACCATGAGGCAGAGGAGGCTCAGGGCAGGGTAGAGGCCAGGCATGGATGGACATGGATAGTTAATCAAACAGCTGGCCTTAAAAGGCACAAGAAGTGGACAGCTGGGGCCCTGGGGGCAGCTTTATCTAAGCGGGAGGAAGGCAAGCACTGTGTCAAGCAGAAAACCCATTGGAATATGCTCTCCCTAGGAAAATTTTTGTTTTAGTTTTGAAAGAAATTTGTAGTTGTGTCACCCGGATAGTCCACAGAGCCTCAATTCTACAATGATCTCTTGCTTCACTTGGCTTCCAGGGTATTCTTCATCTCTCTGGCCACTCCGTTTTAGTCTTCTTTGTTGGTTCTTCCTGGCCACCCTGACCTCTTATTCTTGTGCTGCCCAAAGACTAACTCTGAATTTCTTCTGTTCTCTGCCTGCACCCTTCCATATAGATGTCCTCATCCCATTTAGTGACTTGAAATAATCTCTTACACTGAGGATTGCCAGATTCATAACTACCACACAGACTCAGCCCGTTGCTATTGAATATTTCTACATGGACATTGACAGCAAACTTAGCCACGCTCTCCGTCAACCCCTTACTCAAGATTGTTCCTCCCATAGACTTCTGCTCAGTGTTAGAGCTCCTTACCTCCAGGTGCTGGGGCCAAGTGCTGTAGATGCATTCATAACTTGTCTCTTTCTTTCCATCCATTATTGTAGTAGATCCAGAATTCTGTTCTGTCCCACCCTTTCCACTCCTACTGCTCTGGCCCTACCACCATTTGTTCTTGCCCGCACTGCTTTCCTAACCTCCCTATTCACTGACTGCCTTCCATCTTTGTTCCCTTAAAGCCTGTTGTTAACACAGAAGCTAATGCCCTTTTAGAACACACGGCGGACCACGTCATGCTCACGCACTACCTTCTAAAGGCTCATCTACCCCAAAGGAAGCCAAATTCTTCACAATGCCCTGTAGAGCTCTATATGGTCTATATACCCTCCCTCACTATCCTTTCAGCCAATGGGACTTCTTTTCCTTCCTTCTTCCCTCCCCATTGCTCTCTGTGATCTGGCTAAGCTGGTGGCCTTGTCACTCCTGCCACAGATCAGGCACATATCCATCTGAGGACCTTTGCCCTCAGGACCTCATTGTTTGGAACACTCTCCTCCTCCAGAGATCCGTGTCGCTTGCCCTCTCATCTCCTTCAGGTTTTGAT
>NW_022104003.1:200074-201742 GCF_000313985.2 Echinops telfairi
TCGATTTCGGGCAAATCAAGCAGAGGCTCTAGACATCCGCCTTACTCTCTTCTGGTGTAGCTTTGCAACTCCACAGCTGTGGGAGACAGTTTCCAGTACACTGACAGTTTTCCACCTCAAGTGCCTGGGGCTCTCGGCTTCTCTGCCCTGGGCATGCTCAGTGAAGCACAGGTGCAACCCGGAAGTGCAGAGGCGTGAATGCCCCCAGGGCAATGCTCATCCCCAGCTCCTATCTCCTCCTATGGCCTGATGCTAAGACATGTTCCTAGGTTGCTGGGAAGCTCCCTGGGGGTTTGAGGCCCAGGGGCTCCCTCTTATTGGTTTCCCTCCCATCCTGGTCTCACCATTCTGATCCTGCACTGTGTTTTTCAGGACCACCTCTCAATAAAACTACCTGTGCCCGAGTGGTTCCTCTGGTGGGCTTCGGGGGATGCCTATACTGCTACAGAATGTGGACTGGATTTCTTCAATGATACTAAAAGAGCCCTCTGTGGTCCTACTTGCCAGGTTCTTTACATAAGAATACAGAATACCGAGTTAAATTAGAATATCAGGTAAACCATAGATAGGATTTTAGTATATGTCATATTTAATATAACTAGTGGGGGGGCTGTGTACTAACAAAATTTTATTGTTTATTTTGGATTCAGTTTTAACTGAGCAGCTGTATTTTACTTGGCAGCCTTACACCTGGACCATGGTTGCAAATAAGTCTGAATTAATTGGGAAACTGGGAATAGTGACAGACACCTGGGTGACTGGTAACTCTGGGCTAGATAGACAGATCTGTGAACGTTGAAGACTTAACATACTTCATCTGGGAAGTGTTTGCATCCCATGATCTCCTTGGGAAACTTGTCCAGCCAACTATGTAATGACTAACCCTCAAAAACACACTTACTGCCTTAGAGTCGACTCTGATTCATAGTGACCCTACAGGACAGAGTAGGAAACCCCACAGGAGTTTCCAAGGCTGTGGATCTTTATGGGAGACCGTGGGCTGGTGGGTTTTTAGAACCAAACTTGCAGTCAGCATCCATATGCTTAAACCCCTGCACCACTAGGGCTCCTGCTATTAAATCTATTCTGATATACAGTGATCAAGTGGACAGAGTAGAACTGATCCCTAGGGTTCCCGAGGCTGTAAATCTTTACAGGAGCGGAAAGCCTCATCTTGGTCCTGGTGCCTTCAAACTGCTGAGCATACAGTTAGCAGCCCAAAGCACAACGCACTATGCCCCCACTGCTCCTCTGTGTGAGGGCTCAACTCAAAATTCACTGCTATCAAGTCAGTTTCGATGTGAGTGTCCCTATGGGACAGAGTAGAAATGCCCATGTCGGGGGTTTGAGATTGCAGGTCTTTATGGAAATAGAAAGCCTCCTCTTTCTCCCGAGAAGCAGCTGGTGGTTCCGAACTGCTGACCTTGCAGTTAGCAGCCCAACGTGTTACCCACTTACTCAGGGCTGCTGTGTGAGGACACAAAACCAAACCAAACCAAACTCACTACCACTGAGTCCATGCTGACTCCTAGTGACCCTTGTGGGGTAATGAGGCTGTAACTCTATGGGAGTAGACAGCCTCAGCCTTCTCCCAGGTGAGGACTGGTGGAGGAGAAATATTCCCTAAGGAGGTTAACAGAAGGGTGACTAGAGTCTGTCCACTGAGGA
>NW_022104003.1:202606-204445 GCF_000313985.2 Echinops telfairi
TAACCTATAGGTGTTATTAGTTTATTTAATAGACTAACCACAAAGTGGATGAGGTGGGGAGAACTATCAACCCCATTTTCCAGACAAGGAAACGGAGGCACACTAAAACATTGTTTGCAGTGGAAAAGCCATCATGCAGACCCAGGCAGTGTGACATCTAGGCAGTGATCCCTCCTCCTCAGTCACAATCACCGACTCCTCAGAACTGTTTCTAGAATCAGGAGACAGTGTATGTAAAGACCCCACACAGGATCAGTGTCCAGGCCGGAGTCTGAAGGGATCTATGGTTTTTTTTTGGGGGGTGGGGGGATCTATGTATTAAAGATACTTGCTTGTGTTTGCATCACTGTTATCCCTATATTTCTACTCCTGCGCCCAAAACTGTGTCCCAGGAGGGATGTCAACTACAGTGAGCAGGCTGTTCTGTCTGACTTCTCCAGTAAGACACATGGACCATCTGAATAGACCCTTTGATCTGGATGGCCCTCTCACTCCCATATACACAGCTGTAGCCAGCCCCAGACTCCAAACCTGCAGACTAAGAGTTTATCACAAGTCTAGAGAGAGCTGTCAATCCCCTGATAAACTAGCCTGCAGAAGAGGAGACATAGGTGAGAGTAAATCAGACAACCGAGACCAGGAGAAAACACTAGAGCTTCTCAAAGTGGTTCACCCTGGTTTAGTCGTGGCCAGGATTAAGTCACATTGGCCTGAATGAGCGTCTCCTCCCAAATCCCTAGGCTTCTGAAGTTCCCAGTACCCTTCCTGCAGTCCCTGTCTTTTACCCAGCAACCCCGCTTATTCTACTTTACAGCCACCTTTTCCTTTGTTCAGTTTTTTTTTAAATTCTTTGTTACAAAATGATGTGGATTATGGAAATTTTTAAAAAGTGTTAGGCCATTAGAAACTCATTTCCCTTAAAAAAAAATAAGGCCAGCATGCAAATAAATGTCTGGATAGGCTGAGTTGAAAATAATAGCGCCCGGCTCAAAGATTGCAGCCAAGCACTTGCTGCATTGAATGCGTGTCGCTCTCCACAATTTTGGAAGTAAACTGGTGTCATGAAACAGGTTCCTGAAAGGTTCCCAAATCTCTAATTGCAGTGTTAAAACCACATTTAATCCCCATTCCATTTAGCCTTCCAGATCGTCAAAACTTTAAAACCGGGCCTATTTCACTTCCTTTTCATTAGCCCATTGACTGAATTGGTTCATTATCAGTTCAAAGACCCAGAAAACACAATCTCTGATTTGTGATGTATTCAAGTTATGACGAGCTGCGTGATGACTGTCTCATTTTCTTTCTTTTTAAAGAGTTTACCATTAATAGCATGTACTACATATAATGCGACAGCACATATCTCTGATATCATTCTAGCTGTAAGTTTATATTCAACATTTTCAACCCCCACAGACTAATAAAGGTCAGATATGTAAAGATGATTAAAAAAAGCAAGAATAATGAGGTCTTTGACTTCTGTCAGGACTGACTCATGACAGAATCATCAGAATGGGGCCGGTCATAACTCGGGGACTGAGTACCTGTCATCAAAACCGGTTGCTGTGGGGTTGATTCCAAGTCACGGATCTACATTGTGCGCAGAGCCAAACGGAACTGTGTTAGGTAGGGGTTTCAAGGCCGTGTGAGCGTTCAGAAGCAGGTCCCCAGGTCTGTCTTCTGAGGCACCTCCATATGGGTTCAAAAACACATTTTAGTTCGTAATTGAGCTCTTAACTGTTTGTGCCACCAGGGATGCCAGAGGGTGCTAAGTTGTGTCCTGCCTTTTCTTATAATAGTTGTGTTAGTCTGGGTAGATTAGAGAAATAAATCCACAGAAAC
>NW_022104003.1:204996-206462 GCF_000313985.2 Echinops telfairi
TGTTCGTGTGGGTGCATTAGAGAAACAAATCCACAGAAACTCATATGGATAAGAGAGAGTTTTAGATAAAGGGTAAGTGCACATTCAGAAAATATCCCAACCCAGTGCTGCCAAGTCCACAAGTCCAACATTAGCTCATATGTCCCGCACCAATACACAAAGTCCTCCAACTTACCAAACGCACACAGTGATGCCGGCTGCAGGGGAAAAGCCGATTCAGTGAGCGTGTAAGCATCTCAGCACTGGAAGGGGTTACCAGTCGGCTTCTCCAGCACCCAGGGCTTCATTAGGGTAGGTCCATGTGGCTTCTTCTCAGGGATGTCTTGCAGGAAGTGAGCCTTGCCAGTTGAGGCAAAGAAGTTGCTAAGGCAGCCGCACACTGGTCTGACCATCAGAGAACAAGAGACCAGAGATCAAGAAAGGCAAGACTTAATGAGCCATTTACCTCCCTGCCCTTCAATTAATCCCACATGTGTTTATTGGCCAGGGTAGTTAATAAACCTTATTTATCACAGCAGGTAAAGTAGGGCCCACTTCATAATGCCTCTGTATTTAAAAATAGTCAGAGTGAAGCCTTGACACTGGGACATTTTTCCGGACACTTAGTCTAGTCTGTGCCTTTGCCTTAAGTGCCCAGAGTGTCACTAACTGGGAAGGGATGGGCAAAGACCTTGGTGGGCCTCCCAGGAGCATATGCTTGGGCACCCTAACCTTTGTCCCACAGTGTTTTCAGGCTGACTTTTCAATAGCTTTCTAGAAATAGGAAATGGCCACTCTTCTAGTGTAATGCACACTGAGGAATTTATCCCTACCCCCCTGTGCCCCAGCCAAACCAACATCCTGGCCACCAACCTTCCCCCACTGGCTAACATGACAGACAAAATTCTCAGACTCCTGCCATCAAGTTCATTCCAGCTCCTAATGACTCTATAGGACAAGGTATACCTGCCCATGTGGGTTTCTGTGTTGTTAACTCCTTACTGGAATAGAAAACCACCTCTTTCTCCCCTGGAGCAGCTGGTGGTTTCCAACTTTGGACCCCACAATTATCAGCCAGTGTGTAACCACTCAGACAAGAGGGCTCCAGCTCCTTGCACAGGAGAATTCAGTGATGTATGGTCTATACCAGTGCTGCTCCAAGGGTGGCACATGGACCAGTGACAAGCTGTGTAATGTTTATTATCTGTCCATTGTCAGCTAGGTACACAAAGGAAGGCCAGAGGACATGTCGCTGGTATTTCCAATGGCGCCAAGTTCACCCAAAGGCCAAAGGGTGCAGTGGAGTTTCCAGACTAAGGACAGGCTAAGGATGAAGAAAGAATCAGCTGCCCACTGCGAAGGAATCCGCCACTAAAAACCTTATGCTCAGCATGGAAACACTGTCAGGTAGTGGAGGCCTAATAGGTCAAGGCAGAACCTTGTCAGAAAGAGTGCCAGAAGAGGAAGCCATCTGGTCTGAAGAAAGG
>NW_022104003.1:207605-210334 GCF_000313985.2 Echinops telfairi
AAGCGAATTTTGGGAATGATGAGGGCAACAAATGTATAGATGTGCTCTACACAATTGATCTATGTATTGTGATGAATTGTATGAGCCCCAATAAATTGATTTAAAAAATAGTTTTTTATAAAGGTGCCCTGACATCGCTAGGATGTTTTAATAGTCTTTTATAAAGGTACCCATCGGCCTGGTCCTTCATCACAGACAGCTTGGGATGCACGGTTCTCCTGGTTTTCCACACGTTCCCCAGGGGAATTACTCTCCAGCTGCCACAGAGCCAGCTGGCTTGATACCACACCCTGGATTGGCCACCTTCCAACTCTTGGCTTCCTTTGCCATTCCCTTTCCAGTGTTTCTTGCATCTCCCAAACAAACAACTTGCACTCGGTTCCTTCCTCATCTCAGGGTCTGCTTCTTGGACACTCCAAACTCAGACACCCTCCCTTCTAAAAGGCTGCTGGCAGTCCATCTGCTGCCTGGGCCACCTCACTGGCCCCACATCTACCCTTCCCCCAAGGAGTTAAGTAGCCCATTAAGGATGATAAAGTTATCTGCCCACCTCAGCATTTCTTCCTGCTTCCTTTGTCCTAGGCCAAGGTGATTGCCCCCACTGCCCTTTGCTGCTTCTGAGTAGAGCAGACTGGTGAAGGCTGATGGAAGACGTGTTTTCAAGCAGTTGGCAGCCAAGAGTTGCCAATATTCCTGTGAATATTGAATGGCCACACCTCACCACCCAGATTGGTTCTTAACAGGGGCAACTGCTTCAAGGTAAAGGTCTGAAGCATTAATTTATAGGCCAGAGAGGCAAGTAAGGAAAACTTGTTCTTTTTCCGAAGCCACTTTTGCACGCCAGTGGAATGCTTTTGTTAGGCTACAAAGCACCCAGGCACAGCCTTTTATGCCCTGAATGATTTCCATGTGGCTCAGGGCCTCCTTCGACTTGAGCACTATTATCCCCCTACCTGTTAGACTGCACAGCTCTATCTTCAGGCTTGCTCCTTGGTTGTTTATGCATTTCTCAATCTACCTGCTCAGGCTGAATAAAGCCTTGCTTGCCCACAAAAGTCCCACAGTTCTAAATCACAACTCTCTCTCTCTCTCTCTCTCTCTCTCTCTCTCTCTCTTTCCCCCACTCTTCTCCCTGTCTCCTCCCTCCCCCTCCATTTTTCCATCACCCCACCCCCTTACTCGCAACTCAGTCCTTAGGACTCTAAGAACCTAGAATGAAAACCATTTTGAAATCTCATTTTGTTCTTCCCCTTGTAGCACCTGAATCACCTTGGACTATTTGGAGTGTCTAAGGGAGACCTGGTGGTGTAGGGGTTATGAGGTGAGCTGCTAACTGACAAGGTCAGCAGTTCAAAATCTCCAACCACTCTTAGGGAGAAAGACTGGGCTTCCTACTCTCATGAAGAGTTACCGCCTCAGAAACCCACAAGGGCAGTTCTACCCTGTCCTACAGGGTTGCTGTGCATCGGTATCGACTCGCTGGCAGTGGGTTTGGTGAGTTTTTATGCAGCCAATTAAAGGAGCCCTCATGCTGCAATGATTTGAACCCACTCAGGAGGAAGACTTGCTCCCAAAAAGGTAACAGCCTAACCCTTCTCCCTACAATGAGAAAGTCCTCTCTGTCACATGTGGTCGGTCACCATGCATAGAAAATCAACTGGAGGGCACCTAATCACAACATGCCTTGACGTCTTCCCTCAGTACCTGCCCTGCTTCAGGGGCTCTGCCATGGAAGAATTCTCTGGAAGCGATTTTAAAAGCTCTGCCCATAGCCTAATTCTGGACTGGCCGAGGCGGAGGTCAGCAGGCTCTTGGGAATATGGTCAGTGCTGGGGTTGGGGGCTGGAGTCCATTTAGAAATCAGCCCCTGAGTGTTTTCTGAGTTCAGCACCATGCCAAGGATGGCGTTGCGGCCGAGGAATGTACCATCTTGGTTTTAGTCAGGCTGGGGGAAGATTACTTGTGATAAATCAGAGGTCCTGAGAGGCTGGGTCAAATGTCGGGGAGGGTAAGACTCCAGAGCGGGTAGCCTGGGTTCCCAGCGTGGCTTTGCCCATTCTTCACTGTATATCCTTGGCAAGGCATCTCACCTCTCTGGGTTCCGCTTCCCTCAGCCATGAAACCAACCAACCAACGAATCGAACAAGCAAACAACAAACCTCACTGCTGTCGAATCCATTCCGACTCACAGAGACCCTATAGGACAGGGTAGCACTGCCCCTGTGTGTTTTGGAGAATGGCACTCTTTCTGGGAATAGAAAGTCTCACTTTTGTCCCACAGAGTGGCTGCTAATTTTAAACTGCTGAACTTGCAGTTAGCAGCCCGAAATGTGACCCATGATGCCACCAGGCTTCCTTTGGGTGCTAATTATTGAGCATCCTAAGATTTTGATATAAAGGAGCCTTGGTGGCAAAGTAGTGAAGCAATTGACTTCTAACCACAAGGTTGGTGGTTCGAACCTACTAGCTGCTCTACAGGAGGCAGATGCAGCAGATTCCTTCTGTAAAGATGGATATCTTTGGAAGCCCTATTTGGCAGTTCTAGCCTGTCCTATAGGATCACTCTGAGTAAGCCTTGACTCATTGACAATGGGCTAGCACAGTGGTTCTCAACCTTCCTAATGCCACGACCCTTTCATACAGTTCCTCATGTTGTGGTGACCCCCAACCATAAAATTATTTTTGTTGCTATTTCAAAACTGTAATTTTGCTACTGTTATGAATTGGCT
>NW_022104003.1:210763-212573 GCF_000313985.2 Echinops telfairi
GTGTCTGCTTCAACCAATAGAATACAATGTATGTGATGCTGATGGCCAGGCCATGTTGTTGCTGCCTTATTCACTTGAACTTGAGCCCTGACCTACCCTGTAAGACAACCAATGATCCTGTGGTCACTATGCTGCTGCGAAGAAGTTCGAGTTACATAGAGAGACCACCTGTAGATACACAACTGAAAGTCCTCCCAGCATAGGTGGGCAGGGGTGTGGCAGGTATATGAATGAAGGAACCCTCATGATGCAACCATCACGTCACTATCACAGATGAAAATCTGTACTTCCCACAGTTCTTCAATGAATCATTCCAGTTATCAAGCCAGCTCAGTCTCTGTGTTTTCCCTGCTGAGACTACATGCTGCACCCTGTCTGAATTGCTGACCCATGGAATCTGTCAGCATGAGAAAATGACTGGTGTTTTAAGTCACTGCGCTTGGGGGGAATGTGTTACTCGGCAGTAGTACCCCATGCCTCAGGTAAAGGGGCAGAGCTGAGGGCAGAAGCAGCACAAGACAAGTCACTGTTGAGTGAGAAATCTGGGGGACACAAGATAGGGGTCTGTGGGGTCTGCAGCCTAGACTTTCCCATCTCAGAGTTGATAACACGATGGCAGAAAACCAAATCAAACCAAACCGTACCAAACAAACTCACTGCCATCTAGTTGATTCCAACTCATAGTGAGCCTGTAGGGCAGAGTAGAACTGCCTCTGGGGGTTTCTGGGGCTGTAAATCTTTAGGGGAGCAGAAAGCCTCATCTTTCTCCTGTGGAGAGACTGGTGGGTTTGAACTACTTGCCTGGTGGTAGCAGTAACCTATTATATCACTGAAGATCCTTAATAATGATGAAAAGTCTTAGCTATTCAGAGACTGGCAAAGGGAAATGAGGTGGTGATGGAGGGATATGGCAGAAGTTGTCCTGCAAAAGAGAAGTAGAGACAAGCTTTCCCCTTGTACCTCCTCAGCACAAAGGAAGGGGAAGGGCAGACTAAGACACATTTCCTTACCAATGGAAGAGGGCCAAGATAATGGAGAGAATGAAATGGCTGGGGTAAGAATGTTAACATTATGCTCACAATGACCTAATGGACTCGAGTTTGGGGTCTAAGACAAGAACATAGCATGAAATCTGGGGCACTGGGACTGGGTTGATAAAAGTGCCAGAATGTGCATCCCTGAAAGGAGGAGGGTCACGACAGAGGACCAGCTAATAGCAGAAGACCCCACCAGAAAGCCAGCATTTGGTGGTGATGGTGGTGGTGGTCAGCCATTTGCAGTATATAATATCTGGCTCTACATTTTGCCAGACCTTTTAGATTCACTAAGGGCCCTTGTGGTGTAGTGGTTACAAGTTGAGCTGAAATCCCAAAGGCCAGTAGTTGGATACCACCAGCACCTCTGTGGGAAAAAGATGGCACTTTTTGCTTCTATAGAGTTAGTCTTGGAAACTCACAGGGACAGAGCTACCCTGTACTATAGGATCATGTTCTATAGGGTCCCTTACTGTGAGCTACTATTGACTTGATGGCTGTGAGTTTAAGGGCCATTTAGGTGTCCTTTTCAAAGGAAACTCACTCAGTGAACTGACTTTTTCTGGTCAATCATTTCCTCTGACTCTGGTCTGAATGTAGCACCTCACCTGGGGAGTGAAGAGGTCCGAACCTTGGAGCCACCTCCCACTGAAAGAAAGTCAACCATGATAGTTCATAAAGTCACTTGTGCAAAGTGTAAAACACCAACCTTGGTTTAATTCATTTTCTAATTGGATAGAAAGTACTAATTATGTTGATGATAAATAAACCAAACA
>NW_022104003.1:212673-214898 GCF_000313985.2 Echinops telfairi
GAGAGAGAGAGAGAGAGAGAGAGAGAGAGAGAGAGAGAGAGAGATTGATTTAGGGGCATCTACCCAGCTCTCTCACAGAGTTAGAAGATTTGTCCCAGGTCTGGGCATAGGATTCAGTTTTCTTGTGTTTCAGTGTCTGGCTCTGTTGCTGATAGCCATGTGACCTTGAGCAGATTGCTTAACCTCTCTGAGCCACTTTGGCAACACCATGTATCAGGGCTGAGAAGGGGGCACTTCGGGAATCCTGGAACATGATAGGGGAGGAACTCAGCCAAAATGAAGCATACAAGGGTAATGACCATGACATTCTCTCCATTCTGGGCCTCAGAGCAGCTCTGGTTCTAGAAAATCCCACAGAAATAATTTTACCAACCTGGGCCTTTCGCCTCACCCCAAACTTAACACGTTTCTAATACACACAATGTTTACAGCTTTGGGTTCTCATCCCTCTACTTCTCCCAAGAGACAAAGGAGAATGGAGTGATTGAGCAATATCCAGGCCACATGGCCATCTTGCTCATTTCTTAACCTGTCTTTTCCTCTCCCAAGCACAATTTTAATGTTCCCACAAGTGGCCATGGCTATGATAAGGAATACGTGTTTATGGGAGGGCATCAGGGCCTGCCTGGGTCTTCCATAAACCAGTTGCCAAAGACTTCTTACATATAGGTAATGGTAGGCCCATATGTTTCACTTACCTATTGCTGCTTAGTGATTTTCAATACCACTCAGTGTATTATTTGCCCACAATTCTGTGATTTGAGGAAGGCTTGACTGGGGCAGCTCCTCTCTGCTCCACATGGCATTGGCCAAAGCTGCTCAAGCAGCAAGACCCGGCAAGATGGGTTTGCTTTGGTTCATAGGTCTAGGGCCTTGGTTCTTGCTGTTGCGTTGGCTGCCCAATTTTCCTCCATTTGATCAAATCATGAGCTTACCGTTAGCTTCCTCACAGCAGGGTGATTTTCAAGACTGATTTTTTTGGTCAGGATAGTTGGGCTGAAGGCCCATTGATAAAATCATTTAAAGGGATTAAATTGTATACACAATTCAATAAGTGACTGACGAATTTCCCCCAGAGCACACAAGTTGAAGGCACCAGGCTTTCTCCCTAAGAGAAGTTCCTTGTAGCTTTTGATTGTCTTTAGAGTCTCTTTTCCTTTTCCACAATAATGTCTGTGTTGCTTTCTCAGTTGGCTTCCCTCTTTTTTATGTTGCACTATATCTGACTGTTTAGTCCAATCCAATGCAGTTCCTTCCCAAACTTACTGAGTTTCCCATGCATTGGATTAGATGATACGCTCTGTTTTATGAAAGCCATATCCCCACATCTCTTTGAGATGGACCCCTCTCTGTTTTAGGCTGCAAGTCAGACTATTTAGGCTCTGGGATAGCCTCCTGAAGACTCGTAGAAAACGTTTTGAGTAGATGAGACTGTCTACCAGGCACTGCATTACATTCTTTTGTGATCTTAGTACAGGGCCTTATAGCTATCTCTTTGTTCTGATCTAATGCAGAAGCCATGTTTTCTTGGCAATCCAGTGGCCATTACTATTGTGGGACATTACTTTTTGACAAGAAAACTTGGGGTTCAATAACAGGTTTATATTTAAGTTCAGCAAGTCCCTAATCCTTTATATATCATATATTCTGCTAAAAAAAACCTAAACCCCAAACAGAAGTAACTTCTTTAGCTTTTCTTTATCCTTCTGTAGTTTATTATTATTTGTCTGTTGTCTAAATTGTTAACGACGCTGAGAGTTCAGATTCTAGATAAAGCAGAAGAATGGCACTGCCACCTAAAATAGTTGTTCTTGGTGTTAGTTGGTGTCCAATCAATTCCAGCCCATCCACTCACTGCAATTGAGTCAATTCTGACTCACGGCAATGGAATATAATTGCCCTGGTAGGTTTCTGAGAATATACATCTTTACAGGAGTAGAAAGCCTCAGCTTTCTCTCTCAGAGCAGCTGGTGGTTTTGAACTGCCGACCTTATGGCTAGCAGGACAATATGTCAGGTATCCTTTTCAAGACTGTGACCTTTCAGAAACAGTTTGCCAAGCCTGCTTTCCTAGGAACCTGTGGGTGGGTTTGAAGCATCAAACTTTTGGTTAATAATCAAGTGCTCTATCCTGGTTTGGAAAACCTCAGTCACTGGTCTTTTGCCTAAAGAGTGACTTTAAATGGCCCTGATTTGTTTCATGGGTAGGGCCTCTTCAGGGGATCC
>NW_022104003.1:214998-220115 GCF_000313985.2 Echinops telfairi
GTGTGTGTGTGTGTGTGTGTGTGTGTGTAATCTGCATCTTTAACAAGTGGCCCCCGGGCTCTCAGATGAGAAACACTGGCCCCAATTGTCCTCAGCCTCTCTTGCTGCTGCCTTTTTGCGATAATTTTCCTGGCTTTTAGCAGCCCTGGAGGCCCCTCTTATCTAGGCAGGAAAAGGATCCAATAAATAAATTCACACTAAGGTGCTAGAGAGTGATAACAGCTAATCCCTTCCAAGGGCAAGGGCAATTGCTCTCAGAAAAAAAGAGCGCTTATGAAAAAAAAAAAAAAGGTGTGATTTAACTCTAAGGAAGAGTGTCTCCTGGAAGACTACTACACTTTGATGCTGCAATGGGAGTCATATATGAACGTGTGTGTGTGTGTGTGTGTGTGTCTTTGTGTGTGTGTGTGTGTGTGTGTGTGTGTGTGTGTGTGTCTGAAACCCCTCACATCAGCCCCTTCTTTTGCTTTCGCAAAAGTCGGACTTTAAACGCGTTCCTTAGGAGGGGTTTGAATGCCTCTGTTTATGGAAGCTTCTTGAGGGAAGAAGGATTTTGTCTCTTTTGATAGAGTCTCAAGGCCTGGCACTTAGTAGTGCTGTAGCAAGCTGGTTGAATGAATGAGTGAGTGAGGGAACAAAGCCTTCTGCAGCCTTCCAGGTAGAGACTGCCCCCTCAGAAGTCTGGCTCTTGTCTGAATTGAGGTACACCTCTCCCCTTCCCCCTTTTGGGCTTCCCAGTGGTCTGCCTGGGATTGAGCTTAAAATGATTTTTCATACACATCGTCCTCATTATAACATCATCCCCCATAGCGAAGCTCTCTGACCACCCTGAAGACTTGTCTTTAATGTGATGAAAGGTGATTTAATGGAGTGGAGAGTGAAGCATAAAGCAGACAGCCCTTTCTGAACAGCAGAGCAGGCTGTCCTTCCAAGGGTAAAGGGGCAAAAGGGGGAAAAGAAAAGAAAAACGGGAGGAAAAACCCAAGCCGCACTCTCCTTATAGGCTGAAATAAGAAGCCCTTTTGGTCAGCTCCATCGGAAGACATACTGAGAGGGCGCTCAGCTCAGCTTCTTCCCATCCCCGCCAACACATAACTAACTTACCATGTTTTTTTCCGTGGAGCTGATTATGTGCTGAGTTGAGGCAGGCAGGGAGAGTTTATTGACATTTGGTCTCCCTTCACACATTTTGTGACAGCCAGACATCAGGGACTGAGCTGCAGGATATTAAAGGATTTGGAAAAGTTATCAAGGAATGGGACATATTTATCAAAGCCATGGTGATATTAGAAAGCTGGCTTGCTGCTACACCTGGGTCTTTTACTTGATTAAAAAATAATAATAATTCATCCTCTTGCTGGATTTTGCACCTGGGTGAATGCTGAGCAGGTCTGCTGGACCACCCTGGGTCGAGGATTCACACCTAACAACCCCTTTGGTGTTGGAAGAAAATGGTGCCTGCTAGGTCACACTTGGAGTCCGGGTAGGCTAGTTAAGAATTTCACTGCTAACCGAAAGGGCAGAGCTTGGAATTCACCAGCTATCCTGAGTGAGAAAGATGTGACCATCTGCTGCCACAAAGATTGCAGCCTTGGAAAACGTCTGGGAAGTTCTTCCCTGGCCTATAGGGTTGCTCTTGACAGAATTAATTGGACTTCCATGGCATTGAGCTGTTTTGAGTTTTGAATGGCTGAATTGGAGACCTCTAGATTGGAGGAAGACTTGAGAACAGCCTGAGATATGCAGGCGACCCGACTTGCTTGCTGCAAGGGAAGAGGAGTTGAAGCACTTACTGATGGAGTTCAAAGATGATAGTCTTCATTATGGATTACAACTCGAGGTAAAGAGAACAATGATCCTCACCACTGGACCAATAAGTAACTTGATAAACAGAAAAGATTGAAATGGTGAAGCATTTCATCTTACTTGGACCCATCCGCAACCAAACGCTCATAGAAGCATCTTTCAAGAAATCACTGGATAAATTGCATTGGGTGAATTTGCTGCAAAAGACCTCTTTAAAAATTATTTTTAAACAATGTGACCTTTTCACCTTGAGAACTCAGGAGTATCTGAGCCAAGGCATGATTATTTTCATGTGGAGCTGGAAAATGAATAATGAAGCCCCACAAGAAGAATTGATGTATTTGAAATATGGTCCTGATGAGGAATATTGAATACACTAAGGAACTTCTAGGACAACAAACACATCTGTGTTGGAAGAACTACGGCCAGATTGCTTCTTAGAAGGGAGGATGATGAGATTTGGCTCCATGGACTTTGCGTGTTATCAGGAGGGACCAGTCCTGGAGAAGGGCAGCGTGCTTGGTCAAGCCAAAAGAACGACAAACCCTCACAAGATGGGTTGACACAGTGGCCCAAATGAAAGAATGGCTGTGAGAATGGCGCCCAGCAGCGTGATGTTTTGTTCTGCTGTCCATAGAGTGGCCACGAGTTGGAAGCAAATTGACGGCCCCTGGTTACGCAATGGACTAACGGCAAGATCATCCATTCAAAACCACCAGCCACTCCTCAAGAGAAAGACAAGGCTTTTTACTCCTGTGAAGAGTCACAGTGTCGTGAAGATGAGGAGTACATATACATGAACCAGAGGAGAATGCACAGCCCACCTCGTCCCCCTAGGCCAAGCTCCCTCGCAGAGCTGGGTTATGAGTACATGGATGTGTGGTCTGACCTCAGTGCCTCACTGGGGAGCACCCAGAGTTGCTCGTTCCAACCTATGCCCATCATGGCCACTGCTGGCACAACTCCAGATGAAGACTATGAGTACATGAACCCATGAACTGGTGCCGTGGTGGAGGAGATCTGGGTAGGGAGGGGATTATGCATCTATGGGTGCCTGTTTGGCAGCTGAGCAAGGCTATGAAGAGATGGGAGATTTCTGGGGGCCTGGAAACCATGCTTCCCTATGTCCACTACTATACCCGTCTCAAAACTCTAGGGAGCTTAGAAGCCACTGACTCTTCCCTTGACAACCCTGCTTACTGGCATAGCAGGCGCTTCCCCAAGGCCAATGGCCAGAGGACATAACCTCTGCTCCCAAGACACTTGCTCAGGAAGCATTTGATGGCAGCTAATGGCTTTAGAGGGTACCCCTCTTCCCTTTCCCTCACAACCCTCAGCACCTTCTCCTCCATCCTAGACAATTCCATTCCACCTATGGAGGCTATTAAACACTTTTGACACATGATGATATTGATTTATAGCCAGCTGAACACTTTCTTTTCCTTCCCAACCCCAGGAAAGGAAGTTTTCCTTATTTTGTGTGCTTTCCCAATCTGGTTCCCCTGCGTCCTCAAGGGGGCTCTCTCAAGATATGAAGGGTTACTCTTCACATTCTTATATTTTAGGGTCTGGTTTATTGGGGACTCAGAGGCCCCTCGGTCTGTCTTTGTTTCCCAGATGGTCCTGAGGAAGAGGAAGGGAGGGAACCTGGCAGGAGAAAGTCAAAGCTGGCCTGTGACTCTTGACATCCTGAAAAGATGGGGAAGCTTAACATTTTGAGGTGCAAAGAGGTTAAGTAAGAGTAGATATTAATGATTACTATGAATTGAACTTTCACTGTGTGCCAGGCATGACCATGTTCAACTTTACCTATGTTATCTCACTTAATCTTGACAATTCTGTAAACTTGCCTTCATGCTGATTCCAGCTCGGATTGGGCCTGTAGGACAGATGAGAACTGCCTCCATTGGTGCCTGAGGCTGAAAATCTTTACAGGGGCAGAAGCCCTCAGAGTTCCTGGTGGGTTTGTGCCCCCAGGGTTCCTTTATAATTCATAATTCTTTAAGGTGGCTGTTACCGGCTTTAACAAATGAGGATACTGAGCTTTTTTTTATGATATGGTAGATCAGGTTTCACGATCTTCCTGATCTCCTGCATTTGCTCTTATATGCATTACATGCATTTTAATGCTTCCCATGATGTTGAAGGTGATAAAGAGAACTGATAAAAGTCAGTAACCCTTGTAAGGGGCATTGTTTTCTTGTTTGTACACTGAATCAAGTCTAATCCCAGTAATTACAGCCTCCTCCCACACCCAGATTCCTTATCTCAGGAAGTTGAGGATGCCAATGGAAAAATAACTGAACGTTTTTGGTGTACACCCATACCTATAAGTGCTGTAAATGATCTCTAACCCCTGACCAAAGGCAGATTCACAATGGTCCCCCAAATCCATTTTCAGGAGCTATTCTCATCCATCAGTGAGAACTTTATCATCAATAGGGGAAGGCATGAGGGTACCCACCTCTAGCTAGACCTCACTCCCCTTGGATGGGAAACTAGCGGGAAATGTCTGTTTTATCACTAAAGGTGTTTTTTGTGAGTGTTTTTAAATAAATATCTGAATAAAAATGCCAATGTCTTCCCCCCCAAAAAAAAGAGTCACAGTGTCAGAAACTCACAGGGGGAATTCTACCCTGTCTTATAGGGTCACTTTGAGTCGGCATTGACTCTATGGAAGTGAACAGCAGCAACTACAGAAAAACCACAAACGGTGGCTGGGTGCTTGTGCACATACCCATCCACTTGCACTGGAGCCAAGTTAGTGGTTTCAGCAGGAAGCTTACCCCGGTGGCTTCCAGAACTCTCCTGGGCTGAACCAATTTACACCAGGTCCTTCATGTATTCCTGTATAACCTTGGCATCTTTCATTTCCCAGAGTTGGTTGTGTGACTTAAGGCTTGATGGGAATGGGGCCACATGAAGGGCTGCTACATGCTCCAACCACTGCATTACCAGTGAGTGCTGTGGCCCATTGCCTTCAAGTCAGGCAGCTCCTGACTCATGTGGACTCCGTGCGCTACAGAACTCAATGCCCACCGGTCCTGCACCATTCCTTCGATGGGTTGTAGACTTGACCCCCTGTCAGCTAGGGGGTTTTCAGTGGCTGATGGCTGGAAGTAGGTCACCAGGCCTTTCCTCCTAGTCTGTCTGTAGGCTGAAAATTTTGCTGAAATCTGTTCAGCATCATAGCAATATGCCAGCCTCCATTAGCAGATAGATGGTAGCTGTAACAGGAGGCACACTGGCCAATAATCGAACGCAAGTTTCCAGCATGACTAGTGAGAATTCTGCCACAGAGCCACCATTTA
>NW_022104003.1:220215-222351 GCF_000313985.2 Echinops telfairi
TAGTTTCTAGTGTTTATGTAATACAAGATCTCAGTACCTTCTAACAAGCATTAAGTAAGACTGTACCACGAGTCACCTCTATTTAGCTGTCCCCCCAATTTTTTCACATGAATTATTCAGGGTATGACAGTTTCAATATGTCTGTCTTTTAAAAAAAAATTGCTGGGTGAACTTAACACAGCACAAGGAAGTGCCTGCATAGCAAAATGATATCCACCTGCATATTTCTCTTAGGAGAGAAAATTCTTGAATGCATTCACTCATGTGAAAATATCATTAATAGCAAGGACTGACCCATGGTCACCAGGACCCATGGTTATTCCAGGCTTGGCCATCTGATTCCAATCCATCAGACCGAGCTATAAATCGCTATATGTCTGGGTGATAAAAAGCAAATATAAATTTTCAAAAAAATGTAACGTTGCATGGGATATAAAGAGAATACATAACAATCTCAGGCATAAATATGTCTTAAGACAAACTCATTGTGTACATCCAGAATACATAATGGCTCTTGCTGAAACATGTTTCTCCCTAGGCCCTACCCCAAGCAAGTAAAAGCCCGAAGTGCTACAGTAAACTGTGGATTCTACTACTCTCAAATGGGAGCTGTGTCTCTAGACCTAATTTGGAGCTGTTCATAGTGAGGACTCACCATACCCTTCTGCAGTGACAAGAGTCCAGGTGAGAGTAAGGAAATCTGGTTGACAGCCAGGATATAGGAAAACTGGAACCTCAAAATGATTCTAGGGGAGCATAGCCCTATGGGCTTCCATTTCTGCGCCCTTGACTGGAGGTGGTTGATCAGGAAAGTCATGGTTTCTAAGGTAGTATTTCTTAAACTTTCACATGCATGCACATCCCCAGGTCCCTGGAAAACGGGGTGAGGGTGCAGATTTTGATTTTGTGGGTTCAGGGTGGGTGCTGAGATCCTGCAGTTCTAGAGGTCCTGGTACTCTTGGGCTGTGAACCACAAAGTCAGTAGTCCTAAACCACTAGCCACTCATTGGGAGAAAGATGAGGCTGTCAACTCCCATCAAGAGTGACAGTCTGGGAAACCCACAAGAGCAGTTCTACCCTGTCCTGTAGGGTCACTATGAGTCAGCATCAACTCATTGGCATTAGCATGGAACAAGCTAATATTGATGTTGCTGGATCCTTGACCTATCATACTTTGAGTGGCAAAGTTCCAAGGGCCTTCTTGGGTCTGATGGCCAAAGGCAGTGGTTTTCACCCTTGGTTGTACATTGGAATCTCTTAGGAGCTTTCAAGCCTCCCATTGGCCTGGCCCCATCACCAATGAAGCAAGGCTCAGTGGGAATGGGACTCAGGTCACAGTCTGTGTGAAAGCTCCCTGGGCAATGCCAAGGTGCAGCCATTGCGGAGTCGAACTGGTCGACGGCTCCACATGACTCCATACACTTTGATGAAGCCAGCTGTTTGGGCGAGGTTTTCAGAGTTACCACCCATGTAGACTTGCTGGGGTAGTCCATTAAATAGAGCACATGCAGTACATTGCATGAGTGGCCTATGCCATGCAACCACGTCATGGGAATGTTGAGCCTGCTTATCTCGGAGACCAAGGGTGGTGGTTCCATCCTGAACTTTGGCAAGGTAGTGGACTGACAGAAGAAACTCTAATGGATTCTTCACAGAAGGCCAGGTCCGTGGCTGCAGATGCAGATGCCCACAGGGGCTGAGGGAGCAGGGCAATCCTAAATCCGAGTTGGGTGTTTGCATATTTACATGCCCTCACTGCCATCAAGTCCATTCCAACTCACAGACCCTATGGGACAGGATAAAATGGACCCTGTGGGTTTCTGAGAGTGTAATTCTTTATGGGAGTAGAAAATCTCCTCTTTCTCCTGAGGAGCGATTGGTTATTTAAACTGCTGACCTTGAGATTAACAGCCCAACTCCTGGCCACTCTTGCTGCCAGAACTCCATTTATATACACAAGCATATATTTCCTTTCCTCAAGGAACTCTACATTTTCATATGATTCTTGACACTCGTGGCCTTCTTTTCCTTTATAGCTCTGCCTTTGGTTGAAACACAGGTACAAAAGAAATAGTTATCTACTTATAGGGATACAAAAGGAGCCTTGGTGGCATAGTGTTTACACGTTGGGCTGCT
>NW_022104003.1:222739-232105 GCF_000313985.2 Echinops telfairi
GGCAATGAATGTACAAATGCGCTTTACACAATTGATGTATGTATGGATTGTGATAAGAGTTGTATGAGCCCCTAATAAAATGATTAAAAAAAGATTTACAGTCTCATAAGCTCACAAGGACAGATCTACTCTGTCCTACAGGGTCACTGTGAGTCAGCAACACCTCCATGGCAGTGAGGTAGATTTTGGTTTTATAAAGATACAATGCAGTCCCGAGGTGCTAAAGACAAAGTTGGCACTTTGAACCCACCAGCTGCAGGAGAAAAGGGATGCTTTCTACTCCCATAAGGCGGTATAGTTTCAGAAAAATCCACAGGGGAAATTTTAACTTGTCCTATAGGGTCAATATGAGTCAGAATCAACTCAATGGTGGTGAATTAGTATAGAGGTACAGTTGAACAAGCGGAGGGGACCCTAAGCAGCTTGCTGTGGACCTTCAGAGTTCTACTAATGGTGGATGCTCTATAAAATATAAGCCACGATATTACTTTTGCAAACTTAATTTTTCTAAAAATGTCTAACTGTGAAACTATACTAGCATGTGGGTCTTTGAACCTTGCCAGTGGTCTGTGGAAGTAAAGATCCCTGACATTCATTGTTGTTGTTAATGCTGTCCAGTCATTCTGACCTCATAGGGACCTTCTTTGCAACACAAGGCACCACTGACCGGTCCTTTTCCAAGCTCAGAAGTGGTATGTTCGAGCCCATTGTTGTAGCTACTGTGTCCCCCCTAGCTCACCAAGGAGCTTTCTCCTTGTGCTGATTACTAAATCAGTTGCCTAGGAGTCCATTCCAACTCACGGTAACCCCGTTTGGGTCAGCACCACGGGACCCCACAGAGCTTTCAAAGGTTAGTCGTTCAGAAGTCAGTCAGCAGGCCTTTCTTCTGAGGGCCTTGGATTTCAACCACAAACCTTTTAATCATCAGTTGTTGAGCGTGTTAACTGTTCATACTACCCAGGGACACCCAACACTTCTTACCCTCATTGCTTCATAGGTGAGCCATCTCCAGTCCAAGAGGGTAAAGAAGATAGACAATACAGCCTGAGCTGCATAGCTCAGGCCCAAACTTTTCAGTGTTATGGAACAAATAGACAAAAACCTCGATGAAATGGCTGGGGAAATCATTCCCCAATGATTCCAGGGAAATGAGTAGTTGGTCCTATCTTGGGACCTTGAGCTATGACAGCAGCCACCAGGAAGACCCAGGAAGTCCAGAGCCTTGACACTCCAAATATGGTCACGGACTAGCAGCATCAGAAGCTTGTTAGAAGTGCAAATTCTCAAGCCCTACCCAAGGTCCACTGAATCAGCGTGTGCAATTTACCAAGAACCCCAATGGATCGGTGTATCTGTGAAAACCAAACCCAACCTATACTCACTGCTGTCTAGTCGAGTAGGACTCAGAGCAGCCCTATGGGCCAGATTAGACCTGCCGCTGTGTGTTCCCAAGACTGAAATTCTTTAAAGGAGCAGAGAGCTTGTTGTTCTCCTTCAGAGTACCTGCTAATTCCGAACTGCTGACTTGGTGGTTAGCAGCCCACTGCATAACCACTAGGCCACCAGGGCTCCTTTTGTGCTTGTAAGAGGTTGAGCAAATACCATTAGCGACTTAGAGAAGAACCTGGAAGAACTGTGAGTCAATTTGATCATTAACTCATTTCTGTGTTCACTCTTTCTGTTCCTTCCCTTGTGCATTCAGTCAACAATTCTTTGAGCACCGCCTCTGAGCCAGGATCTGTGATATGCTAATGAAATTGGATTTTAAAAGTGGTCTGCCTAAGTGACTCCTTCCGCCTGGCTTTTCCTGCTTCCAAACCCCCTCTCTTTATTTCCTTCCACCTTAGAAGCACATCATTACACATGCAGCTGATCCCTAGTTCAGGGCCAGAAGTTACTTGTTGGCGTGCTCATAGCTAGCTCAGTTGGAGTGCAAAAAGTCAATTCCTTAAAGAGCCTAGCACAGTCTGTAAGGTTGGGATTGTGGTGTTAGTTGCCGTTGAGTCCATTCTGACATAGGATGACGTCGTGTGACAGAGTAGAAATGCCCCCATTGGGTTTCCTAGCCTGTAATCGTTACCAAAGGAACCCTGGGGACACTTTAAGGGAAGCGTTGGACTGTGAACTACAAAATCAGCGGTTCACACCTACCAGCTGCTCCATAGGAGACTGATGAGGCTCTCTGCTCCCATGAAGATTTACAGCCTCAGAAACCCGTGATTGGGTCGCTATGAGCCAGTGTTGGCTCCATGGCAGACCCAAAACTCACTGCTATCGAGTTGATTCCAACTCATAGTGATCTTATATACTTCCTGTTGTTGTTGTTGTTAGGTGCCATTGAGTCAGTTCCGACCCATAGTGACCCTATGCACAACAGAACAAAATACTGCAAGGTCCTGCACCATCTTCACAATTGTTCTCTGCCCGAGTCCATTGATGCAGCCAGTGTCAATCCACCACATTGAGGGCCTTCCTCTTTTTTGCTGCCCTTCCACTTTTAAGCAGGATGTCCTTCTCCAGGCAATATGTCCAACAAATTTGTGAGGCAAAATCTTGCCACATATGCTGTTAAGGAGTACTCTGGCCTGACTCCTTCCAAGACAGATTAGGTTGTCCTTTTGGTAGCCCATGACAGGGTAGAATTTGAACTGTAGATTTCTGAGATATTACGTCTCTACAGGAACAGATAGCTTCATATTTCTCCCACAGTGCAGCTGGTGGGTTAGAACTGTTGAATTTGCAATTAGCTCAGTGAGTAGCCCGCCATGCCACCAGAGAGCCTTTGGGCTTGTACAGAGTGGGGTGGAATGTTTAAAATGGCAAGACCTTTTCTCCTGTATTGCCACTGACATTGGTCCACAGCTCAAGCGCTCAGCCATCGGGCCACCAAGATTCTTCATGGTAAGGATGTGTTCCTGCCACAGTTCATGAACACTACACAGCAGTGGGGTTTTGGAACTGTTAGTTAGTTTAGTTTGGGGACTGAGACGTCCATTACGGATGCTCAGAGGTCCGAGCTTTTGGCCTATGAAGGAGTGATACACTGCGCATGCTCAAAGGCTCAGGTTTTCAGCCAGGAAGGAGAGGTACACCTGGGTGGGTGCTGCACCTGGATTGGCCCACCTAGGCCAGGTGAATTCAATTCAGTCAGTGAGGTCTACCAGGGTCGTCCTTCAAGTCTCCCCGTGGAATAATTGTAAAGGCAGGAGCCCTGAGCCGACCTCGTGACTTTCTGAGCAGCTTCTAATGAGGCTTCATGTTGGTGAGGAGCCCTGCAGGTGCCTGTACAAACCTGAAACTTGTTCTAACTCTCACAAAACTCACTTGTATCACAAACCAGGTTTCGGTGTGAAATCTTCCTCGCACGGAGGTATATCTCTACCCGGAGAGATCTAACAGAACCATTGCCCTGGCATGTCGAGGAGTCCTGGTGGTGTAGTGGTTATGCTTTGAGCAACAGTTTAAAACTACTAGCCACTCCACAATGGAAATATGGGGCTTTCTACTCCTATAAAGAGATACAGCCTCAGTAACCAACAGGGGCAGTTCTACCCTGTCTTATAGGGTCACTATGAATCAGCATTGACTCAATGGCAGTGAGTGAGTGCCCTGGCATGTAAGCTTTGGGTATCTACCTTGGCTCTCAGCTCTGGTTAGCTTCTCACCACTTCACCCCATGGGCTTGAACAACAGTGGGTTGAGGGTTAGGATCTCTGGCTCTGAGGCTGCTTGCTTGAATTTTCACATCATTGTCCTGCCCGTGATGGGACCTTTGACAGTTGGGCAAATGAACTCAAGCCTGAGTTTTCTTTTCTGCAGCATAGGTGGAGGAAGGAGATGTCTCCTCTCTTGTGTGCTAACTGGCTCCTACCAGTTAGTATGAATTAGAGCTTTCCACGAGGAAGATCAGGGTGAAGGGAGAAGGATGAAGCAATAGGGATAGAGGTGAAGGCAGGGTGAGGGGTCAGAGAGAGATGAAAGGGCCACCATGTCATACTTGACTACTCTGAGTGAGGCTGGCTTGGAGTGCAGGGGGTGAGGTGCCTTTTGCGATAGTGAGGGCATGGGCTAAAGGCAGTGCTCATTCATTACCTCCGGGCAGAGGCCAGCCCTTGGCATGTTTGTTGGATGCTGACTCTGTGTTCATCCAACGAAACTTCAAACTTCTGTCCTCTCATTAACCCTTTGTCGTTCCTTTGTTCCCGATTTAGAGCTTCCACCTTCTGACTATTTTTAGAGCCCCAAGAAGTCAGAAGTCACAAGTCACTTCTGTTTACAGAGAGGCCCCACAGCCTGCAAAGGCAGGAGGGAGTGTTAACAGCACACCAGACCCCGTGCAACACATTCTCCAGTTCATAGCTCAAGAGAAGGAAAATTGCCAAGGAGCAAAAATGTTTCTTTTTCATGGATGTTTACTCTTTCAGTCCTCTCCCTCACCCATGATCTGTGTGAATTAAAATAGAACACATACATACACACAGTTACACACTTTTCTGCCAGAATTTGTTACCGCAGTACATTCCACCCTTCTCCCTCACTGCCTCCTACCCTTTTTTCTCCTATCTAATTTATCCCCAGGATACCCAATGGACAGGCAAGGGGATACAAAAGAGAATCCGGTCTCAAATGTAGTTTAAAGCTCAATCATGCACTGCTATTGGGCCAATTCTGACTCATAGTTACAGGATACAACTGTCCTTGTGGGTTTCTGAGACAATAATTCTTTCTGGGAGTAGAAAGCTCCCCTTTCTCCAGGGATGCAGCTGGTGCATTTGAACTGCCGACCTTACAGCTAGCAGCCCAATGTGAAGGGATTTTGCCACTTTGCCACTAGGGCTCCTAAAGATAATATAAGGAGAACATTTATTACGTTTTACATGGGACACAGGCAGGGGGGAGACCTGAACAACAGCTTTCAGGATTCCAACCAGATCCAGGCTTCCCAAGATTTTCAGAGCCACCAGCATGGTCTTTGCTCTTCTCCAGCATTCACAATTGCTGCCTGGTTGCTGAGAACTGTAGGAGTTTACTGGTTCTGTAATGCAATCATCCCATTTTGCAAAAGAAGTTGCTGAGGTCCAGATCAGGGAGAGGATTATCTGAGGTCACTGAGCAGGACACCGTCACCGCAGGTCCTTCTCACTCTCATAAGGTTCTGCCCACAGCACTGAGCTCTGTGTTGCCTACTCAGCCCTTTGAAGTCTTAGCCAGCTGACGCAGCTGCCAGTTGGATTGTTCAGGGTATGTGACCCAGCGCTCCTTAGAATTCCCTCCACAAAATGCAAACTTATTGCTAGAGAGTCAATACTGAATGACCCTATAGGACAGGGTAGGACTGCCTATGTGGTTTCTGAGACTGTAACTTTCAGCATTTCTCCTGAGAAGTGGCTGGTGTGTTGGTTTCGATCTTGCAGTTAGCAGCCTTTTAGCGTGAGAGGTAGCGTCACATTTCTGTTCTGATTATGCTCCGTTCTCTGAGATGCCAGTGCCCAGGCTCAAGCCCTGCAGGTAGTGGTGAGACTGATCTCAATAAACTGCACTAGATGAAAAACTTGGGGGAAGTAGGGCATCGTATCCAAAGAAGATCTCATTGACAGTGCAGTACTTGAATAAAGGCAGAGAGACCCAGGGGTGGGCCATCTGGCTGTGGGGAAATTGTTCCAGGTAGGAGAGACAGTCAGTGCAAAAGGCCTTGTGTTTGGGTTCTCCAAGCTTCTTCCAGGAACAGCAAGGCGGCCAGTGTGGGTAGGGCATGACACTCTGTGTAGTGAGGAAAGATGATCACTGTGTGGGCCTCCTGGATGAGTGAGCAGCCCAAGGGAATTTTTTAAACCCTAAAACAGATCAATGCTCATGGAAGTGTGAGTCAAGAGAACAAATGACATGTTGCATTGGCTAAATGTGCTACATGAGATCTTTTTAAAATATTGAAGATTAAGGATATTACTCTGAGGACACTGCCTGGTCCTTTGCCAAATCTTGCTGCGGTTGTTAGCTTGGAGCCCATTGTTGCAACCACTGTGTCAATCCATCATCTTGATGGTCATCCTCCTTTTTGCGGACATTCAGTTTTACCGAGCGTGATGTCCTTTTCCATGGACTGGTCTTTCCTGATAAGATGTAGTAGCTACCACATTGGATGACTTGCATTTAGAACAGTGGTTATCAACCTTCCTAATGCCATGGCCCTTTCATACAGTTCATGTTGTGGTGGTCCCCCAAACATAAAATTATTTTCGTTACAACTTCATAACTGTAATATTGCTACTGTGATGAATCGGGTGACCCCTGTGAAAAGGTTGTTCGACCCCCAGAGGGGTCGCGACCCACAGGATGAGAACCGCTGCTCTGGAACCTTTTCGTCATTAAGAGAGTTCTGTTGCACAGCTCTAAGTTAGAGGATGAGACAGGTTATTTGATATTAATTTGCTGATGTTGTTTGTGAACCCAGTGGAAACACTCATGAATGAGCGCATTCCTAGCCATCTTTCCTGGATCACTCAAATGTCATCTCCTCTGTGAATGCTTCACTTGATCCTCGGCTTTCCATACTTGCCATATAAAAATGGGATAATATTCAATACTTAGCATTATATATAACCCAGTATCTGGCTGTCTGCCTCACACAGAAGTGAGTCTCTCTCTTTTTTTTTACTAATATTTAATTTTGTTTTCTGAAAATATACAAAGCAAATCTGTTCCCATACAGCCCTTTCTGAACACAATGTTCAGTGGCATTGGTCACACTCTTCATAATGAATCAATATTCTTGTTCTTTCTATTCTAGGTTGTTTCCTTTCTTTTTACTTAATCTCTCTGCAACAACCGTCTCACATATACTTTGAAATATCTGTGGCCCATTTACTTTTGCACTGATTTTTTTTAATACTGCAATACTCAAGGACACAATCCTTTTTGCTCTAAGAGTAACCTAGGGTCATAGTCTCTGGGACACTTCCAGTTAAGTAAGTCTAGATTCTTACAGAATCTTAAGTTCTGTTCCACAGGTTGTCCCTTTCTATCAGCTTCCTCAGGAGCCATGGTGCCGTGGTGGCTGCTAACCTCAAGGTCAATCGTTGAAGCCACCAGCCACTCTGCAAGGGAAAGAAAAGGCTTTCTGTTTCCTTAAAAGTAGCAATCTTGGAAACCCACAGGGTTTCCATGGCAGTGAGTTTATGTTGTGATTAAAAAAAAATATTTTAATGGGGGCTCTTACGGATATTATAAAAATCCATAAGTCAATTAGATCAAGCAAGTTTGTACATATGCTGCCATCATCAATTTCAAAACATTATCTTTCTACTTGAGCCCTTTGCTATCAGCTCCTGTTTTTTTCCCTCTCTACCCCAACCTCACACCCTCATGAACCCTTAATAAATTATATAAAAATTAATATAATTATACACACCGTCCGCTGTGTCCCTTCACCCACATTTCTGTTATTCGGCCCCTCGGGTGTGTGTGTGTGTGTGTGTGTGTGTGTGTGTGTGTGTGTGTGTGTGTTCTACATCCATCATTGCTATCTCTCAGCTCCCTTTTCCTCCCCCTCCCCACACACCCTCCCTGTCCTCTCATGATATCTGAGTTATTCTGAGTGGACTATAGAAGCACATTCACGGACACTCATATGTGTATAAAAAAGTGCTTTATGTAAAAGAGTAATTGTATACTAAGAAAACATCCCATCCCAGTCCAGATCAAGTCTGTAAGTCTGATATTAACCCATATGTCTGATAACAGTCTATAAAGTCTTCTTTAGACTCATGCAACACATGCAATGACACGAAGTGCAGGAAGATCACAGGCCAGTGGATGGAAAGTCTTATGGATCCAATGGCGGTGGAAGCTGGTGTAGGTCTCCATGTGACTCTTCCCCCTCCAAGGTTCTGGCTACCATAAGTGAAGCTCCATGTGTCTTGTAGGCAGAAATGTCAAGCAGCGAGTCTCTCGCCTCCTGGGAGGAATACAGGAGTTCCCAGAATCATCAAGAGAAGGCCATGCCCACATGGAGGCCTCATTCGCTATGGCCTGATAGACAGGCTAGAATCCACACCTTTGCAACTTAACGGAAGATTATGTAACAGCCGCAGTATTGCTACTCCCACTACGGTTTCTGAAGGCTTCATCTGTCTTGGATTCCATGTGTGTTAATTTTTAATTTTTTGGATCTCACTGGTATTTTATTTTATTTTACTTTTAATCGTTTTATTAGGGGCTCATACAATACTTACCACAATTTATACATACATCAATTGTGTAAAGCACATTTGAACATTCATTGCCCTTATCAGTCTCAAAACATTTGCTCTCCACTTAAGCCCCTGGCATCAGGTCCTCATTTTTCCCCTCTCGCTTCGCCCTCTGTCATGAACCCCTGATAATTTATAAATTATTATTTTGTCATATCTTGCCCTGTCCGACGTCTCCCCACACCCACTTTTTGTTGTCTGTCCCCAGGGAGGAGGTCACATGTAGATCCTTGTAATTGGTTCTCCCTTTCCAACCCACCCTCTCTCTACCCTTCCAGGACCGCCACTCATACCACTGGTCCTGAAGGGATCATCCACCCTACATTGCTTGTGTTTCCAGTTCCTATCTGTACCTGTGTACATCCTCCGGTCCAGCCAGACTTGCAAGGTAGAATTCGGATCATGATAGTGGGGGTGGGGGGGCAGGGAAGGAATCATTTAGGAACTAGAGGAAAATTGTATTTCTCACCGTTGCTACATCGCACCCTGACTGGCTCCTCTCCTCCCTGAGATGCCTTTGCAAAGGGATCTCCAGTGGCCTAAAAATGGGCTTTGGGTCTCCACTCTGCACTACCCCCTCCTTCACTATGGTAAGATTTTTTGTTCTGATGATGCCTGATACCTGATCCCTTTGGCACCTCGTGCTCACACTGGCTGGTGTGTTTCCTCCATGTGGGCTTTGTTGGTTCTGTGCTAGATGGCCACTTGTTTACCTTCAAGCTTTTAAGACCCCAGACACTATATTTTTTGATAGCCAGGCACCATCAACTTTCTTCACATTTGCTTATTCACCCACTTTGTCTTTAGTGATTGTGTTGAGAAGGTGAGCATCATAGAATGCCAATTTATGCATTGGCATAAATTTATTCTTGCATTGAGGTTGTACTGAGTGGAGGCCCAATGTCCTTCTGCTCCCATAATACTAAACCTATAAATATATGCACATAGATCTATTTCGCCATCCTCGTATATAAATATATCTGCATATGTATATGCCTTTATCTAGACCTCTATAAATGACCTAGGTTTTGCTTTGTCTTGTTTTTGTGCATGTTATTATCTCCGCAGGTCTGTCTAAATAAGATAGGCTGGATGAACAATCTGGAGGAGAAAACAA
>NW_022104003.1:232540-262345 GCF_000313985.2 Echinops telfairi
TTTCTTGAAAGAATGGCAGTGCAGGTGACAGTCCGTCCCTATGCTCCCATCAGTTATATGGTTGGGGGTTTTTGTACCTCTCTGGCATCTAGCTGAATCATCATTACAATGTGAGGTTCTGAGCCTGGTTATATTATTGGGACACATATTCAAAAAACAAAATAAGTTTGCCTAAAGCACCTTTGAGTGTGATGTAATAAAATAAAGTGGACAGATCCTGGCAGCAGACATGTTTCTGCTGCTCACAAGCTATGTGACTTTGAGTAGTGTACCCTAAGCTCTGAATTCAAGACAGGTAGTTTCAATGGTCTCATATGCATGTGCGAGCTCGACAGTGAATAAGGAAGACTGAAGAAGAATCGATGCATGTGAATGATGGTGCAAATAATACCGAAAGTTTTCTGGGCTGTCAGAAGAACAAGCAAGTCCCTCTTGGAGGAAGGACAGCCCAAATGCCCCTTAGAATTGAGAATGGCAAGTCTTCGTCTCACATCCATTGGACATTAATTCAGGAGAGGCCAGTTATTAGGAAAGGACATAATGCTTGGTAAAGTACAGGGGCAGCGAAAAGGAAGAAGACCTTGATAAGATGGATGTCCACAGTGGCTACTGCAAAGGGCTCAAATGGACCCACAACGGTGGGGATGGCGCAAGAGCAGGCAGTATTTCATTCTGTTGTACAGTTTCAGCCCCTGCTACAAAAGAAAATAAGTTGCCCAGTCCTGTACAGTCGAGGGTATTGTGGCCACTGTGTATTTTGCCCTAAGGACATGGAAGCATTCTTTATACAGTGTTGTTGCTGTTAGCTGTTGTTGAATCCATCTTGACTCATAGTGACCCCCATGCATTTCAGAGTAGAACTGGTCCATAAGGTTTTTAAGGCTGTGGTCTTTTGGAAGCAGATTGCCAGGCCTATCTTCCTAGGCAGCTCTTGGACTCTAGGTGGCATTTAACTGCCTACCTCCTAGGTGCAAGTAAAACACTACCCAGGGAGTCCTCTCACTGAATAATTTGAGTGTATTCCAATCTAGAGTGCTCCTCTTCCACCACTTGTTTGGACAATATTCTCTTGTGATCCATAGGGTTCCATTGACTAATTTTCAGTAGTAGATCGTCAGGTCTTTCATCCCAGTTTGTCTTAGCTTGGATGCATGGCTCAGTCTGCTTGTGGCTGTAGCTGGTGACACAGCTTCCAGCAATCACAGCAATAGACAAACTACAACACAATGACAAGCTGACACATGGGTGGCAACTTAGCGACTGAATGATCATCACAACCCAACCTAATTGGAAATCAAGCTACGGAGCCTCTGAGAGCCCAGGCTGGTGGTCCTGGCACAGCCAGGGGCAGGGCCTGGAGCCAGGACCCATGGCTGCTGGGGTGGGGACCCCCAGCTTCCTCCCTTGGCATTTCCTCCAGTACACAGCCAACAGCCTCCAGGAGTTGTCTTTCTTTCCCCTTGCACATTGCGACAGTGATGAGCATAACTCAACCCTGCTGGTGGTTAATGGCTGGTGACATTTTGATATCAGCTGCCCAGTTCTGGCTGGGGGAATTTGCCAATGTTTGGTTGTTGGCTCTAACAAAATACAAACCCGAGTGCATGCTGCCCCTGCAAGCAAGCACTGAGTCAAGCCCATGAGGTGTGGGGCACTCCGACATCCCTACGTGACTGTGAAAAGAAGGCTGCGGGGCAGTGGTGGCTGCTGAGGCTCCTCTGTCCAGGCGATACTGACATGCTGAAATGGTGGGCTGCTTTGCCATGGAAAGCAGCATTTAATGGGAACTCGGGTATTAAGATTCCACACACCTGGAATCAATATTCTAGGCTCATGTTATAATTCACTTTGCATGGGATAGGACACAGTGCTTCGAATTGTTGGGTGAAGTAAACCACATCACCAAAAGACTAAGGCGGTTTCCATGCTTATAAATCCTGCCCAGAAGTGGGGGTGGGGTGGATTTGGGAGTGCAGGGGAGGATGTGGGAGGATGGTAAAGGAGAGGGGCAGGAGAGGCTGGGATTAAGGCAGAGAAGCAGAGGCTTGATGTTAGAGCCAAGATGGCATTTCCTCTGTGGGCAACAGGCCAGACTGGCCAGCAGACCAATGCATACCTGGGTGGACTAAAACCCCAGAACACTGGTCCTTGAGTTGACTGACTTGACAGCACCTAACAACACCATGAGCGCCACAGTAGAATTATGTTCCATAAGACGTCCAACGCCTGAGTTTTGGTATGTAGATCTCCAGCCCTTTCTTCCCAGGTGCCTCCGGGTGGACTCAAACCCTACCTGCCTTTCCATCAGCAGCTGAGCAGCTTTGTCATGTTTGCTGCCCAAAGAACTCTGGGATGGCTAAGCAACAGAAACAGTTGGGACCCTTCCTTCCACCAACCTTCTCTTCTGAAGCTTAACAGAAAAAAATCAAGGTTCACAGGACATTTTTTTTAACCTCAGATGTGCAACCAAGTTGAACTTTCTCTTTTGCTGTGAAGAATTGAATGTTGATCTGAGACTTACAATGAATGTGCCACCAATTCCTTTCACAGAAGACAAGGAGCCAGTCTGGGCTGAGTACAAACCCGATTCCCCGTCATTTCTTTTTATTACCAGGCTTTCCAGACAATTATTTTCCTGTAGGAAGAGAAGCCTCTCAAAAAATCTTTTAAAAGCTGGTGGGAGGCCCATGTCCCCGGCAGGACCGGGACTCAGGTTCTCCAGTTTGAGCTCTTTCCCAGAAGAGTTTTAGAGTCTTTTCTGACATCCACTTTTCTGTTTCTTTCTTTGCTGTCTTTTTAATTGCTCTTGGCTTCTTCATGTATGGTGTTCTTCTATCATTAATGTTCAACATGTCAAATCTATTCTTGAAATACTCACGAAATGCAGGTGGGAAATGTTGTCCGGAAACAATCAGTCCCTGGAGAAGGACATCATGTTTGGTCAAGAAGAGGGGCAGTGAAAACGAGGAAAGGCCTCAGAGGGATTGACACCGTGGCTGAAACACTTGCCACCACTGTGAGGACGACTCAGGACCGGGCACTCTTTCGTCGTGTTGTGCATAAGGTCGCTACAGGTTGCAAGGGACTCAATGACACCTCACAACAGCAGCAACATTCACTAGCTTGTGTTTGGGGTTCGTGTTGAGCTGTGCGCCACAGGTTTCCCAGGAATGCTTTTTCAGCAGGTCCTTTCAGCCTCTTTACCATGGCCTCTCCAGGTGGGCTGAAACCTCCCACCTTCCAGTTAGTAACCAAGTCCTTAACCAGATATCTATCCCTGCCACCCCTAGCCCCGCCTACAAAGACTCCCCTGTGAAAAAACTCCTGTTCCATGGGTCCTTCCCCCACTAGAAAGCTAGCTGCAGCTCAGGCCAGCAAAATCAATCTCCCCGGATCTGCCTGGTGACCAACGGGTAACAGGCTGTGTCCTTGAGTCCACCCCATGATAAGGCATGATTAGACACCCCCAGTGCTGAAGCCAGTCTCAGGAGCACAGCCCACCAAGGAATTTATTCTCAGTCTCCCAGGGCAGTGGCAGAGCCCTGGAAGAGGGGAGCCCTGACTCCAATAAAGGAAGTAGAGGAACTAAGTAATAACCTTGCCTCTGCCCCGCCTTCCCCTAACCTCTTCATGAACCGTGAACCGCGGCTGTTTGGTTGAAGGCGGTGCTGGGCTCGCCAGTCTAACTTTAATCAAAAGCAGACCTTCGCTCACCATTGCCCCTCCTTGAGCTACAGAGATCAAACCACCCCATGGCATGTCAGATCCTTGATGGCAAGCTTGCCAGGAAAAAAAAATTATCAGGGTAGAGTGGAGGCAGCGGACTGTATCTGCTTTTGTACCATAAAATAACATAACCCCGTGAGCCCCTCATTTGCCGAAGAGGCACCTGGCTGGAAACACCCCAGGCAGCCCTTCTCAAAAGTTCCCGAGGCAAAAGAGCCCAGCTCTCCCCTCACTTGCTTTCTTTTCTGGTTCCCCGCAGACATTTGAGTCTTCATTTCAGTATTCTGAAGCACAAGCCTTGATGACAACACGTTTCTCACCACACAAATGGTGCATCTCTGACGGCAAGAGGGCCTCTAAAAGTTTCCTGGGCCTGCACCTGGGTCTCCACGCGCGCTTGCGTGCACTCCCACGCCCATACAAAACGGTCACAATCAGACAAAAAATCCAAATGTCTCTTACCTATCAAGCCACCGAAGGACTATCTTGACTAGGCGCACACTGGCTGGCATCCAAGGGGTGGTTTGAAACAACTTCAGATGTGGAAGAGTTACAAAAATTCCCTTTACAAATCACCATCTTGTCAGATTTGTAGAATGACCCTAGAGGGCTTTCTCAAGCCTTTTGGGAGCTTGCCATGGCTATTTTTCAATACTGTCTTCCCTCTCTCCCTTCCGCCTTCCTTTCATCTTTCACAGACATTGACTGAGTGCATACTATCAGACAAGGCCCACGATTGGTGCCATGGACACCTGGCTGAAGAATACAGAAGTGGTCCCTGCCTGATATCCAGTCACTCATCTCCTACCAGAAGCTAGTGCATACCATCAAACTCCCACTACCCCTTTTTTCCCCAGGAACAAACCCCAAAGATTAAGTGAGCATATGGCTCCCCAGAATAGAAAATGAATGGCTCAGCCTCCCTGGTGTGACCATGTGACCAATTTTAGTTAATGTGATAATGGGATCTAAGAAAAAGTATTGTGTAACATTTCCAGGAAGTGTTATTCAAGCAAAGGAAGCATGTGCTTTCCTGCATCTTCCTTCATCTGATTGCAATGTGCATATGATGGCTAGGGTTTTGTCAGCCAGCAAATACTGTGAGGTATAAATCTTGTACAGAGAATAGACTACTCAACTGGCAGTTGATCATACTGCGGTGGCAGTGTGTTGCTGTGATGCTGGAAGCTATGCTAACTGTATTTCAAACAGTTGTGTCACCCATGGTGAACAGGTTTTAGCTATGCTTCCAGACTAAGATAAGACTATGCAGAGGGAATAGACGGTCCACATCTGAGGGAGGGGCCCCTGAAAACAGCAGAATATTGCTGCTATTAAGAATAGCTGCAGAACGTTGTCAGTGATAGTGCCAGAAGATGAGCCTCTCAGGTTGGGAGACCTTCAAAATATAACTGGGGGAGAGCTGCCTCCTCAAAGTAGAGTTGACCTTAAATGACATGAAAAGTAAGCTTTGGGGACCTTTGTTTGCTGATGAAGTCCAATTCAAACCGAGAAGAAACAGCAGGAAACATCCGTTGGCAGTTGAAACATGGAAGTTATAATGTGTAAATTTCAGAAACGTAGAAGTCATCAAAAAGGAAATGGAGCCCCTACTGAATTACTTTTATTGGTCATTTTGAGTCAGACAATCGTAAGGTTTACTGTGCTGAGACTGCCAATACCAAGGGGAAAGGCATCACATTCATTGTCAAAAAGAATATTTGAAGATCTTTTTAATTTAATGTTTTTGTAATAGGATAATACCTGTACACCTACAAGGAAGACCAGTTAATACAACTATTATTCAAATTTGCACACTAACCATTTCAATAGCATATTAGCAAGAAATAACCAATCTCAGTGATTGAAAAATCTAAGCTGCACTGAAAGCAGGCTCCAGGAATTGATGGAATACCAATGGAAATGTTTCAAGAAGCTGATGAAGCACTGGAAGCACTCACCTGTCCATGCCGAGAAATTTGAACAATAGCCACCTGGCAAAATGAGTGGAAGAGATCCATATATGCACTCATTCCAAAGAAAGATGATCCAACAGAATGCTCACATTATAGAAAAATATCATTAGTATCACATGCAAGTAAAATTTTGCTGAAATCATCCAACAAAGGTTGGATATGGAACAAGGGATATCATTTCTGATGTTAGATGTAGCATAGCTGAAAGTAGAGAATACCAGAAAGATATTTACTTCTGTTTTTTTTATCATCTAAGGCTTTTGCTGTGTGGATAATACAAAGCTGTGGGTTGCCTTAAGAATAGTTGGAGTCCCAGAACACTACATTTTTCTCATGAAGAACCTGTACATGGAATAAGAGGCAGTTGTGGAAATAGAACAAGGGTATACTGCATGTTTTAAACTCAGGAAATGTGTGTGTCAGGGCTATATTCTCCCCATGCTGTTCAATCTGTATGCTGATCAAGTCATAAGAGAAATTGGCTTAGATCAAGAAGAATGTGGGATCAGGATGGGAGGAAGACTTATTAATAACCGGCAATGGGCAGATGGCACAGTCTTGCTTGCTGAAAGAGAAGAGGATTTGAAGCACTTGATGATGAAAATCAAGGATTGTAGCCTTCAGTATAAAGAAAACAAAAGTCCTGACAACTGGACCAATACGTTACATCATGATAAACAGAGAAAATATTGAATTTGTTAAGGATTTCATCTTGCTTGGATCCACAGTCCGCATATTTCAAGCTAGAAGAAATGAAAGAAAGAAAAAACTTGGAAGTATTGAAGGGTCTTATGGGCCAAATATTGAACGATACAAGAAGCATAAAAAAAGTGGAAGTTTACAGAGGTATACCTATAGGCATGTATATATGTAAATATAGTAATTTATAATGAAAGGGATAGAGGCCAATGTACATATATTTATATGTTAAATATTAAGATAGCAGAGGGACTTTGGACCTCTGCTCAAGGCCTCCCTTAACACAAGAACATTTTGTTCTAATCACCTTGCAGTCTTTGATACTCACCTTCCCAACATAATCGCTGAAAACAAAATGGGTGCATAAGCAAATGTGGTGAAGAAAGTGGATGGTTCCCGGCTATCAAAAGATATAGCATCTAGGGTCTTAAAGGCTTGAAGTTGACCCAGCAGTCATCCAGCAGGGAAGCAAATAAGCCCACATGGAAGAATCACACCAGCCTGTGTGATCATGAGGGGTCGATCTGGTATCAGGTATAGAGATCCAAAGCAAACAACTATATTGATGAGAAAGAGGGGCTTTGAGGTGGAGACCCAAAGCCCATCTGTAGACAATTGGATATCCCCCCCCCCAAAATAAAGGTTATAAGGAAGGGGTGATTCAACCAAGGTGCAGTATAGCACTGATGAAGCACACATCATTTATCTAGTTCCTGAATGCTTCCTCCCCATGCTCCGCACTACCATGACCCAGTTCTACCTTATGAATCTGGCTAGATCAGAGAGCACCCATTGGTACAGATAAGAGCTCTGGACACATGGAATTCAGGACAGATAACGCCCTCAGGAACAGTAGTGGGGTTAGTGACATCATGAGGGTAGGAGGATGGTTGTGAAGCAGTAAGGGAGAGAAAAGGGGAACCCATCACAAGGTTGAATATATAGTCCCTCCCCCAAGGGGACGAATAACAGAAATGAGGATGAAGGGATACAAGAGACAGTGTAAGATATGAAATAATAATAATAATATATAATCGTTCAAGGATTCACAATGATGGGAGGGTGCTGGAGGAAGGGAACAAAAAGAGGAGCTTATACCAAGGGCTGAAGCATTAAATGTTTTGAAAATAATGATGACAACATATGTTCAAATATGCTTGATATAAGTGATGTATGGAATGTTATAAGAGCTCTGAGAGCCCCCAATAAAATGATTTAAAAGAGAGGGAAAAAAGAAAATAGAAGGAATACACAGAGTCACTCCATAACAGAGGACTGGTTGACAGTCAACCACTTGAGGAGGTAACATATCATAAAAATCTGAAGGTATTGAAGGAAAAAGTCCAAGTTGTACTGAAGGTATTAGCAAAAAGCAAGGCTTCCGGAATTGATGAAATATCATTTGAAATGTTTTGACAAACTGAGGCAGTGCTGGAAGCTCTTTTGCTTCATCATTTAGTTTTGGCTACTCTATGTTCCAGGGAAAGATTATGAGCCTCTTCTGACATCTACTTCAATGTTTTTTCTTGCATTTTTAATAATTTTTTGCTTGTTTTATGGATTATGTTCTTGATGTCATCCCAAACCATTTGTCTTTCAGTTTGCCATACTGTGTTTGCTTGTGTGTTGCTGAAAAATATGTCACCAGTATTTTACATACCAGAGGAGTCACCCAGGGTAAACAGGTTTGAGCAAATCTTCCAGACTAAAACTGACTATGAAGAAAGAATATGCTGTCCACTTGTGAGTGATTAGCCACTGAAAACTTCATGAATATCAGCAGAACATTGTCAGAAAGAGTGCCAGAAGATGAAGAAACAGCTGCAAGCATCCATTACTAATCAAACCATAGAATTACAAAGTATGAATCAAGGAAATTAGAAGTAGTAAAAAATGAAATGGAACACATAAAATGGATATCCTAGGTATTTGTGAGCTGATATGGACTGGTATTGGACATTTTGAATCAGGCATTCATATAGCTTGCTATGCCAGGAATGACAAATTCAACAGGAACAGTTTCACATTCATTGTCAAGAACATTTCAAAAATGTTCAGTGCTGTTTGTGATAAGATGATGTCTATATACCTATAAGGAAGTCCAGTTAATACAACTATTATTCAAATGTATGTACCAGGCATTTAAAGTAAGACCAATGATTTTTTTATCACAAACATCTGTTTTCAACAGGATAACTGATGACTATATACATGGACCTTGGCAGATGGAATTCATTGGAATCAAATTAACTCTCTCCATGGGAAGGGATGATGGAGAAGCTCAATATTAGCAGATAACATGAGACCAAGGGCAACCTGTGGAAGAAACATCAATTTCTCATATGAAAGTTAAAGCTGAAGATGATGCATAATATAACAAGCCTATGAGCTGAAATGCAATTTTGAATACACCCCACCTGAATTTAGAGACTATCTCATGAGCAGATTTGACACATTGATCACAAGACAGAAGACCTGACTAGCTATGGGAAAGATGATGTGAAACCAGGACCATCATTGCTGACATTGAATGGCTCTTGGTTGAAACTGAAGAATACAAAAAAGATGCTTACTTGCGTTTTCTTGACTATGCAAAAGCATCTGACCGTGTGGATCAAAACAAACTATGGTTAACATTGCAAAGAAGAACAAGCAAATTTGTCTTGGAGGAGGAACATTTTATTGTGTGAATGGATAACCTGTTCATGGATCAAGAGGCAGTAATTTGAACAGAGCATGGGGATACAGCATGGTTTAAAATCAAGAAAGTTTTGTGTCAAGGTTGTATCCTTTCACCATACTAGTTCAATTTGTATGATGAACAAATAATCTGAAAATTAAATGATTTAAAGAAAAAGGAGGCACCAGAATTGGAGGAAGAATGAACCAGGAAAAAATTGAGTCTTTCTATGCCTGTAAAAAGTTATATGTAATCTTGGAAACCCATAGGAGCAGTTCTGGCTTGTCCTATGAGGTATCTATGAGTCAGAATCAACTTGATGGCAGTAAGTTTGAGTTTTATTTTTATCTATGGGTGACCAATATTGCCTACTGAAATCAAGGACGACTTGAGATACTTGCTGAAGATCAAAGATGATAGCCTTCAGTATGTATTATGACTCAATGTAAAGAAAGCAAAAACAACCACAACCAGACCAATAGACAGACTATTGGACCAATAGATAATTAGAGGAAATATTGAAATTGTTAATTATTTCATTTTAAATTTCATTTTCATTTTGCTTAATCTACAATTCACACTCATGAAAGCAGCAGTCAAGAAATCAAGCAACACATTTTATTTGGCCAGATCTCTTTAAAGTGTTAAAGAGTAGAGATTTTAGTTACATAGAGGTCTAAGGTGCAGCTGCCCCAAGCCGTGGGATTTTCAATCACTCCACATCCATATGAAAATTGGACAGTGAATACGAAATACTGGAGAACTAATGCACTTGAATTATAGTGTTGGCAAAGAATATCGAAGGTTCAATAAACTGCCAGAAGAACAAACACATTTGTCTTGGAGGAGGTACAACCAGAATGCTCTTTAAAGGTGAGGATGAAGAGACTTTGCCTCAAGTACATTGGGAATTTTATCAAGAGGGGTCCCTGGAAAGGGCGACCAGGCTTGGTAAAGTAGAGGGGCAGTGAAAGAGAGGAAGAGCCTCAATGAGATAGATTGACTATGGCTGCAACAATGAGCTCAAACCAAAAAAGTGGGAAGGTGATGGAGGACTGGGCAGTGTTTTCTCTGTTGTGCATAGGATCCCTATGCATTGGAATCAATTCTAAGGTATCTAACAACAAAAAGCAGATATATTGTGTGAGGTTTCCGGGTAGTGTTATTAAAGCAAGGATGCTTTAATATGATATGAACTAAATATATAGAATAGGATCCTTTGAAAAACATCTCCAGATTCCTCATCCCTCAAACCTAAATAATGGTTTGAGCAGCTTATAAAAACAAGAAGAGGAAAAGTAAAATTGAAATATACTTGGAGTCTTTAATGAGAAGTTCATCTGAAACCAACAAAATAACTAACTAACCAAAGTAAAGCAAAGGTGCTTTTCCCTCTGTTTTCCTTCTTGTGTTCAGAATGTGGAAATGATGGCGTTCAAGAAACCATTTAATACTATGAGGATTGTAGAGCAACAAGCTAGAAAGGGCATACAATGGTAGAACCCCTTTGGAAAACTGGCAGTTTCCTATACAATTGAGCATATATCTACATTTGACTCAGGAATTCCACTGCTAGTTATTTCCCCAAGAGAAATAACCACCCATTTCCTGGTGAAATAGTGGATTACCATGTTGGGCTGCTAACCACAAGGTAAGCAGTTCAAAACCACCAGCACGTCTATGGGAGAAAGATGAAGCTTTTGACTCCCATATAGTGTTGCAGTCACAGAAAACCCTCATGGGCAGATCTACTCTGTCCTATAGGGTTGCTATGAATTGGAATCAACTTGATGGTAGTCATAGATATTCACACATAAGTTGTATTTGTTTTGTTTTATATGATGGTGAAATTTATGTACCAAAATATTTGCTATTTTAACCCTTTTTATGTATAGCATTCATAACATTATTTATGTCTTCCATGTAGTGTAACCATTACCATTATACAAAAATTTGCACACAACTGTTCATAACAGCTATTTTTTTTTCAAAATGGAAGCATACCAAATTTCCACCAGCAGGTGGATAAACAAAGTGTGATAGTCATACAAAGGAATACTGTTGTTCTTAACTGCCATCAAGTTTCCTCCTGAAAAATGGCACCCTATGCATAAATGGGTTGGAGTGCTGTGATACAAAGAGTTTGTACAAGCTATGCTGAAACCTGTTCAGCATCATAGGAACATAATCCACTGACAGATGAGTGGTGGCTGCACATGAGCACATTGACCAGGAATTGAGCCTGGGTGTCCTGCCTGGACAATGGAATACTCCTCAGCAAGAACAAAGAACGAACTTCTGACACATACAACAGCATAGATGAGTCACGGCTATCATCAATGTCATTATCATCCTATACCACATGAAAGACAACTGAGAAGCAGGAATGTATACATCTGATTTCATTGATATGAAATTCAAGAATAAGCACAACCCCTCCATGGTAAGAAGTGGCAGAACAGTGGCTCCTTGCCTATGGGGCATGGAGATCAACTGGAAAGGGGCTTCCCAAGGCATTGGGAATGATCTAGGCTTGGGCTGTTGATTACATAGTGTAGGCAGGCATCTGTTGAAACTCATCAGACTATAGATTCTGGATCTGTGCATCTCACTGTATGCACAAATAGATAATGACCATAGCCTGGATCCTGAAGAATCGCTGAAGCCACCCTTTCCACCCTGAACTGTTCTGAACTTGCTTTATATGAGAGAGAAACCAACTTCCACTAATCTCCTCCTTGTTTGTGAATCCTGTCTGTGGCCTAGAGGTTACCCGCGGGGCTGCGAACCCTCAGGTTGAACCTGCCAGACTCTCTGAAGGAGAAAGATAGGGCTTTTTATTGCCATCAAGAATTAGAGTCTTGGAAACTCAAAGGTGCAGTTTCACCCTGTCCCTATAAGTCAGCATTGACTTGATAGCAGTGCATTTTTTGTTGTTGTTTTGGTCCCCCAAACAAAATGCTTTTTCCACACCACTCACCAATTTCCTGGCTGGCTCCACTCTTTGCAACATGAAGTCCAACCAGGGGGCTGGTCCTGGGAGCCAAGGGACAAGAGTCACTAGAAAGCAGAGTTTATCTGAATGCCATGGTTTAGAAAGCGCCCCCCTCCCCCGGCCTTTGTGCCACAGTGCACCCAACCTGAGTCTGCAGCCTCATCTCCTCATCAAGTCACGACCCACCCTAGTCCCTCCCCTCACACCTGACAGCACATTCCACAAGCCAGATCCCATCTCATGGGGTACACTTGGGTCAGCAGATTGATCTCAAAGGCTGGAACTGAGACTATTCTTAGCACACTGTCAATCCCCAGGAGACTCTGAAGATGCATGAGACTGAGTAACAGCTGCATCACAGCTATTACCAATGCTATTATCACCATCATTATTGTGAGATGCGGCTTTTGTCATATGCCAATCAGAGGATATTTAGGAGCCTTTTCCAGCATGGGAAGAACCGGTCCAGGACACGTGGAGTGGGGGGTGGGTGGTTCGATTCCGAGTAGGTGTGGCATCCAGAGAAGCATGCATTCCTGGAACACAGTGGAGGCTGACATGTCTGGGAGAGGCCCTGTAGTCAGTTGTTCAGCCCACCCATTCTCTTCCCTCACTGGCAGATCCAGATTTGACAATGAGCAAGTCATTCCTTGGACTCTATATTGTGTCTGACATGAAAATGCAAATCCTGTGGTCTTTCCTAGCAGAATGTTTAGAGTGTTTTCTTTCTCTTTTGGTTCTTCCTTTTGAAAGAAAGAAGGAGACTTGATAAGGGGCAGCATGAGGGGGCATTGACCTGGAGGAGATAAGAGCTGAGAGAAAGGGAAGGTGAGGGGAAGGCCATGAAAACAAAATTGACATCCTAAAGGGGAACTCGTGTCCTGGGCTTCTCCACACGTTATGCTCTTCCCTGGGGTTTTATCCAACGCATACATAGTGCTTACTGGGATTCCCTGGATGATATGAATTGGTAATGCTCTTGGCTGCTTGCTCAAATGTTGTTGTTTGAGTCCATCTAGAGGTGCCTCAGAAGAAAGGCCTGGAATTCCACTCCCAAAAAATTAGCCATGGAAAGACCTATGCAATATGATTCTCCTCTGGCACCCATGGGGTCCCCGTGAGCCAGAGACTGACCATGGGAGGGCACCTAGTTTTTCTTGGTTGAGGCTTGCCATGCAATGTGGCAAGTGTTTATGCAAAGGAGAACTCAGTAAATTCTCCTAACAGGCCCAGGAAGTGGGTATATTGTTATCTGTGTTTAATGGAGGAGGAAGCTGAGGCAAGGGAGGTTTAAGTCAAGTGACTGCCTGAGAAACATCAACCAGAGGAAAACAGAGTAAACCCCAGATTTCTTGGTAAGAGGGCCAAAGAAAGAAAAAGGAGAAAACAGCTTTCTCGGGACATGAGAAGGGAGAGGACTCCAAATTGTGAGTGCCATAAAACAATCTCAAGCCAAGCATGGGTGAGCAACACACCCCACCCAAGCTCACGGGGCTGGATTCTGTAGCCAAATCCTGAACACCAGACATGGATATGATAGAGCCGCTAGTCGTCCATGGAAAGAAACTGTTTGCCCACTGCCTCCTAGTTTTGCTGCATTTGAACAACCAGGGCTCTCCTGCCTCTTCTGGCCTGAAATATAATTGCAACCCTAGCTGCCCAGCATGTCAATGGGAAGAACTCCCTGGGGAGGGCTACCACCCAAATCATTTGATTTGGGCGATCATTTTAAGCTTGTCCAGGAGGTCTTTGGCTGTGTCTATTATATGAAAGGTGGTGTCTTTTTATAAAAGAAACTTTGTTATTGTAAGTTGGGTTAAGATTTACAGAGAAAATCCGCTTTCCATTTAACAAGTCATACACATTTTGTTATGTGATCACAATCTCCTGCAATGTAATATCACTCATGCCATTTATACTCTGATTCCTGTTTTCATCCCTCCTTCTCTCCTAACCTTGCCTGCCATCTGAATTTGGCCTTGGGAAAATGCTGCCTATTTGCTTTTGAATGGTTGACTGTTCTAAGGAGTGTGTACGTCCTCAGTGCTATGATTCATTTTGGTGTAGTTGTTCTTCTTAGGTGCCATTGAGCCAGTCGCAACCCACATTGACCCTATGCCTAAAAGAACGAAACACTACCTAGCCCTGCATTATTCTCCTAATTGTTCCCAAGCTTGAGCCCCTTGTTTCAGTCAGTGTCAATCCATCTTGCTAAGGGGCTTCCTCTCTTTCACTGTCCCTCTACTTCATCCAGCATGATGTCCCTCTCCAGGGACTAGTCTCTCTTAATAACATAACCAAAGTATGTGAGACAAAATCTCACCATCCTTGCCTTTAAGGAGCCCTCCGGCCATACTTCTACTATGCAGATCTGTTTGTTCTTTTGGCAGTCCATGGTAATTTCAATATTCTTCACCAACACCACAATTCAAACCTATCAATTCTTCTTCAGCTTTGCTTATTCAATGTCGACTTTCACATACTTATGAGGCAATTGAAAATACTATGGGTTGGCTCAGTTGCACCTTAGTCCTCAAAGGAACATCCTTTCTGTTTAGCACTCTACAGAGGTCTTGTGCAACAATTGTATCCAATGCAATGCGTCCTTTGATCTCATGACTGAAGCTTCCATGAGCATTGCTTATGGATCCCATCAAGACTAAAATCCTTGACGTCAACAAATAACAACAAATAAAAAAATAACTTCTCCATTTATCATGGTACCTATTGAGGATATGGGTCTTTTTGACATTGAGTTGTAATCCATACTGAAGGCTTCAATCTTTGATGTTCATCAGGTTCACTTTATAGATCTGTCTATTTTTTCAGGTAAAGATGGTGTCATGGGGTTGAATTCAGTTCCAGACCTCAAGGGTGATGAAGCTACCATAGTTGTGGAGTTCTCACTAGTCTATCTAACCAGTAAGCCTCGTCTTTTATTATTATTATTTGTAGTAGTAGTAGTAGTATGATTTTGAGTTTTCTTCCGCATTACTCCCCACTTGATCTTAGATCATCTACCATGATCCCTTTCAGAGCAGCTGGTTGTGATAGGCAGGCACCATTTTGTTCTGATCTTAGCATCATAGAGGCTGAGGTTCGCATAGTCCATTACTGCTTTGGACTAATTGTTTCCAGGCATCTTGGTTTCCTTCACTGTTCTTTGCTCCAGACAGGGTGAGACCAAGAGCCATCCCTTAGTTGGCTGATCACTAGCTTTTGAAGACCCCAGTCATTACCCTGCTGGGTACAGAGCATTTTATGTGTGATCTATTTTGTGCCAATTGACCTTGAGGTCCCTCAGAGCTATGTTACTGATACCCCACATTCAGGACACACAACCTCAAGGTGTTTTTTAGAGCTAAGATGTTTTCATAACTTTGCCTTCTGGATGCACTATTATATTCATGGACATATTTGTAGTATATGCAAATATGTATGTAGGACTATCCTCTGAAAACCTATATATATTCATGATACTAGTCCCATTCTCCTCCCAACAACTGCTCAGATTTTGTGGTTTTGTATCTATCTATACTTGTATGTTATTGTTATTATTGTAGTATTTACCTCTGTTGCCTTTAATGCTTGTATTCTTCTGAGCAGAGATAGTGTCCCAAATGTTTCCCTATTTTTCTGGGTTTCGTGACACAGACCAATAGTAGAATAGAAAAAAAAAATTAACCCAAGTAATAACAATACCAACAATAAAACCAATTTAGTCTTTTGGATAAGAATTAGTCAGACTTTCCCACTCCTTGGCTAACCCTTAAAATAAAAATAATGAGAAAAAAGACCAGAGGGAGGGAGGAAGAAGGGAGAGTGGGAGGAAAGGGAATAAAGAAAGTAGGTGGTAGGGGTGTGTGAACAATTAATGTGGACCTTCTTTGATATGTGTTAAAAACAATATTGACATTTTTTTAATACTCACTAAAAATGGTTTATATCAGTCAAAAAAAAACCCAAAACAAACTCACTACCCTGGAATCAATTCTGACACCTAGCAACCGTATAGGACAGAGTATAGAATTGCCCCTGTGGGTTTCCAAGGCTGTAAATCTTTACAGGAGTAGAAAATCTCATCTTTCTCCTGTGGAGTGGCTGGTAGTTTCGAACTTCCAATCTTGAACTTAGAAGCCCAACTCATAATCCACTTCACCATCAAGGCTCATCCTTTCATCATTAATGTAGACTATTTGGCCTACTTGGCTTAGTGAGTTTTATTTTCTCCCTTTGAAAGACATGGTACCAAAATACACACGATTTCCTAGCAAAAATAAAATCAAAGGTAAGCAAAAACCAAACAAGAAAAACTACCAACCCAATCCAAACCAACTAACCTATTTAGCCATATAGATACTGGCTACTTGTAGCCGATCTCTGTGTTGGGGGCAATAGAGATTGATGGGGACTCTGATTAACAGGTACGTGTCAGCTCATCCACAGAGGACTTTCAAATTCTAGCTCCAGACTGTTGTTTCCTTGAGGAAATTCAGATGATTTTCTGTTTGTAACTGAGATGCTGCGAATACAAATTTCGATGTGAAATTGTCAACTTTTCAAATATTGGATCACATTATTTAAAACCACTTTTCAGGCTGATCATCATCATACTAGCACACCATTAGGCTAAAATAATATAGGAGACTTCTGGTTTGATCCCTGTGCCCTTTACAGGACAACTGAAACATAAGGATGAGAATGTGACATTCATTCTTCCTCTCAGACCCTCCCCCTTTGCCTCCAGTGGCTGGCATGCATAGAAGAGACAGACTGTTGTGTTCAACTTCAGCATAATCAGAGTCCTTAGAGTTAAACACAATACGCATATAATTTCATACTAGTCGTTTTAACATTAGCTCAAACAAACAAAGCCAACAAACCCCCAACCCGTTTCTGTTATGTTGGTTCTGACTCCTGAGGACCCCCTGGGTGCTGGGGAGAAACTACGTATCACAGGATTCTCAAGGCTGTGGGCTTGTGGAGGCAGGCCATTAGATCTTTCTTCTGAGGGATGCAACTGCCAACCCGTCCCGAACCGCAGGAACATCAATGCAGACCCTGGAGGAGGGAGTGGGAATTGAGGGGAACAAGAGACATGAGAAATGGAGACAAGACAGTAGTCTGATCAAGTCTCGTTTATTGAGTAAAAGGTTACAGCTTATAAGGGCCAGAAAGGAGGAGACAGGATGCAGGTGCTTATCTAAAAAACGTCACACCATGTTTGCTTAAATTTTACAGGCCGAGTACTATCTGGGAACACTGACCGCAGAGCGGAGTGTAAACTCCCTTATCTGTATTTAGGCAGACTTAAAAGTCAAACTCAGTCCCAAGGACAGGCTGTTCAGAGGGGAGATAACTATGTCACGTAGGCGGGAAGGAAAAAGTACTGCAAGCTCTGACCAAATATAGTGAAGATTGAGCCGAATGGCCTCGGACACCAACCTCTTGATTCGTTTAGTCCTTAACCATTTGTGCCAACCAGGGTCTCCCTGTCTTCATATTGACCCCAAAATTCATTGACAGGATACCTATAGGAAGGTAGACTCTATGCGCTTTCCCCTTAAATCTGAATGGGTTCGTTACCCCTTTGCCAATAGATTATGGAGACAATGACACAATGTGACATCTAGTTTGGGTAACCCACTTCCCTTCCCCAAAGTGCTGCATAGCTTCTGCAAAATCCCTTCGAATATTTATTCTTGAGTGCTCACCCTTAGAATGTCCAGCCTCCACGTGATACCTCTCAGGGCACTTCGCAGAACCCAGACACTCCAGCCAACGGCCCAGCTGGGTGCCCAGTTAACAGCTAGCTTCAGCTGCCAGCCCTTTGAGTGCATGTGTAGCTACCTGAGTCGCCAGAGGCCTCCAGCCCCAGCTCCCATGTAACTGCCAACTCCTGGGAGACTCCAAACATAACCCAGTGGCCTCCCAGCACCCAGCGTCCTTGTTTGAAGGCAATGCGTTTGGAGAGGGGGCGTTTCTTGTGCAGGCACAGGGATGAGAACTTGCATCTCAACAACATGCAGGCGGGGTGAGGGGACCTTCTCTCGAGCACAGAAGCCTCCCTTCTTGTTCAACTCCTGGGAATTTTTGGCATTGTTGACACTGCTGCCCCAATTCTCCTGGAGCTGGAGGGAGGCAGGCAGCAGGCCACAGGAGGCGGAAGCCGCAGCCAGCTGGGAGGGCTGCAGGCTGGTGGTGGGAACCCCGCCTGGAGCAGCCTCTGTGGGACTCAATTACATTGGGAGACATAACCTTGAAGGCAGGAGCCTGACTTTATATTTGCCTCCTGGAGATTTGGGATGCAAAACACCTGTCAAGTACCGTGTTCTGTCCAGCTCTGATCACATGTCTGTCTTATGTTTGGACACAGGATGCAGACTTGTGGACACACAGGGAACAGGGTCTGGCGCCAAGAAACCAGCGCACAGACCTGGTGTTTCTCAGGTGCGGGCGAGGGGTGGGATGACAGGAAGAAAGGAGTACAAATCACTGGATCAAAAGAAAGGGCGGAAGGAAGGAGGGAAGGGAGAGAGCAAAGGAGGGAGACTCTGAGGCTGAAGGCAAAGGCAGGGAAGGAAAGGAGAAAGGTGGGGGTGGGGAGAGAGGAGCGAAGATGAAATGGAGGAGGGCGAGGGGAGGATGGAAGGTGAAGGCAGGCAGGAAGAAGGAAGATGTGAGCAAAGGGAGGGAAGGAAGAAGAGAGAAAGAGAAAAGGGCAAGAAGAAGACAGTCATTCAGCCTATAGTACAGGGTAGAACTAAGTGCCCCTGTGATTTTCTGAGACTGTAACTTGTTATGGGAGTAGAAAACCTTGCCTTTCTCCCACGGAGTGACTGGTGGTTTTGAACTGCTGACCTTGGAGTTTGCAATCCAACCTGTAACCATTATGCCACCATGGCTCTTGAATGCTGAATCCAGCAACTTTTTGTCAAAGTGTTAATGCAAGTGTTGTTGTATTATCTTCAGTAAAATTTGACTCGCATGCGATGGCAATGATATTGCTATATAATTTAACCATTCCGCTGAGTCTCCTTTCTTTGGAATGGGTACAAATAGGGATCTCTTCCAGTCCATTGGCCAAGTAGCTGTATTCCAAATTTCCTGACATAGACAAATGAGTGCGTCTAGTGCGTCATCAGCTTGTGGAAACATTTCAATAGATATTCCAGCTATTTCTGGCACCTCATTTTGGGCTAGTGCTTTCTGTGCATCTTGAACTTCTTTCAGGACCATTGGTTCTTGCTCATATGTTACCTCCTGAAATGGTTGAATGTTGATTCAGTGACTTTGTATTTTTTTTATCTTCCTCAGATGTTTCCTTTATCATTCAATATTTTGCCATAGAATCTTTGAATATTGCACCTCAAGACTTTACATTTTTCTTCCTTTCTTTCAGTTTAAGATATACTGAATATGTTCTCCTCTTATGGTTTTCTATCTCTAGGTCTTTTGCACATTTTGTTATAATATTTTACTTTGTATTCTCGAGCTGTCCTTTGAAATTTTCTGTTTAGCTCTTTACTTCATCATTTCTTCAATTTGCCTTAGCTACTCTATGATTAAGAGTAAGTTTCAGAGTCTCTTCTGACATGCACTTGTATCTTTTCTTTCTTTCCTGTATTTTTAATGAGCCTTTGCTTTATTCAGAAATGTTCTCCAAATTTGGTGGGTTATTCTCAAGGTTGTATATTGACTCTCATGGAGTTTGCATTGTTTGCATTTTCTTGAACTTCAACTTGAGCTTACATATGAGCAATTGCTGATATGTTCCACAATCAGCCCCTGGCTGGTTTCAGTTGCTGATATTGAGATTATTTTATTGTCTCTTCCCACAGGTGTAGTCAATTTTGTTTCTGTGTATTCCATCTGGAGAAGTCCACATGTATGGTCACCTTTTGTGTTGTTGACCAAATGTATAAAGAAATCATTAATCATGCAAAATCCTAACATACAATCAAGATAAATTGGTAATTGTTGGTGATTTGAGTGCAAACGTTGGAAACAAAGAGGAAAGAACAGTAGTTGGAAAATACAGTTTATGCTATCAGCAATTTGCTGGTCTTGCAAAACTCTGTCATGCGATCTCCAGCTTGGCTTCTATCACCAAAACCCTGTTTTTCAACTACTGGTCCTTCCTCTTTGTTTTCAACTTTTGCATTCCAATGGCATTTTGATAGAAAGTCTGACAAATTTTGGACTGAATATGTTGGTAGAATTATTCCATTTCTGCATCACTAACTTTGGGTGGTTGATGCATAAATTTGAATAATAGTTGTATTGATTGGTTCTCCTTGAAGGTGGCTAGATAGCATCCTATCAAAGATAGCATCGAATTTAAGATAGATTGTAAAATGTCCTTTTGATGATGAATCCAGTGTCATTTCTCTTGAGTGTGTCATTTCCAGCACAGTAAACCACATGATTTTCTGTTTCAAATGGTCAATATCAGTCCATTTCAGCTAAGTAATGCTTACAATATCAATGTTTATGTATTCCATTTCATTGTTAATGACTTTGAATGTTCCTAGATTCATACTTCATATATTCCAAGTTCCAATTATTAATTGAGATTTGCAACTGTTTCTCCTCATTTTGAGTTGTGCCTCATCAGCAAATGAAGGTCCTGATGGCTATACTCCATTGTGTCATTATGGTCGACTTACCTCTTCCTCAGCCGTATTTTGAGTACTTTCCAGGTTAAAGAGCTCATCTTCTGGAACAAGTTCTGACAATGTTATTTTGTTGTTCCTGAGATGTTTAGTAACCGGCAGTGTTTTGATGCTATCCATAGGGTTTTCAGTGGCTCATTCTTCCCAAGTCGGCAGCCTATTCCTTCTTCATTGTCTGTTCTTCTCTGGAAGCTCTTTGAGTGACCATGGTGGTATATGAAATGCCAGTGACATAGCTCCCAGTATCACACAAAACAAAAGTCACAAAAGTACCACAAAATGACAGACAAGTGATGGACCTCTATTCTTAGTGGGGGGTGGTCTGGTGGGGGGAGTGAGCCCTTAGTTGGTTCTGATCCACTTACTGGAACGAATACTGTTAGTTCTTATTTCAGAAATGTGAAATTCATAAAAGAGATGCCCCCCCAAAATACCCTCCAATTCAGACGTTCTGCCTTTTAAAATAGGATATCCAACTATTATTCAAAGTCATTGAGGTGTTTTGTTTTTCCCTCCCTCAGAGGCTGCAGAGACTAGTCTAATCACAGCTGAGGGGAAGCGACTAAAATAAATTAAAGCACCATCTAGATTTGAAATCAGGGCCAGCCCAAGTCATCAGCTACAGACTACCAGAGCTGCTCAGCCCAGAGCTGAGGGTCCTCAACTGCCCAGCAGACCCCTACAGGCCAAAGAGCGACTTCCGTGCAGGCTGGGGGAGCGAAGTTTTGCGTGGCGTCTCCCCGCAGCATGGTAAGCAACTTCGGAGCAAGCTGGGAATGTGAGGCTTTGCAGGCCAGGAAACAGACTTCCTGGCAGGCTGGGGAAGTGATGTTTCACTGGCATCACCCCAGAGCCTGGCAAGCAATTTTCTGGCATTCTGGGGAAGTGAAGCTTCACCTGGGGTCTCCACGGACGCAAGACAACAGACTTCCAATCAGGCTGGGAAATCGAGGCTTAGCCCGAAGTCTCCCTACAAGCCAGGCAAAGGATTTCCAGACAGCCTGTGGAAGCTAGCCTTCGCCAGGTGTCTCCCCTCAAGCCAGGCAAAGCACTTCAGGCAGGCTGGGGCAGCGAGGCTTAGCCGGGAGTCTACCTGCAGTCCAAAGAGTGACTTCTGGGAAGGCTGTGGAAGCAAGGCTTCTCCAGGCTTCTCCCTGCAAGCCAGGCAAAGGACATCCGGGCAGGCTGGTGAAGTGAGGCTTCGCAAGGCTTCTTTGCGCAAGCCATGTAAGGACCTTCCTGGAAGGCTGGGGAATTGGAGTTTCACCCGGGTTCTCTCTGAAAGCCAGGAAAAAGACTTCTGGGAAGCTGGGGAGGTGAGGCTTCGCCGGTGTCTCCCCTTTGGCCATGAAAGGGACTCCTGGCTGGCTAGGGAAGGGAGTCTTCGCCCGGCGTCACCATGGTTGCCAGGCAAGGAACTTCCGGTCAGGATGGGGAAATGAGGCTTCCCTGGGCGTCTCCCTGCAAGCCAGGCAGCAGACTTCAGGCAGGCTGGGGAAGCAAAGGTTCACCAGGGGTCTCCTTGCAAGCCACACAAGGGATATCCGGACAGGCTGGGGAAGCGGGCATTACCGGGCATTTCATGGCAAGCCAGGCAGAGGACTTCTGGGAAGGCTGGAGAAGTAAGGCTTCGCAAGGCATCTACCTGCAGTCCAAAGAATGACTTCAGTGCCTGCTGGGGAAGAGAGTATTCACCAGGCATCTCCCAGCAAGCCAGGCAAGGAACTTCCAGGAAGGCTGGGGAAGTGAAGTTTCGTCCATGGTCTCATAGCAAGCCAGGAAACAGACTTCTGGGAAGCTGGGGAAGCAAGGCTTCACCCTGTGTCTCCCCTTTAGCCATGCAAAGGACTTCAGGGCAGGGTGGAGCCTTTGACACGTGTCTCCCCGCAGGCCAGCAAACGGATTTCCCAACAGGATGGGGAAGCAAGATTTCACTGGGCGTCTCCCTGCAGGCCAAGCTAGGGACATCCGGGCAGACTGGGTAAGTGAGACTTCACCTTGCATCCCCCCATATGCCAGGCAACGGACTTCCAAGCAGGATGGGGAAGCGAGGCCTCCCCTGGCATCTCCACACAAGTCAGGCAAAGGACTTCTGTTCAGGCTTGGGGAACAAGGCTTCGCTAGGCATCTCCTTGGAAGCCAGGAAACGATCTTCCGGTTAGGCTGGGGAAGCGAGTTTTCACCCGGTGTCTCCTCAAAAGCCAGGGAAAGGATGTCCGGGCAGGCTGGAGAAGAAAGGCATTCCCTGGCATCTCCCCTTAAGCCATGCAAGGGACTTAAAGGTAGGCGTTTACTTGCTGCAGGCTAGTAAACGGACTTCCAGCCAGGCTGGGGAAGGGAGGCTTCACCCAGCGTCTCCCAAACACCAGCCAATGGAATTCCTGTTAGGTTGTGAAGAGAGAATACTTTGGGGTCTCCATTTCGGCAAGGGAAGGGACTCCCTATATGGCTGGGAAGCGAGGGTTGGCCCAGCATCTCCCTGCAAGCCAGACAAGACACTTCCGGGCATGCTGGGGAAGCGAAGCCAAAGTTATTTTTGTCCTTTCTAGAGTGCCCCTAGCACTTACTTTTCCTATGATCAACAAGCATTACCATTTCCTATAATCATTAGGATATGGGAAACCTTAAATTCTTCAGTTTCCTGTGCGTCCTAATTACATTAAACAATTGAGCTTTGTGAATCATCTTGTGAGTCACAACAAGGTTTGCTCGCTTAGTTTGTTAGCTTATCATCCCCAAAAGGCCAATAAACACAAGTGGGGTTAATTGAAGGGCTGAGGAATACGTGGCTTGGTGAGTCTCGATTTTCAATTTCTCGGGTCTCTTTCTTTGTGTAGGTCAGTCCAAGGTGAAGATGCCTTGGCCAGTTTACAGTTATTGCTTCCACGGCTCACTTCCTGGAAGACATCTCTGAGCAGAAGCCACATGGACCTACTGTGATACATCCCCGGGTGCAGGGCAGCCATGAGGGCCCTCCCCCAAACCTGATATGATTTCCCTTTCACTGACTTAGCTTTCCCCGTGCAGGCGGCATAATTTCATCTCGTTTGTGAGATGGAGTGAGACTGTGGATTGGTGGCCAGCATTTGAGACAATTTTGGATTTGTGAGCTTGGGTAGCTCTGGGTAGGATGTTTTCTTGATATGCACTGAACATTTATATAAAACTATCTTTTATACATGAATTTCTGCATAGTAGTTTCTCTAAAGTTCCCAGACAAACACACTCCCAAAGCTGCACTAACCTACCTTCAGTGATGTCTTTAGTCATTTTTACTTCCTTGAGCTCCACATTTTTCTACTTTAGGATACTTGAGTTCCATTAAAACACTTTATGTGGAAAGGTCAGGTATTTCACCATAGCTTGTCCATGAAGAATCGCTTTTACATCAGTTCAATTATGCTTCAAGAAGTTTATCATATCTTAGCTCCAATCATATCTCCAGGACATTCATGAAGATAAAGGAAGAGAGTATCCTTCTGGTGCTTAGCCTGGTCTACTAAATGGGGCCTCAAACAGTTTCACTTATCTCAGCTTAACCCGTACCTACTGGACTTGCTTGTGTGTGAAGGAAAAGCAGTGAATCCTGCATTACCTGGCTTGCCATTCTGTGTTGCCTCAATCAGAGTTGCTTTGGCATTTCAAGAGTGACCCCAGCACTTACTATTTCTGTGGTCAACAAGCATTAAGATTTCTCATATCCTAATGATTATCCTGTATCCTGCACGTTCCTCTGCGTCATAATTACATTACACAGTGGAGCTTTATGTATCTTCCAGTGTTTCACAACAAGGTTTGCTCAATGAGGTTGTAAGCTTTTTATCGCAAACTGACCGATAAACACAGGTGGGGTAAATTGAAGGGCAGAGGGATACATGGTTTCGTCAGCCTCGCTTTTCAATTTCTTGGGTCTTTTGCTTTGTGAAGGTCAGTCCAGGTGGTTAACTGATTTTTCTTCCAAGGATTACGTCCTGCAAGACATCTCTTAGCAGAAGCCTCATGGACCTACCATTGTATAGCCTTGGGTGTGGGACAGACATGTGGAGACCCCCACCAATCCTGAGATGATTTCCTTTTCAATGACTTGGCTTTCCCCTTGCATTCAGCCCCTTTCCCTCTGTTTAGTGAGATGGTGGAAGACCTTGTGGATCGTTGGCACACATATGGGATAATGTTGGACTTGTGATCTTGGGCAGCTATGGGTAGGATGTTTTCTTGATGTGCACTTTACGCTTATATAAAAAACTCTTTTATACAGGAGTTTCCGTGGATTTATTTCTCCAAATTTCCCAGACGATCACAGTCAAGTAGCTGTGCGAACCTCGCTTCAGTCATATCTTTAGCCGTTTTTACTTCCTTGAGCTCCACATTTTTCTATACCCACAACATTAACACGTGAGGTTACTTGACTTCCGTTAAAATTCTATGTCAGTAAAGGTCAGGTGTTTCAATTCAACTTTCCATCAGGAATTTCTTTTACATCATTTCAATGGTGCTTGAAGGAGTTTCTAGTATCTTAGCTCCAATCTTATCTCCAGGACATTCATGAATATAAATGAATAAAGTATCCTTCTGATGCTTCGCCTGGTCTACTAAATGGGACCTCCAACAGTTTCACTTATCTCAGCTCAACCCTTATCTCCTGGACTTGCATGGCTGTGAAGGAAACTAGTGAATCTTGCATTTCCTGGGCTGCCCTTCTGTTTTGCCTCACCTAGAGTTACGTTTGTCATTTCAAGAATGCTCCCAGGACTTACAGTTACTGTGGTCAACAAGCATTACAGTTTCCCATAATCATTAGGATGTGGGAAGTCTTTAATCCTGTAGGGTCCTGTGCATCCTAGTTACATTAAACAATGGAGCCGTATGTAACTTCCTGTGTTTCACAACAAGGTTTGCTCACTGAAATTGTTAGCTTATCTTCCCAAATTGGCCGGTAAACACAGGTGGGGTTAACTGAAGGGTGGAGGGATACATGGCCTGGTCAGCCTGCAAGCCAGGACACAGACTTCCATGAAGCTGGGGAAGGGAGGCTTCGCCAAGTGTCTCCCCTTTAGCCATGCATGGGACTCCCAGGCTTGGTGGGGAAGTGAGGCTTTGAATGGCATCTCCCAGCAGGTCAGCAAATAGATTTCCTGGCAGGCTGGGGAAGCGAGTCTTTGCCCGGCGTCTCCCTGGATTTCAGGCAAGGGACTTCTGTTCAGGATGGGAAAATGAGACTTCCCTCGGTGGCTCCCTGCAAGCCAGGCAGCAGAATTTTCAGGTGAAGCAATGGTTAGTCTGGCGTATCCTTGCAAGCCAAGCAAGGGATATCCGTGCAGGATGAGGAAGCGAGGCTTGGCTGGATATCTCACCGCAAGCCAGGCAAAGGATTTCTGTGAAGGCTGGTTAAGCTATGCTTCACCTGGCATCTCCCCGCAGCCTGGCAAGCAACTTCAGGGAAGGCAGGGAATGTCAGGCTCTGCCTGGCGTCTACAGGCAGGCCAGGCAACAGACTTCCTTTCAAGCTGGGGAAGCGAGGCTTCACCCAGCATTTCCCCTCAAACTGGCAAGCAACTTCCGGGAAGGCTGTGGAAGTGAGGCTTCACCAGGTGACTCCCTGCAAGCCTGAAAATCAACTGCCTCACTGGCTGGGAAAGTGAGGCTCTGCCCGGCATCTACCAGTATGTCAGGCAACAGATTTCCTGGCAGACTGGGGAAGTGAGGCTTCGCATGGAGTCACCACACAAGCCAGGAAATGAACTTCTTGGAAGGGTGGGGAAGCAAGGCTCTGCTAGGTGTTGCACTGCAGGCCAGCCAAGGGACTTCCGGTCAGGCTGGGAAAGCTAGGTTTTGCCCTTTGTCTCTCAAAGTCGAGCCAACCAACTTCCCAGCAGGCTGTGGAAGCGATAAAACGTTGTCATCTCCATTCATGCCGGGGAAGAGACTCACGGTGAGGCTAGGAAGGGAGGCTTGGCCTAGCGTCTCCCTTCAAGTTAGGCATTGAGCTTTCGAGAAGGCTGGGGAAGAGAGGCTTTGCCAGGCACCTCTCAGCAGCCCAGGCAACAAAGTTCCGGTTACTCTGGGGAAGCGAGGCTTCTCCTGGGGTTTCCATGAATGCCACGCAATGGACTTCCTGTCAGGATTGGGAAGCGAGGCTTTCCCGGCGTCTTCCCCTCCATGCAAGGGACTACAGGGAAGGCTGGGGAAGTGATGATTCAACTGGGGTCTCTCCGCAAGCCAGGTAATGGACTTCCAGAAAGGCTGGTGATGTGAGGCTTCACAAGGCATCTCCCTGAAAGTCAGGCAAGACACTTTTGGGAGGCTGGGGAAGTGAAGTTTCACCCAGTGTCTCCCTGCAAGAGAGGAAACAGACTTCTGGGTGAGCTAGGGAAGCGAGGTTTTGCCCGACGTCTCACTGCATGCCAGGCAAAGGACTTCTGGGCAAGCTGGTTAAGTTATGCTTTGCCGGGCATCTCCCCGCAATCTGGCAAGTAACTTCCAGGCAGGCTGGGAATGTGAGGCTCTGCCCAGTGTCTACCCACAGGCCATGGAACAGACTTCCTAGCAGGCTGGGGAAGTGAGGCTTCGCCCAGCGTCTCCCCATAGCCTGGCAAGCAAATTCTGGGAAGGCTGGGGAAGTGAGGTTTTGCCTGGCAGGCCAGGCAACAGAGTTCCAGGCAGTCTGGCTAAGCGAGGATTCGCCTGGGGTCTCAACGAACACCAGGGAGCGAACTTCCGGTCAGGCTGGTAAACTAAGTCTTTCCCTGTCTCCTCTTAAGGATGCAAGAGACTTCAGAGAAGGCTGCGCAAGCGAGGCTTCACCTGGCATCTCCCCACAAACCTGGCAAGAGACATCAGGGCATGCTGGCAAAGGGAGGCTTCACCCAGCGTCTCCCTGTAGTCCAAACAGCAACTTCTGCATAGGCTTGGGAAGCGAGGCTTCGCCTCGAGTCTCCACACAAGCCAAGAAACAAGCTTCCCAGCAGGCTTGGGAAGTGAGGCTTTGCCTGGCATCTCCATGAAGGTCAGTCAAGGGACTTCTGGTCAGGGTGAAGAAACATGGCTTCTCTGGGAGTCTCCACACAAGCCAGGCAACAGACTTCTGGGCATGCTGGGATAGCAAGGCTTCGCCTGACGTCTCCCTACAAGCCAGAAAACGGATATCCCGGCAAGCTGGGGAAGTGAGTCTTTGCCCAGCTTCTCCAAATATGCCAGGCAAGGGACTTCAGGTCAGGATGGGGAAATGAGGCTTCACTCAGTGTCTCCCTGCAAGCCAGGCAATGGACTTCAGGTCAGGATGGGGAAATGAGGCTTCACTCAGTGTCTCCCTGCAAGCCAGGCAATGGACTTCCGGTCAGGCTAGGAAAGTGAGGCCTCACCTAGTGGCTCCTTGCAAAGCAGGCAAGGGTAATCCGGGCAGGCTGGGCAAGTGAGGCTTTGCCCAATGTCTCACCGCAATCCAGAATATGGACTTCCGGTCAGGCTGGGGAAGGGAAGCTTCACGCACTGTCTCCCAATGGCCAGACAATGGAATTCCCAGCAGGCTGTGGAAGTGAGAATAAGCTGGCATCTCCCTGAAGGCATGGGAAGGGACTCCCGGTCAGGCTGGGGAGCTTTGCCCAGGCTAGTCATGCTTGTCGCAACGTCTCTCTGCAAGGCAGGCAAGGAACTTTTGGACAGGCTGGGGAAGCGAGGCTTCGCCTGGCATCTCCCTGAAAGCCAGAAAACAGACTTCAGGTCAGGCTGGGGAAGCGAAGCTTCACCTCACGTGACCCCGCAACCCAGCAAAGGGATTTCCCGGGAGGATGTGGAAGTGACGCTTGGACCAGCTTCTCCCCGCAAGGCAGGCAAGGGAATTCCAGGCAAGCTGGGGAAGTGAAGCTTCACCCAGCGTCTCCACGCAGGCCAAAAATGGATTTCCGTGCAGCCTGGGGAAGCTAGGCTTTGCCTGGCATCCCCCCATGAGCCAGGTAAAGTAGTTCCATGCACTCTGGGGGAAACAAGGCTTAATTCTGCTTCTCCCCACAATCCAGTCAATGGCTTTCCGGTCAGGCTGAGGAAGCGAGGTTTTGCCCGGGGTCACACCGGTGGCAAGCCAGGAAACAGACTTCTGGGTATGCTGGGGAAGCAAGGCTTCGCCTAGTGTCTCCCCTTTAGCCATGCAAGGGACTTCAAGGTCAGATGAGGAAGCGAGACTTTGACCAGCATCTCCCCACAAGCAGATTTCCAGACATTCTCAGGAAATGATAATTCACCAGGTGTCTCCCTGCATACCAGTCTACAGACTTCAGGGCAGGCTTGGGGAGCAAGGCTTTGCCCAGAGTCTCCACAAAAGCCTGGCAGCAAACTTCCCAGCAGGCTTTGGAAGTGAAGCTTTGCTTGGCGTCTCCCTGCAGGTCAGGCAAGGGACTTCTGGTCACGCTGAAGAAATGAGGCTTTGCTGGGAGTCTCCCCAAAAGCCAGGCAACAGACTTCCATGCAGGCTGGGGAAGCAAGGCTTTGCCCGTTGTCTCCACACAAGCCAGGCAAGAACCACCCCAGCAGGGTTGGAAAGCAAGCCTTTGCCTGGTGTTTCCCTGCAGGCCAGGCAAGGGATTTCCGGTCAGGCTGAAGAAACGAGGCTTGGCTCAGAGTCTCCCTACAAGCCAAACAACAGACTTCCAGGCATGCTGGGGAAGTGAGGCTTCTCCGGACATCTCCCCGCAGGCCAGCAAATGGATATCACAGCAGAATGGGGAAAAGAGCCTTCACCCGGCATCTCTCTGCAGGCCAGGACACGGAATTCCTGGCAGGTAGGGATAGCAAGGCTTCGCCTGGCATCACCCCGCAGGCCAAAAATGGAATTCTGTGTAGGCTGGGGAAGCGAGTCTTTGCCCAGGGTTTCCTTGGATGCCAGGCAAGGGAATTCCGGTCAGGATGGGGAAATGAGCCTTCACTTGGATTAGTTTTACTTACTTTTAAAAATTGTTATTGTTGCAATTATATACAATGGAGCCCTGGTGGCATAATGGTTACATGTTGGGCTGTGATCTGCATGGTAGGCAGTTCAAAACCACCACCAGCTAGAAAGAC
>NW_022104003.1:262445-263374 GCF_000313985.2 Echinops telfairi
TACTCAAAAAGTTTTCTAAGAGTCTTCTGGAGGCTGTCCCAGAGCCTAAATAGGCTGACTTGCAGCCTAAAACAGAGAGGGGTCCATCTCAAAGAGATGTGGGGATATGGCTTTCATAAAACGGAGTGTATCATCTAATCCAATGCATGGGAAACCCAGTAAGTTTGTGAAGGAACTGCATTGGATTGGACTAAACAGTCGGAGATAGTGCCACATAAAAAGAGGGAAGCCAACTGAGAAAGCAACCCAGACATTATTGTGGAAAAGGAAAAGAGACTCTGAAGACAATCAAAAGCTACAAGGAACCTCTTATGGAGAAAGCCTGGTGCCTTCAACTTGTGTGCTCTGGGGGAGATTCGGTAGTCACTTATTAAATTGTGTATACAATTTAATCCCTTTAAATGATTTTATCAATGGGCCTTCAGCCCAACTATCCTGACAAAAAATTCTGTCTTGAAAATCACCCTGTTGTGAGGAAGCTAACGGTAAGCTCATGATATGATCAAATGGAGGAAAATTGGGCAGCCAATGCAACAGCGAGAACCAAAGCCCTAGACCTATGAACCAAAGCAAACCCATCTTGCCGCGTCTCGCTGCTTGAGCAGCTTTTGCCGATGCCATGTGGAGCAGAGAGGAGCTGCCCAGTCAAGCCTTCCTCAAATCACAGAACTGTGGGCAAATAATACACTGAGTGGTATTGAAAGTCACTAAGCAGCAATAGGTAAGTGAAACATATGTGCCTACCATTACCTGTATGTAAGAAGTCTTTGGCAACTGGTTTATGGAAGACCCAGTCCCTGATGCCCTCCCATAAACACATACTCCTTATCATAGCCATGGACACTCGTGGGGACATTAAAGTTGTGCTTGGGAGAGGAAAAAACAGGTTAAGAAATGAGCAAGATGGCCATGTGACCTGGATATTGCTT
>NW_022104003.1:264588-266436 GCF_000313985.2 Echinops telfairi
GCCGGTCCTCTGTCGTGACCCTCCTCCTTTCAGGTTTGCACATTCTGGCACTTTTATCAACCCAGTCCCAGTGCCCTGGGCTTCATGTGATGTTCTTGTCTCAGACCCCAAACTCGAGTCCATTAGGTCATTGTGAGCATGATGTGAACATTCTTACCCCAGCCATTTCATTCTCTCCACTATCTTGGCCCTCTTCCATTGGTAAGGAAATGTGTCTTAGTCTGCCCTTCCCCTTCCTTTGTGCTGAGGAGGTACAAAGGGAAAACTTGTCTCTACTTCTCTTTTGCAGGACAACTTCTGCCATATCCCTCCATCGCCACCTCATTTCCCTTTGCCATTCTCTGAATAGCTAAGACTTTTCATCATTAAGGCTCTTCAGTGATATAATGGGTTACTGCTACCACCAGGCAAGTAGTTCAAATCCACCAGCCTCTCCACAGGAGAAAGATGAGGCTTTCTGCTCCCCTAAAGAGTTGCTGCCCCAGAAACCCCCGGAGGCAGTTCTACTCTGCCCTACAGGCTCACTCTGAGTTGGAATCAACTAGATGGCAGTGAGTTTGTTTGGTACGGTTTGGTTTGATTTGGTTTTCTGCCATGGTGTTATCAACTCTGAGATGGGAAAGTCTAGGCTACAGACCCCACAGTCCCCTATCTTGTGTGCCCCAGATTTCTCACTCAACAGTGACTTGTCTTGTGCTGCTTCTTCCCTCAGCTCTGCCCCTTTACCTGAGTCATCGGGTACTACTGCCGAGTAACACATTCCCCCCAAGCGCAGTGACTTAAAACACCAGTCATTTTCTCATGCTGACAGATTCCGTGGGTCAGCAATTCAGACAGGGTCCAGCATGTAGTCTCAGCAGGGAAAACACAGAGACTGAGCTGGCTTGATAACTGGGCTGATTCATTGAAGAACTGTGGGAAGAACAGATTTTCATATGTGATAATGACGTGAGAGTTGCATCATGAGGGTTCCTTCATTCATATACCTGGCTCCCCACTGCCCACCTAGGCTGGGAGGACTTTCAGCTGTATCTACAGATGGTCTCTCTATGTAACTCGAGCTTCTTCTTCACAGCAGCATAGTGACCACAGGATCATTGGATGTCTTACAGGGCAGCTCAGGGCTCAAGTTCAAGTGAATAAGGCAGCAACAACATGGCCTGGCCATCAGCATCCCATACATTGTATTCTATTGGTTGAAACAGACACCAGCTTACTCATCTTCAAATAGAAGCGACCCACATCCCACCTCGTGGTGGGAGGAGTATCTAGATTAGGTGGGAAACAGTCTATGGGTTGAGAGAAATGGCTGGCCAACATCTTGGAAAATCTGATCTCACCCTGTCTGGCCTCTCGTAAACCAATGTATATATTCCCATCTACCCTTCAATGCCTGATTCCTCCCCAGGCCTCCTCCTAACACCCCTTCCTCCAGGAAGCCTTTTCTGATTACTCCAGTTCACCTTATCCCCAATTTTATCTCCATCAGCTCTATTTAACATCACAGAGTATAATAGTGGTTGTGATCGTGGTTGTGGTGGTCGAGGTGGAAATAGTTAAAATTATGAGGCAGAATGACTACATATGCTCACTCAGTGGTTCTCAACCTGTGGGTTGCAAACCCTTTGGGGGTCCAACGACCCTTTCACAAGGGTTGGCCAATTCAAAACAGTAGCACAATTACAGTTATGAAGTAACAGCAAAAATAATTTTATTGTTGGGGGTCACCACAACATGAGGAACTGTGTGAAAGGGTCATGGCATTAGGAAGGTTGAGAACTACTGTGCTATCCCATTGTCAATGAGTCAAGCTTTACTCAGAGTGATCCTATAGGACAAGCTAGAACT
>NW_022104003.1:266536-267788 GCF_000313985.2 Echinops telfairi
TATGAAAGTTATAGATAAAGGGTAAGTGCACATCAAGAAAACACCCCAACCCAGTGCTGCCCAAGTCCAAAAGTCCAACCTTAGCCCGTATATCCCACGCCAATACACAAAGAGGGCCTCCATCTTACCAAACATACACAGTGATGCCGGATGAAGAAGAAAAGCCAAATCAGTGAGCTTGTAAGCATCTCAGCGCTGGCAGGGGTCTCCAGTCAGCTTCTCTAGCACCTAGGGCTGCATTAGTGTAGGTCCACGTGGCTTCACCTCAGGGATGTCTCACAGGAAGTGAGCCTAGTCAGTTGAGGCAAAGCTCTAACTATGGCAGCCACGCACTGGTCTGACCACCAGTGAACAAGAGACCTGAGAACAAGAAAGGTGAGGCTTACTGAGCCATTTATCTCCCTGCCCTTCAATTAATTCCACATGTGTTTATTGGCCAGGATAGTTAATAAACCTTAACTATCACAGCAGGTAAAGTAGGGCCCACCTCACAATGCCTCTGTGTTTAAAACTAGTCAGAGTGAAGCCTTGCCACTGGGACCTTTTTCCGGACACTTAGTCTAGTCTTTGAGTTTGCCTTAAGTGCCCAAAGTGTCACTAACTGGGAAGGGGTGGGCAAAGACCTTGGTGGGCCTCTCAGGAGCATATGCTTGGGCACCCTTTGCCCCACAGTGTTTTCAGGCTGAATTTCAACTGCCACTAACTAGTTCTTTTTTAATAGCTTTCTAGAATAGGAAATGGCCACTCTTCTTGTGTAATGCACACAGAGGAATTTCCCCTCCCCCCACTGTGCCCCAGCCAAGCCAACATCCTGGCCACCAACCTTCCCCCACTGGCTAACATGATAGACAAAAATCTCAGACTCCTGCCATGGAGTTGATTCCAGCTCATAATGACTCTATAGGACAAGGTAGATCTTCCCATGTGGGTTTCTGGGTTGTTAACTCTTTACTGGAACAGAAAGCCTCCTCTTTCTCCCCTGTAGCAGCTGGTGGTTTCCAAATTTGGACCCCGCAATTAGCAACCCAGTGTGTAACCACTCAGCCAAGAGGGCTCCAGCGCCTTGCACAGGAGAACTCAGTGATGCATGGTCTACAGCAGTGCTGCTCCAAGGGTGGTACACAGACCGGTGGCAAGCTGTGAAATGTTTATTATCTGTCCATTGTCAGCTAGGTACACAAAGGAAGGCCGGAGGCCATGTCGCTGGTATTTCCAATGCCACCAAGGTCCCCCAAAGGGCAAAGGGTGCAGC
>NW_022104003.1:267888-268881 GCF_000313985.2 Echinops telfairi
ATTTAAGGATATATAGACCTTTAAGTCATCCCTGGATGGTACAAATGGTTAAGACACTTGGCCATTAACAGAAACTTTGGAGGTTCAAGTACACCCAGCAGTACCTTGGAAGAAAATCCTGGCCATCTGTTTCTGAAATGTTATGCCCATTGAAAACCCTATGAATCGCCATGAGTCAAAATCAACTCTGTTATATGGTGGTCATTTTAATTTTGATGATGGTTCCTGCGAAGAACGGAAAAAAAAGTGCTGTCTATTGAAGAGGTGGTTTGTGAGAGCACCTGGCCCATGCAAGCAAACATGATGAGGGATCACTGGGGAGTCACTGTACGCAGACCAGGCCATGCTTTCTCCACATCTGGTTTTATTAGATGCCCTTAAGTTGGTGTGAACTCGTAGCGACTCTATGTACAACTGAAAGAAACACTGCCCGGCCCTGTGCCATCCTCACAATTGTTATGTTTTAGCCCATTGTTGCAGAAACTGTGTCCATCTTTCTTGGTGAAGTCATTCCTCTTTTTGGTGCCCCTTTACCAAACATGATGGCTTTCTCCATGATGTCTCTCCTGATAACTGCTAATATCCAAGTATGTGAGACCAAGTCTAGCCATCCTTGCCTCTAAGGAGCATTCGGGATGCACTTCTTCCAAGGCAGATCTTGTTCCTCAACTGAAATTCTTGCAGAGAGAGTGAAAGCACACCTGATTTACCTAGAGTCTTGTTTCCCAAAGTGGGCAACACCACCCACCTGCTGGGCACAGAACATAGCAGATATCCACATTTTATCCTGAATGGTGGGCTATAGTACAAAACTGTTTCATTGCTTGGGGGCCGGGAGTAATTTTTTTTTTCTGAAAAGAGGGCATGTAATGTTGGCTGGTACTGATGATTTTGGGGGCCATATGCAGCCCTCAGGCCAGATGTTTGTCTAGGGCAGTGGATCTCATCCTGTGGGTCACGACCCCTTTAGGGGTCGAATGACACATTCACAGG
>NW_022104003.1:270150-271575 GCF_000313985.2 Echinops telfairi
ATTTTTATTGCTGCTTCATAACTGTAATTTTGCTACTGTTTGTATTGGGCCACCCATTCGACAGGGCCGTTCGCCCCACCACAGGGGTAGGGACCAACAGGTTGAGAACCGCGGCACTAAGCTAAGAGGAGTTTCTCTTAAGATATAGTTGAGCACATTGCTATATGCACAAGCCTTGTGAATTATTGTTTTTAGGTGCCGTAGCGTGAGTTTCGGCTCATAGCAACTCTGAGCACAATGTAATGAAATGCTGCCCTGTCCTGTGTCCTCCTCACTGTGGTTCTTTGCTTGTGCTCATTGTGGCAGCCACTGTGCTAATCAATCTTGTAGGGACTGCCTCTCTTTTGCTGCCCTTCTACTGTACCAATATTTGTGTCTTCCTCTAGGACTGTTTTTCTCAACCTTCCTAATTCCATATCCCTTTCATACAGTTCCCAATGTGGTGGACCCCCAATCATGAAATTATTTCATTTCTGCTTCATAACAGTAATTTTGCTACTGTCATGAATTGTGCCACCCCAGTGAAAGGGTCGTTTGTCCCACCAAAGTGGTCATGACACATAGGTTGAGAACCACTGCTCTAAACTAAGAGGAGATTCTCTTAAGATATAGTTCAGCATATTGTTAGGCGCACAGGTCCTGCTGTTATTGTTTTTAGGTGCTGTCGAGCGGGTTTCAGCTCATCGCAACTCTGCACAATATAATGAAATGCTGCACCCTCGTGTCCTCCTCACTGTGGTTCTTTGCTTGCGCTCATTGTTGCAGCCACTGTGCTATTCCATCTTGTTGGGGCTGCCTCTCTTTTGCTGCCCTTCTACTGTACCAAGATTTGTGTCTTCCTCTAGGACAGTGGTTCTCAACCTTCCTAATGCTACAACCATTTCATACAGTTCCTCATTTAATGGTGACCACTCAATGATAAAATTATATTTGTTGCCACTTCATAAATGTAATTTGGCTACTGTTATGAATGAGGTGACACCTCTGAAAGGGTCATTCGACCCCCAAAAGGGGTTGCGACCCACAGGTTGAGAACCGCTGCTCTAAACTAATGGGAGTTTCTCTTAATGTCTTCTTCAGAGTACTGTTATCAGCACAGTCCTGTTGTCGTTGTTAGGTGCTTTTGAGTGTGTTTTGACTTATAGCAACTCTATGCCCAATATAAGGAAAAGCTGCCCCTATTCTGCCATCCTCACAGTGGTTCATTTTGTTTCACTCAATGTTGAAGCCACTGTGCTAATCCATCTTTTGGGGGGCTGCCTCTTATTTGATGCCCTTCTACTCTAAAAAGATTTCTGTCTTCCTCTAGGGCAGTGTTTCTCAACCGTCCTAATGTCCCGACCCTTTCATACACTTCCTCATGTGGTGGTGATCACACAAAGTTAAATATATTCGTTGCTTCTTCATAACTGTAAATTTGCTATT
>NW_022104004.1:0-5726 GCF_000313985.2 Echinops telfairi
TAAGAGTTGTATGAACCCCCAATAAAATGATTTAAAAAAACCCAGAACACTGCATGGTCCTGTGCGCTTCTTGCAGTCCATTGTTGCACCATTCTGTGAAGCCATCTCAGTGAGAGTCTTCCTCTCATGTACCTTCTGTACCAAGCCTGTGCCCTGGTAGCCTCTCCAGAGCACTTATGATGAAATCTCACCATCCTTACTTCTAAAAGCATTCTGCCTGTATTTCATCCAAACAAATTTGTTTATTCTTCTGGCATGTCATGATTGATTCCATCCTCCTCACCATGGTCATTCAACCCCATCAATTCTTTACTCGGCTCCCTTATTCGTTGTCTGGCTTTTGGATGCATCTGCCGCGATTGCAAATACCAGGTCTTGGGTCCGACCTCAGGTGACAGCTTTGTTTTTCAGCACTGGAAAGAGATCGTTTGTGGATTTGGCCACTGCAACTTGTCCTTGGATTCCTTCACTGCTGCTTCCATGGGCCTTGTTTGTGGACCCAAGTCAAATGAAATCCACGAAAATGTCAGGTTTTTCTCTGTTAACCACACATTACCGGTTCAATTGTGAGGAATTTTGTTTTCTCTGCATTGAGGTGCCATCCACACTTCAGGCTCTATTTTTTTGGATCTTCGTCAGTAAGTCAGCAAACAAGGCTGTGTCATCTGCCTGTCACAGGTTATTAATGAGCCTTCTTCCTCCAATACTATTGGCGTGTTCTTCTTAGAGGCTAGCTTTTCAGATCAACTGCATGGCAAGCAGATAGCGTGAGTATGGTGGAAGGGTATAACGTTGGTTCCCCTCTTCTCTGATTTTAAACATTCAGTTTCCTTTTGTTCTATTCAGATGATTCTTGGTCTAGGAAAAGTTCTGCATGAGCACCATTAAATGGTCTGGAGTTGCCCTTCTTCTCAATGCTATCCATAGAGTATGTTAGGGTCACACAGTGCGATGCCTTTGCACAGTCCATAAGACATGGGGAAACCACCACCTGATCTTCTCTGCTCTTAGCCATGACCCATCTTACATCACTAATGACATCCCCGTGCCCTAGCCTCCTCTGAATCGGACTGAATCCCTGTTGGTGTTCTGCTGCAATCATTGTAAAATTATTTTTAACAAAAAATTACTCGCATGTAATATTAATGATATTCTTCAATAATTTCTGCATTCTATTGGACCATCTTTTTTTTAATGGGTACAATGATAGATGTCTTCCAGTTAATTGGCCAGTGCATTGTCTTCTATAGTTCTCGGCATAGGTGAGTGAGCACTCCAAGAACTACATTCGTTGGTTGAAACAGCTCAGGTGGTGCTCCGTCAATTCCTGGAGCCAGGTTTTTAAGCTCCAATGCCGCCAGCATGGCTTATGTTGTCAATCATATGCTACCACCTTAAATGGTGAACATCGTCCAATTTTGTGTGTGTGTGTGTGTGTGTGTGTGAGGATTAGGTAGGTATTTACGTATCAGATGTACAACAACTTTAATAACTTATCAAACCTCCCAGTAGCTTGGTTTTCCCAGTAAACCCTCTGCCCCATCTCCCTCATGTAGGCTGTTACCTTTCCCTTCATCAAGTTAACACCTGGCTTTCATTTTTGCGTTGCTTCCTGCGTCGCTCAGTATTTGCCCGTTGACTCCTTTAATATCGCAACTCTCGGCCTGCATTTTCCCAGTTCTTTCAGCTTGAGACGTGCGGAGTGTGTTCTTTCCTTCAGGTTTTCTGACTCCAGGTCTTGCCCATTTCGTTGCAATACCTCAATTTGTCTTCCGAAGCTGCCTTTTGGAATATTTTGTTCAACTTCTTTACTTCGTCATTTCTTCCATTTCCTTTACCCACTCTACATTTAAGAGCAAGTTTCAGTCTCTTCTGACACCCATATTGGCCTTCTTTCTTTTCTGTCTGTCTAATGACCTGTTTGCTTTTTTCTTCATGGTTGATGTCCTTGGTGCCATCCCACCGCCTGCTGGTCTGCAGTTGTTAGTGTTTACTGGTATCCAGTCTAGTTTTCAGAGGATTTCTAAATTCAGGTGGGATAGACCCAAGGTCGGACTGGCTCTTGTGGGCCTGTTTAATTTTCTTCAGCTTCAACTTGAAGCTGCATATGAGGAGTTGAAGCTGGTTCCACAGTCAGCCCCTGGCTTTGTTCCGACGGGTCATATTGAATTTATCCACCATCTCTTTCCATAGATGTAGACATTCACTGGTGCTCATTATAAAGTTTAAGGAACTTGAAAATTGTACTTGTGAGGAAAAGGCTAGAAAAATTGGACCAATAATTTTTTTCTTTTTTGACAAGGTACCCAATCATTCATTAAGGGTATCAAGTGTACCATGATAACTTGGGGGGTAAACCTTACCCCATCTACCCTACAGCCCAGACTTTGCCCTCTCAGCTTTCCATTATTTCCTAAAACTCAAAGAACATTTCAAAGAAACACAATTAAGAGTCCCTTAGAGTATGCCAACATTACCCTTTCACCTCGTATAAATCGAAGAGTGCAGAATTCCTCAGGAAAGGTGTAGCGAGATGGAGACGTTGCCTTCTGAAGCATATAGACCTAGATGAAGGACAGGCTGGGCAATAATAACAACATTTTGATATTTTTTACTTTCATAAAGGTTTCTATGCTTTGGTAGTAGTACATTTTGACTTACCCTCATGTAGCATTTCAACAAAATATTAATGCGCAGAATCGAACAGCATATTAAGAGTCATACACCATAGCTAAGTGGGATTTGTTCTGGGGATGCAGGGATGGTTTGAAGTTAGAAAATCAGCCAACATAATACACATCAGTAGAACAAAGGAAACGAGTTTGGCTTTTGGATTCACCTGTAACATGATCATCTCAATGGATGCATAAATTGCATTTAATAAAATCCAACTCCTTCTCTTGTTAATGCCTTGATTAAAGGTAGGGATGGCCAACCAGTTATTTTATTTGCTGTCAGTAAGCTGTACACGTGTAGAAAGTCGTGTGGTGGATATATTTACCACCCAGACCTAAAACAAAAAGAATAGCTGCTGAGGCTACTCTTGGGAATTGATATGTTTTGGATTAGGTTTAGGGTCTTGCTTTCATGGGATCCCAGTTAATTGACCCAATAACATGTTTAGCATTTCTGTTTTACCTCCTAATTCATGATACAATGTCTGGGGTCCTAAAGGCTTGCAGAAAGCCATCCAAAGCACAATAATTGGTCTCACTTTACTGGTAACAAAGGAGCCCCGGTGATGTAGTGGACACTCATTGGGCTGTGGTCTGCAAGGCCAGCAGTTCGAAACTCTCAGTTACTCCACATAAGAAAGGGGTTCTCTACTCCCATAAAGATTACAGTCTATTAACTCACCAGGGCAGTTCTACCCTGTCCTGTAGGGTTGCTATCAATCGGCCTGGCCTTCATGGCACTGAGTTTGGTTTTGGGATTTACCTGTAACAACAGAGGGAGGAAGAGTATGAGAAACTGGAGGAAAACTGCCACCTTGCCATGGACAAGCCATTTTGATTAAAGGTTCTATAGAAGAATCCTGAACAAAGCAAGAAAAATGCAGGGCAGCATTTCAGATTCTCTAGACCAGCGGTTCTCAACCTGTGGGTCGCGACCTCTTTGGGGGTCAAACGACCCTTTTACAGGGGTTGCCTGATTCATAACAGTAGCAAAATTACAATTATGAAGTAGCAATGAAAATAATTTTATAGTTGGTGGGGGGGCCCACAACATGAGGAACTATATTAAAGGATCATGGCATTAGGAAGGTTGAGAACCACTGCTCTAGACTTTCCAAAGCCAAGGAGGGTAGCCGAACCCCCAAAACTATCAGGTTTAGGTTTAGGGTTTAAAAAGGTCATCTTTAATCCCTAAACCTGAAGTATCCCCACGGGTCTTCTTAAAACCAAACAGTAGTTTAGAGACGTTAATATAAATTGTTACTGTAGTGCCTTAAGCATTATGTTTTTTAAATAACTGTCTTAATGGGTTGAAATTGACAACAGCAACTCAAAAGGTTAGATAGGAACCTCGGGTATCAGTGAGTTGATAGTAACGAGGGGGGATAACTCAAAATAGGAAGATGATAATGGCTGCGTAACTCAAGGAATGTAATCTTTGTCATTAAATTGTAAGGGCAGAAACTGTTGGACTGGTATATATTTTGGTGTGCCTATCTCAACAACAACAGCAAAATTAATAAAACAGAAAAATTGCTTTAAGGGAATTAAAAACAAAGAATGCACTTTAAGTAGGCATGTGATACCGTATGTGAATTACATCTCAATCAAGCTATTAACAATAGACATATTCAATTAGTAACTGTTAATGCTAGGAAATTAAATCCGTGGAGTTACTTTTAAGTGTTTCCCTGTTCCTTAAATTAAACTATCTATAGAAAGGGATAAAGGGTTAATATTGTATCCCACTTGCATGCAAACAACACTCCACCAGCACAGCACTGGAGGGATGGCCTGTGTTCCAGAGGCTGACTCAGCACTCTGCTTTCTGCCAATTACATCATTTCCCCTCAGGGAAGGAGAAGCAGGGCTGCGTTCCACCACAAGAGCCAGTTGAAGGAACGCAGGCTTGCTATGTATCTGGCTCATATCTCCAGACCCACGCCTTTGCATGGTCTAATAAACGGCAAGCCAAGATGGTCAGGTAGCTCTCCTACCAGTTAAATTCTCACCCCATCACTGGATCTAGAATCATTGACTGATTAATATCAACTTTGCCTGGAGGGCTAATGGCTAAGGATCTCTGTCCATTAGTTTGCTTGTGAGTATTCAGTTAATGACCATTGTTAGGAATTTTAAGAGAAGCAAAACCATTTAGACACCAGAGAAATAATATGAGGATTTGGGATATCATACTTTGGACCAGAGTTCAGTGTCCTCTGTTATCTTAGTTTTAATTTTCTTTAGATCTTGTTTTGGATGCACTGAAATAATTGAATTTTGCCTTTTTGGCCTCTTACAAAATTTGTTTGTTGGTTTCGGGAGACTATGTTGTGTAGGGTTTTCCAGAACCAAATCAGAGCTTGGGTTACTTTTGCTATTGCTAGGCGCCATCCAGCTGGTCCCAGTCCGTGGTGACCTTATACACAACAGAACGAAGCCCTGCCCGGTATTGTAATGCTCCTCTGTGTGAGCCCAGCGTTTCAGCCACAGTGTCAATCCATCTCCTGCAGGGCCTTCCTCTTTTTCACTGCCCCTCCACTTCACCAACATGATGTCCTTCTCCAGGGACTGGACTTCCTGATGACACGTCCAAAGTGTGTAAGACACAAAGTCTTGCCATCCTTGCCTCCAAGGAGCACTCTGGCCGAACTCCTTCCGAGACAGATTGGATTGGTTACTAGTGTTATAAAGTGCCTTGGGTTTGTATTGTCGACAAACAGAAACCCTCAGAGTGGTGTATTTGAGGTTGCATGCTGGCATATAACCATTCACTTGCAACCAGCATGTGCATTCAAAACAGAGGCACAGCAGTCTCTTCTGTTATTGTCAGTTTTCTCTGTTTCACGAGGACGCTAGACATCAGATTATACCCTGCAGTCCATTCTTCGACACCCTGATTAGACATCAAGTGGTTCCACCCAACGTCACAGCATGAATAACACCAGTCAAGAGGAAGTTGCGTGGTCATTAACACACTGTGGAGCTTTGTGTCTTGATTTCATCAACGTCCTCCATTCCACTCTAGGGAAAGACATTCCCGGCCAGGCT
>NW_022104004.1:6998-8810 GCF_000313985.2 Echinops telfairi
CCCTACCTAGTAACTGTCTCTCTAGATCTACCTATCCTGGATTTCATAGACAGAGAATCGTACAAAACACAAACAGGAAGCAAACAAACCAATAAAGAAAACCCAACAATAACGACTAGACAAAACAGGAAAACCTCAAAGAGAAAGTCAAAAATATTAAAAACTAAAACAACTTTAAAATGGATCAAAAGGGAGAGCAAATGCTAAGGTGTTACATTTTAACCTAACCATAGCAGCCCTAGTCCAGTTTACAATGTACTCAGTCTGATAGCGAGGCTGTTCATATCCCTGGACTGTATCGTCAGGGGATTTACCAGAGACGTAATATTAACCCTTGGAGGGACCCGGCTAATGGATTCTGGGCTTCCACTCTCATCCATAGCTTTCTGCAAACCAGATGTTCCGAATTTAAGCTCTGATCCTATTTCCTCCTTCGGATTTGGATTTGGGTTTTATTAGCTCCTGGAATTTCTTTCTTTTCTTTTTCTTTAATTTTTCATTGTTTCTTTGAAAACAGTAATATTCACATGGCTCACAGTCCAAACACAGTATGCACTAAGGGAGCTTGACTCACCGGTCCTTTCTCCCCTCACTCCCTCAAGTTCGCCGCTTTTATTAGGATCTTGTTTATTCTTCCAGTGCATATTTTTTTAAGGTAAATGTGATCAAATACATATATTATTCAGGCATTAGGCTCCTAACTTTAAGGTCAGCAGTTCAAATCCACCAGCTGTTCTTCAGGAGAAAGATGAGGCTGTCTGCTCCTGTCAAGATTTACAGTCTCAGAAACCCAATCTGGGATTGCTGTGAGTCCGAATCGACTTGATGCAGTGAGTCTGGGGTTTATACGTTATAGATGAGCCCTAGTGGCACCGTGGCTAAGCACTTAGCTGCTAACCGCAAGGTCAGCAGTTTGAGCCCACCAGCTGTCAAGATTACATCCTTGGAAACCCTGTGGGGGCAGTTTTGCTCTGTCCAATAGGATGACTGAGTGGGCATTGACTCAGTGACAATAGCTTTTTAGCAGCTTAAAGAGAGTCTCTGGGTGGTACAAATGGTTACTGTGCTCCGCTGCTAATCAGCGGTTCTCAACCTGTGGGTCGTGAGCCTTCTGGGGTTCGAACAGCCCTTTCACAGGGGTCGCCCAATTCGTAACAGTAGCAAAATGACAGTTATGAAGTAGCAACGAAAATAATTTTATGGTTGAGTGTTCACCACAATATGAGGAGCTGTATGAGAGGGTCGTGGCATTAGGAAGGTTGAGAACCACCATGCTAACTGAAAGCTTGCAGGTCAGCGTCCACCCAGAGGCCCCTCCAATGATAGGTCTGGCCATCTGCTTCCCAAAGACCAGCCATGAAAACCACTGTGGAGAACAGTTTGCTTTGACGTACATGGGCTATCAGGGGTGGAGCCGACTTGATGGCAGTCGATCTGGTTTTTATACGTTAAAGACATTCACTTTTTTATGAGTGGCTATTGTTTCTGTTTTTGCATTTCCCTGCTTATCTGTTCTTTAATGTTGGTTCCTGTGCTTTGTGACCATTTTAAATGTAAGCTGGTTATGCTGTTAAACGTTAGACCTCTCTCTGGTGAGTCCGGTCTTGTTATGAAATCAGTCCCTCTCCTAGAAGATAGAAATAATTATTTCTCTATATTCCCTCCAAGCCCTTTAATGGTTTTACCTTTTAATCTCTTAAAACATTCTCCATTAGACCTTTGGTCTTCGAAGGAAGCACATTCTTAGGGGGCAATCATCCAAAGATGAAAACAAAATAATTTCCCATCAACCCCTGTCATTTTCACTTCCCC
>NW_022104004.1:10063-11977 GCF_000313985.2 Echinops telfairi
TCTGTTCGTGTTTGTGGTCTTCCTTGTCAGGTGCCATCCAGCTGGCCCGGCTCGTAGTGACCCCATATACTAGCAGGAAGAAACACGGCGGTGTCCCGCGCCGTCCGTCTGCACAAGTGTTGCTGTGTCGAGCCCGTGGTCACAGAAAAGAGGAAGGTGCTCAGGGCGATGGACTGAGCCAGTCATCTGTTCATAAGTACCACCGGCTCATGCCCCTTGACTTTGCCGCCTCCGAGGGAGCCCTTTATGGCTCTGTCCTTTCAGCACCCTGGCCACCGCCTCTCCTGACTAGCCATCTTCACTGAGCCCATCCTCTGGCTAGTGTCTGATGAGGTGAAAGCAGACGGGACTGCCTTGTTCACGACAGGCGTCTTGCCACATCCGCGCACCTGGTGGGTGCAGTCCCAGGTGATGTGTGCAGATCATTATGGCCCAGGGTTGGGTTGCAGGCTTGACAGTTTATCCTTTTGTGTCATCAGGTTGGGGTGCATTGATTCCTGTTTCAACCGGATCATAGAAAACACACTCAGCAATCTAGACAGAGCCTAGATTTCCCTAGTGAGGGGACTGTGTGGACGCCTGGCCACTGGCATTCAGGACCCCCAAGTTCCCAGGTGCTCCCCAGAACCAGGCTTGGGGAGCGTAGATCGGCACAGGGATATTTCATCCAGGCTGTGGGAGAGGCAGGATTCAATTGGCCTCAGTGTTCATGCTACTTTTCTGGCAATCACAATATTAATATTCGTGCCCTACACACAGACCTGCTCCTCATCGGCTCCTGGGGCTTGTCTCCTGGGGACACATTCTCAGTCTCTGATATGGGATGCCCTTGATCCTTTTTTCTAGTAACTTGACACGGCTTCAGTGGGCTCTGGTGGCCATTAGCTACATTTCTCTCTGGTTGCTTCTCGTGGCCTTCATGGCATCCATACACTGGGCCCCGCCTCGGGGTGAGGTGGGGGCGGGGGTGACTTGCTTCTGGGAGGGTTTCTCAGATGACTGCCCACACACAGTGAGGGTTCACATTCACCACTTCCCGGGAGCCTGGCTTCTGCCATGTCCTCCATGGAAACTTCTATGTCCCTGTGGCTTTACGAGACCAACTGCTCGTGTATCCCACTGCTGCGGTGTCTCTGGTTCATCACCCCCTCATTCCTTTTTTCCTTTTGCAGCTACTCCCGGAACCGGACCTTTGACACGTATATCGGGCAGGGCTACGTGATCCCTGGGATGGATGAAGGCTTGCTTGGTGTTTGCATTGGAGAGAAGCGGAGGATTGTGGTCCCCCCTCACTTGGGGTACGGAGAGGAGGGTCGAGGTGAGCACTGTGTACCCTGTGTTGTTACCTGTGGGCTGCTTCCCCACTGCTTGAAATGAGGCTTCTAAGGAGCCTAAACACTCAAGTCCAGGTTAAGACTTGGATTCCCGACCTGCTTGAGTTTCTCTCCCTGTCTTCGGGTCGACGCCACTCACATCGACCCTGTGGAACAGGGAGTTTCCGAGGCCGTAACTGCCTACGAGAGTAGAAAGCTCTGTCTTTCTCCCCGAGGAGCCGCTGGTGTGTTTTCAAACTCTGGACCTTATGGAGCGCGGCTGAACACGTAACCACTAGGGTCCATAGTATTTCTCCTTGTTCCCTTGCCCTGCTTTCCTTTCCTCTATAAACTCTTCCACCTGCAGTGAAGTTGAAAGCTCCGGTTGCCCATGGCACTGTCCCCGGCCGGCCGTGTGAGGGTAAGCTGCCAGGCAGGCCTTCCCTTTGGTCTGTGTTTCCATCTCGATGTCTCTTGGTTGAGGAAAAGCTTACCTGCCATCACAGGCATCCACTGGACGATTTCCAGTCGCTTGACGGAGTCATGCAGTCCTCACCGTAATTTAGCTTTAGAACATTTTCTATCACCGAGTAATAAACCC
>NW_022104004.1:13658-15131 GCF_000313985.2 Echinops telfairi
CCCAAGGACAGGCTGCAAAATCGGGTATATATCCTTTACCCTGGATTATGAGCTATAGTACAGAATTTTTAATTGCCAGAGGGGTACTGGGATTTTTTTTTTCCCCCCTGAAAACAGAGCAGTAGGCCAAATAAGTGTGGGAACCCATGCTTCGGTGATCCGGGAAACATCTTGCTGCTTGAAACGATTGTCCACCCTGGAGAAACATTTTTTTTACCCCCCTGACTTAAATTCTTGAGTCATGAAGCCACAACAGAGTGCAGCCTAAGACACCTCCAACAGGTCTTACGTCCTGTCCTGGTCACCTTCTTTGATGTGCTCGTGCTCGGCTGCTTTCTCTCAGGTGCGTCTCTGTTTCTAGCGACATATGTCGACAAGTAGATACGTGCTCTCGGAGTGTTCTTATTGCATTCTGACCCTGACCCGAGAGGCGAATCCTTCCCCTAGGGAGAATGCATTGATGGAAAGCATTTACTTGGACTATTTTTCTCCTTTTGGCTCTCTATCCAGTATGAGACAGGGCTCTGCAGAAAATTATATAAGGCTCTGGAAAGCAGCAGAGGCGCATAAATTTTCTGGGCATGCAGCCGCTTCCTTCTGAATCACACGCTGCCCTGAACCCAGGGCGCCTAAGGTGTAAAACCAGTATTTCTGTGGGACCAGCTTCTCCTCTGCTCATCAGGGCCCCTGGCCTCTCTGTAGGAGTTGCATCAGACTGAATGCTCATTCTAGAAAGACTGGTTCAAGGAAGATACCAGGACCAATCATCTCTCTGGCTTCTGGCTTCCTCATCACCTACTGGAGCAGCCAGGCACCGGGCAGTTGTTCGGTACATGTTGTGAAGTTGCGGAGTGCTGGGCTCCTTCTAGTGCTCGCAACCTCCATCTGCACTTCCTTTTCTTGCCTCCAGTTTCCTTGCAGAGGAAGGGGCAGACCTTCTGGAAAGCCTTGGCTTCCTCCCCTGCTGTCAGCTTTGTCCCATGACAAACCCTGGTATTAGGGTTGCTTGGGGGGGTGGGGGGAGTTCTGCCCACTCATTCACTCGCTGCTCACCGCCATCGAGTCAATACTGACCCATCGGGACCCTATCGGACAAGGTAGAACTGCCCCAGTAGGTTTCCCAGATGGTCAGTTACAGGGAGTGGGAAGCCCTGCCTTTCCTGGGAGGAGTGGCTGGTGGTTCCCAACTGCCAGCCCTGTGGGTCACAGCCCAACACCTAACCACTACGCCTCCAGGGCTCCAGTGCTGGCAACAGGGTTGTGTACATTGCACATATCCTTGTTGGTTTCCTGCACGTCAGCTCCCTGGGGAGCACTCCCAGGAAGTAGAATTGTGCGCTGGGTGTCAGGTGCCTCTTGTACCCTGATCCCATACAAGCTTCAAAACGAATTTTGTTTAATATAAAATAAGAAGCTACAGAGAGGTCAGGTCATCTGGCCAAGGCCACACAGCCAGTTGGTGATAGAGCCAGA
>NW_022104004.1:16537-18010 GCF_000313985.2 Echinops telfairi
GTTGGAGGTAAGGTTGGGGAGCAGAGAGTGTTCCTACATCTCTGTGAATTCTGCTGATAACTGCGTTGTTTCTTTAAGCAAATCATATAGTTTGAGTTGTTTTGCTGATGATATTATACAACTTTGATTCTAAGTAACACTACATAAACATTTTCTTTTTTTTTAACATTGGTCTTTTCTAAAATGGCGTCCCTGGGTGGGGCAGGTTGTTAATGGAAAGGTTGGAAGTCACATCAACACAGAGGCCGCTCAGAAGCCAGGGAGAAACCTTATGGAGCACAGGGATCCGATCCTGTGGTGCAGGGGTCGTTGTGCGTCGGGACCAACTCCCAGCCACTACAGAAGTTTTTCTGGAATGGTCTGGGGGAGTGTTCCACAACTGAAGCTTTTGTTCAAGGTCTCTCCTCCACCCCACCCCCTGGAAAGTGGTTGTTAAATTGCTGGAAGGTTGTAGAGTCAGATGGATGGTAATTCGACCTCACAAAACAATGCTGCAAGGATGTAAGGAGATAATGTTGGTGAAAAGATCATTGTAAACCATAAACATTATTCACGAGTAAGACACCAGTTTCCAATTGTCCTGGAAAAGCATATAAGTAGATAAGCCAACTGTATATGCTGAGGTACCGTATATACTTGAGTAAAATTAGGTGCCTCAGCTTATATATTCGATAGGCATATACTCGAGCATCTACGGTAATGGTTTTGTGTAGGAAAAAGAGGATGTATTGTAAAGACACTCTGAACTCGGCGGAGTGTACTCATGTATGTACCACTCTTGGGTAGCTTTTCTCCCTTGTGAAACTGGTTACTTTTTGTTGATTTTTTCCCCTTGCACAACGGTAGGGCACAGGTATGGATTTTCACTCTAGAGATTATTTTCTCTTCCACCTTTTACCTCTGGCAAGTGAACCTTAATTTGTCCGAGGCTGGTTTGCCTCATCAGTGATGGATTTAGCCATGAAGTGGTCAGGCTCAATGATTGCATGAGGCGGATTCCATAGTCGTGAATTATAGTTCATATGTGTTCCTAATGTGTCCGGGCAACCCTGGACAAAAATGTACCCCACTTTCCTCATCTCTAAAACAAGACCAGGTAACCTTGAAAGGCTCGTCCAGCCCCATTTGCCTAGTGCTTCATAGGAATTTGTATCTGGGTCCCCACGTTGCAGGCTGGGGATGTGAGGAACAGTATAGGGAGACATGGACGCGCTGCTTGGAGGCTTTGGTCCCAGATTCACCGTGTCTGTCCTTTTAGGGAACATCCCTGGCTCAGCTGTGCTGGTGTTTGACATCCACGTGATCGACTTCCACAACCCCTCGGACTCCATCAGCATCACCTCCCACTATAAGCCCTCCGACTGCTCAGTGCTGAGTAAGAAAGGGGATTACCTCAAGTATCACTACAATGCCTCCCTCCTGGACGGGACTCTGCTGGACTCCACGTAAGGGTCACTCGGGAGCGGTGTGGGA
>NW_022104004.1:19221-21086 GCF_000313985.2 Echinops telfairi
TGCCTGCATTTGTGAGTTATTTTTGTTTCTATCTCTGTTAATGACCTGAATATTTTGAAGGACCCCGAACGTATTTATTCATCTTTTTATTCCCTACACTTAACATCGAGTGTCACACAAAGGAAATATTTTATAAATGTTAATTGGTTGAAAATATGTTCACTAGGAATCAACGATTTAAACTACTATGATAAAAGAGAAGCTTGCTTTTCGTGAATCTGAATCTTCAAACATGCCCACAAAGTAATAGAAGATTCTTTTTGTTGGGAAAGAACCCTTCTCAGGCTTTCTTTATATTGCTATAACCTACCATTTTTGTGGTGCAGGGGTTAAAATGCTTGGCTTCTAACTGGAAAGTCAGTGGTCAGCACTCACCAGCGGCTCCCTGGGAGCAAGATGTGGCAGTGTGCTTCTGTAAGGATTACAGCCATGGAAACATGACGAGGCAGCTCTACTCTGCCCTATAGTGCCACTCTGAGTCGGAATCAGCGGTACCCGGTGTATGTGTATGGATTGTATGTGTGCAAATCTTGCGGTGAAATCCCAGTCACTAGTTATTAGAAACATGTGGAGGGTGGTGGGGAAGAAGCATGACCCAGAGTGGTTTTAAGGGCCAAGTGAGCTTGGGCTTGTGAAAGTAGTGCAAAAACTTCCAACGCTCTCTGAGGTCCGTGGTTTGCTGCCGCTGCCATTGCCATTGTCATTGCTCCTAGTAGTGTTGCAGGGACTCTGAAGGCTGTTATCAAGGGGACATGGTGGTGTGGCTGGAAAGAACAAAGGAATTCCTACCCAGTGGACTCCAGAACTGCTTTCCATGGGGGATGGGTGTGTTGGTTCCATAGCACGTTTCTTTCATTGTGCAAATGCATGCTGTGTAACGCAGCATTTGCCAACACAGCATTCTTGTGGAACATCTGGAGCCAAGTGATGCTGGACTCCTTTCTCTCTCCAAGGGCCCCATTTTGAACTTGAGAGGCATCTGCCCGACATGTACAGTGGCAGCGCCTGCCTCCCTGTGTGCAGGGCCAGCACCCTCTGCGGAAGAGCGCCGTGGATAATCAATCACATGGCAGATGGTGCTCTTGGGCCGAGGATGGACAGGCGCGTGGGCTGGAATCCAGAGAAGGCGAGGTGCAGACAAGGAAGCGGGAAGCCTAGAGTGACTAGGAAGCTGGGAAGAGCACAGGAGGAATAAGGAGAGAATGTCTGGGGAGAAAACTGCCAGATCCATCGATAAAAATAGATGGAAGACACCTGCGGAAAAATAGAGTGATGTTTTCAGCGAGGAGACATGCAAACAAACTATTTGCATGTTTTTTGTGTGGGTGTTTTCTCTGGTCCGGGGAAGGAGAAATAAATGATTTGGTAACTAAATGAGTTCTTGACTATTCAGTAAGCCTGAAACTCAGTAGTCCCAAGGGAGGTCCTGGTGGCCAGTGCCCGGCGCAGGCCATGTGAGGGCCCCTGTGCTGTGGACAAAGCCAGGATTGTGTGTGTGTTGGGGGAGGGACAAAGGAGGGCGCTTGCTTTCAGGCACTGGCCAAAGAGGCACACTGTGCCAGGGCTGGCGTTGTTTCTGCTTTGCCCCAGGTAGGACAAATGCCAACCTTGTTTTGGTTTGCTGTCCCCAGAAAACCAGCCTGGCCATGGGAAGCAGCTTCGGGAACAACAGAAGCCCAGGCTTTAGGGAAGGCTGGGAAGAAGGTAACCCACAGGACCGGTCATTTCCACTTCCTGTCATTTCCCAGTGTTGGACATGAGGGGCTCCAGACACCACGGGCCCTTGATTTTTGGACATGTACCGTGTTTGTGGGTTGCCTTCCCAAGTGATAGGAATGCACGAGATTTACTTTCAGTAGTGACTG
>NW_022104005.1:0-1240 GCF_000313985.2 Echinops telfairi
GGGCATTCCTGGGGTGAGTCCAGGTAGTATGGCAGGGGCCAGTCCAAATCCAGGGATACATATAGTTGCCAACTAAAAAGGAGAGGGAAGAAAGGGGTGGGGAACATGGGTAGTGGGGAAACAAGGCACTAAGGGGAGGGTATTGTTTATATCTCCACAGGGAAGGAGGGACTAGACTTCAACCCGGTGCTCCAAAACATGACTCCAACATACCAGCATGAAGCAGGGAACCTTCTGCAATTTTTAACCTTGGACACAAATAATCTTCCCTAAGACTTTCCTCAATGGACCTTGTTGAACATGCCAGAGCAACAATACCTACGCAACAGCATTTCTGCAAGGAGGCCTCCCTCTGATCTCTATCCGCACCATCTGGTACAGCAACTATGAGCCACATGCAAGTGTTGAGCACTTGAAATGTGACTGGTGCAACGGGTAAAACATTTTAAATTTCATTCTATTGTAATTCATTTAAATGTATGTGCACAGAACCACATGTGACATTAGTGGCTCCTAGTCACACTGAATAGGTCAGCCCGAGGTCAAACCTTGACAAAATGCATAAACAAAGGTCATTGAGCAAAAGGTGCTCTCCCCACTCCAAAGATATAGAAATGCAGAATGAGTCCTAAGAAAAATGATTTAAAAGAATGAAGCCGGGCTCAAAAGAAAGCATCAAGCGGAGCAGAAAGCCAAAGGAAAAGCTCATCAGAGTACTTGCGTGTGGTTGAGATGAAAGGTCATCAGGAAAGACCAGTCGCTGGGAAAGGTACATCAGAGAGCCTGTGAGATCGAGGGAGTTCTCCCGGAGGCAGATTGACCCAAGAGCCGCAATATAGCCTCACTCATACCAGCAACCCCGGGGATGACATAGGATCTGTCAGTCATTCCTACAGCTACCCATAGGATTGTCATGAGTCAGAGCCAACTCAACAAGTAAACGTGACCAAGAACCACAGAGGTGTGAAATGACAGAGAACACTTGGGTGAAGGTTTCATGTGAGCACAGGGGCCAAGGGCCCAGGAGGCAGCCAGCTGTGAGAGATCACCATGTGTCCTCATTTCCCGCTCTGAGCTACGTTCCGGGTCTGCTGGGATCATGTCCTTGTGTTGGGCCGGGTTGACTAGAGAAACAAATCCAGTGGCACGCATGTATGTGTAAGAGAGAGCCTTCTATCAAGGAGTAGTAACGTATCAAGCAAACGCCCAGCCCAGTCCAACGCAAGTCCATAGATCGGAT
>NW_022104005.1:2440-5452 GCF_000313985.2 Echinops telfairi
GGAACCTGTGTGGGTTTCTAGGGCTGTAAATCTTTATGGGGGTAGACAGCCTCGACTTTCTCCTGTGGAGCAGCTAGTGAATTTTAACCACCGACTTTGTGGTTAGCTATACAGGAGCATCACATTCGCCTCTGTGGCCATGTACCTAATTTCAATATAGCTTACACATCAGCACCTTTTCTACTTGTTACGCTTACTATATTATTTTATGCTTATTATTATTCTACTTAGCATGCTTATTATAAGTTCCATCCTTCCTGCGCATCACCTCTTTTTAGTAGGAATGAAGTTTCACTTGGAGATATTTTAGGAAAGGCATTCATCTATCTTTCCAAAAGCATCTATTTCTGATAAATATGTATTAAGCACAAAGCATTTAGAGTCTGTTGGACCTCCTTTGTACCCTTACATGTGCCTTTTAAAATGGATTGTGCATTCTTAAAGGGCTTTTTAGTCATTAATTACAATTAACTCCATCAATTGTTATGCCCCATGCATTCTTGATCCACTCTCTGAAACCTAATCAATCTGCATAATGGATGTCACACCCCCATCCCTCGCTTTGCCCTGGTGGTAAACAGGTCAGTAAGTCCCCACAGCCCCAGGCAGTCACCAGGAATTGTTGCTGAACTTGAATTTTTGCCTTAGAATTTGCCCTTAATGATGGAAATCTCTCATTAAAAGTCATTTATACCACCCAGACAGGATGCTTACACAGAAGCAAAGAACAGTTCCTCTCAAGTCAACTCGAATCACAGCGGCGCCACAGTGCATCGTGGTAGAACGGTGCTCCACCAGATCTTCAGCATCTCCTTTGGAGGAGATGAAGCATCCGCCTTTCATCTAAAGGACTCTCACAAGCCAATTTTGACTCGTAGCATCCCTATAGAACAGGATTGAATTACCCCTGTGGGTTTTTGAGGCTGTCGATCTTTATGGGAGCAAATAGCCTCAACTTTCTCCAGCAGAGCATCTGGTGGGCTCGAACTGCCAACCTTACAGTCAGCAAGGTATGTCTACTGCCTAACCAGAGTGTCACCAGTGCTCCTTTATTGGAAGCAAGATCGTCGTACTAACAGATATACAATTCTCACTTAGATGTCTCATAAAAGTACAAAACAACTCGGAGCCCCAGTGGGTCCTGCAGAGCGCTGGTGGTTTTGAACTGCTGACCTTGTGGTTACAGCCCAAGGTATAAATCCACTATGCCACCAGCACTCCTCTAAAGCAACTCTAGGTGGGCTCAAACCTCCAACCTTTGGGCTACTGGCTGAGCATGTTACCCATTGGCACCACCCAGGAACGCGACTCTTGAAGATATAAAACCCAACCCAAATGCACTGATGTCCAGTGGGACCCACCTCATCGAGTCCCTGTAGGTTAGCGTCGGGCTGCTCCCTTGGGTTCTCAGGGCTCTAAGTCTTTAGGGGAGCAGAGCCTTTGTCTTTCTCCTGCAAAGCAGCTGGTGGATTAGAACCACCGATCTGTAGTTAGCAGTGCAGCTCATAATCCACTGTGGCACCAAGGATACCATAATTGACATTGTCAAGTGCAGGGTGACCAGGAGCCACAGGAGCTCCGGGGAGCTAGATAATGATGCGTGCCCTCTCAAATCCCCTCATTAGCAGCTTAATGTTGCCAAATGAGTGATTAAGAAAACGGATCCTCCTCGTGCTTTTGACAAATTGACGTAGATGCAACGCACGGCCCCCACTTACAACAGCGGAAGACGATTTGTGCTGGTTTGTGGTCCTGCCCGGCCATCAGCAGTGCCTCCCTCCGGGAGCCCTTCTATCAACAGTGACGGAATCAGACTTTGAAGCCAACGGGCCCCGTTTGAAGGCTGGCGTCAACCATGGCCAAAAGCTGAACGGTGAAAAAGAAGGCCGCTGGGGAAGAATCGATGTGTTCGAACTGTGACATTGGTGCTGAGTACTGAGTAGACTGCCATGGGCGGCTGGAAGAAAGAACGAGTCTTCAAAGAAATAGAGCCAGAATGCTCACTGGAAGAGAGGATCGTGAGAGGCTGACTCATTTCCTTTGGACACGGCATCAGAAAAGAAGAGTCACAGGGAAGGACATCGTGTTTGGGGGTTCCTGAAAGTGAGGGAAGCCCTCCCTGAGATGGACTGACCCCTAGCTGCAGCAAGGGGCTCCAGCAGGCTGTGATCCTATGACGTGCGGGCCTGGGCAGGGTTTCCTGGTGTTCTAGGAGGGGCGGCTCAAGACAGGCATGGGAAACTGGAAGTAAAAGTTCGTGGAATTTCCCCATAAACTTTCTGAAGCCTAGTTGTGCATGAGTCAGAGTGAACCGACCATCCCTCAAAGCAGCAGTCCCCGGCTATAAGTGATGCTGCCACCAGCCCTCCCTCACCCTCTCTGAGCTGCAGCTCCTTGCCTCTCACTGGGCCCAAAGCAGCCTCCTCAAAAGACCACTGGTTGGACTTGGGTAGACTTAGTCATGTGGGAATAAGTGCTCGGAGTTTCTTTCATTTCCCGAGACAGATCTCCCCGGCGGATCATAACTAGATCCCAGCGTCGCGCCGGTGGGTGTTTTGTCCCAACTTGGACTTCCTCGTGATCGTTCCAAAGGCGGAGAACAGCCAGCACGTTGTCAACTCCAGACACTCGCTTGCCCTAGCCATGGAGACCAGCATGTGAGCCGTCCTTCTCTCTGCCTAGGAGGCTTTCACATTGCTGGCATTTCCCTCCGGTCCTTTCTCTCGCTCCTGTCTTTGGGCTACCAGTGAGTGTTCTTCCTGATGCCCTACTTTAGTTTATAGGCTCTATTCCGTCCTCTCGGAAAAATTTGAGCATGCTTATTTTAAAATCTCCTCCTGATTGCTCCATTATCTGCCGTTCTGGGACGTGGATCCTCTCGGGAGCTGGGGATTCTGCGTCATTTCTACCCTCAGCTCATCTTCTGCGTGAATTGTTTTCAGTTGGAGGCCAGAGCCTCCTGGGTGGTGGAGCCGCCGCTGAGACCGAGCTGGCATTTACAAACCTGACAGC
>NW_022104005.1:5933-11311 GCF_000313985.2 Echinops telfairi
CCCGTCTAGCTTTGAGCTTGTTCTTGTGCCTGGGGCTTCCTTGCCATACTGTCAAGTTTGGCAATGAGTTTCTTTATTTTATCCATTATCTCAACTTGCGAAGGGGTAGAGTCTAGCCTGTCAATTACACCATAGCCTGTGTGTGGGCAGGGCCTTCTCCTGAGGACTCTGGGAACTCCTGTCTTCCTCCCTGGAGGCAGGACACACACTCTCTCTCTTCTTCATCTTCCTGCTGATAAGACATATGGGATCAGAGCCCTGCAGATGGAGGAGGCACGTGGAGACATCACATCAGTGCTGAGATGCTGAAATGCTTCCACCGCCACTGGATCCACAAGACTTTCCCCCTACTGGCCTGTGATCTTCCTCCATTCAGCATCATTGCGTGTGTTGCGTGAGTCTGAAGAGGAATTTATAGACTGGTATCAGACGTATGGGTTAATATCAGACTTATGGACTTGATGTGGACTGGGGTGGGATATTTTCTTAATATACAATTACTCTTTCATATAAAGCTCTTTCTTATACACATATGAATGTCTCTGGATTTGTTTCTCTAGTTAGCAGGACTAACACAACATCTGACGTTCCAGGCTGGTGCTTGGGTCGGATGTCTCTTTGTCCTGGAAGGGCACCCAGCCCATTTGTGGGACAGAAGCACAGGGTGATCGGGGCCTTGGCAGACACCCAGCAACTGGTGCTCCAACAATAGGTAAATTATGGCAATCAGAGTAGTCATAGGAGATTCCAGCAAAATGGGGAAAGGCTGGTAATGATAAGGGAAGGGAAATTCAGAGTAATCATGGCCACAACTCTGTTTGTGAAACAAGCTATATCAGGAATTGAGGACACCCCGAAACAGGACAGTAACGATTAGAGACACTGTCACTGAACGGTCGGAGACCTCCACAGCCAGCGAGCATGACTCAGATGTGGCTCTTTTCTGGAACTCTGGAATCTTCCCGGAGAGAAGTCTAGAACCCCTTCCATTGGGAGGATGAGCCATATCCTGTTCTTCCATGACTCAGGATGTTCTCCCAGTGGATTTCATTCCATACACTTCCTTCTCCCCAAAGATCTAAGCAGACACGTGATTCATTTTAAAAGTGAACATCAAACCTGAAGAAAGGGCATTATGATTCGGGATCAATGGGAAAAGTCTGATCCTTTGTCTTTGTTGCCGTCACTCCCCAATCACCCCCCAACACCGTAGCCTGAGTCTTGGGCAACTGATGAGTCTACTCCGCTCTCAAGTCAGGTTCCGGAAAGAGTAGGTGATCCCAAGTCCAGAGCTGGCTGAGTGCAATGGGCACCCAGGTGCCAAAGCAAGGGAGCAGGCAAATACTGCCACCACCAGTATTAATAATAACACTAGCAATAAAACCCCGGGCCTCCGAGTCCTTTCTGACTTGTGGCAACCTTACAGAACAGCCACGAATGGCCCCTTTGGGTTTCTGAGACTGTAAACCTTTGGGGGATAGACTGCCACATCTCTCTCCAGTGAAACTGCTGTGGGGAGGGGCGTGGAATGGGGGTCAACCCCCCAACCTTTCAGTGAGTGGCCCAATGCTTAATCTGCAGTGCCACCAGGGATCCTTTTAAAAGACCACCAGGGTAACCTATTTTACTCGGTTGTGGGCTGAGATACCTATCACAACACAGCTGCTGTTTCAATCGTCTTGATGTGTATGCAATTGAGGGACGATGTGTAACCGTCACCCCTGCCCATTTCCAAGAGTGGTGAGAACCCTTCACGGAAACGCGTGCAGTCTCCTCATCCCCCCCTCCCACCGGCCCTGGAAGCCACTAGGAGCCTCTCTGTGGAAGCATCTGCCTATGTTGGGAATCTCATTTGAGTAAGACTGCACATGTTTTCTTCTGACAGACAGACAGCCTCTCCTGTCCCAGAGCAGGTGTCAGGTGGCTGTTTTAAACCCTGCCTCTGACACCATCCTGTTCTGGATCATTTGTGGGTTGTATTCAGAGACCCTGTGGGTGCTATGGAACTAGGTAGAATTTGAAGCCACAAAACCTCATGAAAGAATTCATCTCTGGTTATACTTCGAAATGAAATGAGGGCATCGGTCTAATCCAGAGAGAGGCTGACTCAAGCGTGTCCTAAGCAGGGCTAAGGATGAATGAAGTCCAACGAAGATTCAACTGAGACGTCCCAAGTAAGGAGTAGTCCGAGAGACAGACCCACCAGAGCAGATAAGCCAGCATCATAATGTTCCCCCCCTCCCCTGGTTAGGACGGCCACAGAAAGCCAGCCAGTGGGAGGCAGAAGATGCCTTTTGGAGCCTGAATGGCCAGTGCTGCTGCAGAATTGCAAGTTCAAGTGGTCAACAAAAGTTGGGCAAAGGCAAGCAAGGACAACTCCAAACCTGCTCTGTTCTCGTGGAAGGGGGAACAGTTTGGTCTCGGACTTACTGAGGCAGCAACCCCATAGGGCAGAGGTTACAACAGTCAGAACTTTCTGATACACACACGGACGCCGGCAGGCTCGCGGACTCAATTCTAGCTCTTTCTATGTGCCCTGGTTCAGAACTAAAGTTGGTACAGAGGTTGGATGAAGTTACTAAGTGTTGGATGGATGGGTAGATGATAGGTAGATAAGCGATAAGAGAATAGATGGCTAAAGGGTGTGTGGATGGGGGTGTGTGTAAATAGATTGATGGGTGGATGAGTGATTATCTGGATGGATAGGTGGGTGGGTGGCTAGGTGATTGTATGTATGTATGTATGTATGTATGTATGTATGTATGTGTATGGATGGATCAATGGATGAGTTATGTGTAGGTGGGGGATTGGATAAACAGATCAGTGTGGGGGTAGATGGGTAGGGGGTGTATATGGATAAATGGTAGGATAGATGGTAGGTAGGTGAGAAAATGGACGGATGGATGGATGGGTGGGTGGGTGATAGAGAAGATGATGGATGTATACATGGGTAGGGGTGGGGTGGATGGAGGAAGGGGTGGGTGAAAAGTAGGTGAGAAACTTGTTGGCTGGATGAATGTATGGATAATGGGTAGGTGAGAGGACCGAGGAGTACAAGCATAGGTGGATGGGTGTGTGAATAGATGGATGCATGGATGGATGGGTACATATATGGATGTATGTGTGTAATATATGAATGAATTAGGTGGGTGGATGGTTGGGCTGGTGAATGGGTGGTTGAATAGATGAGTAGATGGACAGATGGAAATATGAATGGCGTTCCAATTGATCCAAGGGAGGGACTCCACCTAGTTCTCTAGGGGAGGAATGTTTGATCAATGAAGGAGTGAACCAAGTGACAACTCCCCCCACCCCCTTCTCTACTCTTTCCCTGGGTGGTCCAGGGCTTCCCAAGGGCACGGCCCCACAGCTGAGGCAGCCAGCTCCATCAGCGAGGCCCTGATACACAGCACCTCCTCCTTGCGCTGGTGGTCCTTTCCTCCCTTCCCCCTCCCTCCCCCGCTCTCAGGCCCTCCACTGCTGCTCCTGGAAGAAGCTATTAAAAAATAACCCAACTCCCTGCCATTGAGCCTGTTCTGACTCCGAGCGGCTCTGTGGGACAGGGAGAACTGCCCGTGTGGCTTTCAGAGACTGTGGCTTTTGCAGGAGTCGAAAGCCCGATCTCTCTCTCGCCACATGGCGGGTAATTTCAAAGTGCTTTCCCGTGGTCACGCCCCATGCATAGCTGCCAGGGCTCCGTGCAGTCGGCGCTAACTCGTCTTTAGCAAAATGCAATGCACGGCTCTACCACGAGGCCTGCTTTCTAGAAAACCCAGGTATCAGGGTTGACTATACGCTCTCCAAATTTGCAAGGTAGACCTTAGGCCCTAAAGTTCTGGAAAGGATCCCTGGTGGTACAAAGGTTAAGCATTACCTGCGAACCAAAAGGTCAGACGTCCGAACCTACCAGCTGTCCCTCAAGAGAAGGGATGCAGTGACTTGCCCCCTAAAGCTTCCATCCTAGAGAACATTGTGAGGCCTTTCTAGTCTCTCCCACAGCACTACTGCCACTTGGAATCAGCAGCCCGCAACAGCCACACTGGGTGGGCCGATGGGTAAGCGCTCAGCTGCTAACCAAGAGGTCGTTAGTTCAAACCCACCAACTGCTTTGTGCGAGAAAAGACATGGTGATCTGCTCCCGTGAAGATGAAGGACGTTCCAGACAAGGACACCCGAGGGGGCAGCTCTGCTGGGTCATGTGGAGTCGCAAGGCATTGACATTGACTGGAGGGTGCCCAAGCACAATGAAAATAACAATACTTGTAGATGCAATTCTATCAGGGAACACTGTTCCCTGTGTTAGGATCATGGGGTCCCAGCAGCCTAGGGTGTGTCTCAAATGCTCCGGTTGAAGATACAAAAAGGGCAGGGTCAGCCCAGAAGCAAGGCAGACTGGAGGAGAGACAGAAGCCACGTGAAGACCCCTGAGAAACTGAAAGGAGATGAGAACCTTCCAGAACAGGAGAGAAAGCTCCCCCACTGCTGGCGCCCCAGCCTCTTCCATGCTGAGTCCGAGTAGACTCTGGCGGTGGGTTTGGGCTGGGGCCCTGAGGAGGAAGCCCTGGCGGTGCTGTGGCTTAAGACTCAGGCTGCTCAAAGCCACCCTTTGCCCCCGGGAGCAAAACGAGGCCGGCTGAGCGGCTGCAGACCACAGTCACCCACCATCTCAGAACCCGAACCCGCCAGAGCAGTGACGCTCTGACCCGTGGAGTCGCCGTGAGTGGGAAGCAAACAGGTTTTACTGATTTATGAATTTACTTGTATTTCTTTTTTTTAAATCATTTTATTCAGGGCTCTTACAGTTCTGATGGCACCCCATACATCAATTGTACGACGCATATTTGCACATGCGCTGCCATCATCACTTCCAAAGCAGTTTCTACTTGAGCCCTCGGTATCAGCTCCTCTTTGTTCCCCTCCCTTTCCCCGACCTCCCACCCCAGTGAGTCCTTGATCAATTACATATTGATGTTATTATTTCGAATCTTACACTGTCCGTTGTTTTAAACCGTGAGAAGATGGGTTTCTGTTTGTCACGGTATCTCTGTAGCAGCAGCACCAGAGAGCTAAGACCACCAGGGTCGGGGGGCGGCAAGGGTGGGGGTGGGGCACACAGTGGCCATCAGCTGCAAGCACGCTTTTCCTTCCCGTGGGAAATTCCCAGCGGCCAGCATCGCATAGCCCAGGCCTGGCCTGCGCTGGGTGGGGCTGGGTACCATTCCAGCTGGGGAGGCAGGATGAATGACAATCAAATTTCAGATGGAAGGAAGGAAGTTAGCGACATTTCAGGGACTGAGGGAGGCTCGGTCCTCCGGAGCTGGTCATGAACACAGACCTCTGCAGGAGCCTGGAACCATGTCCACTTTACCAGGGAGGCT
>NW_022104005.1:13202-14656 GCF_000313985.2 Echinops telfairi
GGGTTAGCAACAAGGGCCTTGACTGTTTGCCCCACCCAGGGATTCTGGTCATAAAAGTAGTGATTCTCCAGTTCCTCTTGGCATGTGGTTATGTGTTGGGCTACTAACCACAAGGCGGACAGTTTGACACCACCAGCTGCTCCGTGGGAGAAAGAGGAGTTTCCCTCTGCCCATAAAGATTTACAGTCTCAGAAACTCACAAGGACGGTTCTACCTGTCCTCTGGATCATTATGAGTCACAATCAACTCAGTGGTGGCGGGTTTTGAGTTTCACATTCATATATATCCATATACACACAGAGAGAGAGAGAGAGAGAGAGAGCCAAAGAACTTTTGTGTATATGAGTTGCAGCTATCAATATTGACCTCATTAAAGTTTTTGATGGGGCAGCGATTTATCAATATATATTCATTCATTCATTTAAAAATAACAACAGTGAACTCCTGACATGGCAACATAAAGTATACATTTCTATGAAAAGTAAACGTATCCCGAAAAATGAGGAAAGCAGCATTGAGCTACCTGTTGGCCTGCTTTTCAAAGCCAGACTAGGGAGAGCTACTGGGTCCTCATCTCTGTCTGCCCTCCATCGGGGCAGAATGTGAGTGCTGGGGGAAGGGGCAGCTACAACTGACATGTGGCCTCAAACAGAGAGCCCAGTGGAGACGGGCGGCAGGGACGGGGCAGTCTTTCAATGGCCTTTCTGAATATCTGGGGCTCTTGTTTCTGATGCTTCTCAGAAACTCAGAAAGCGACTGCTTCTCAGAGCTTATTTGCAACACAGACTCTGAAACTGCATCCGTCAACTCCCCACACAAGGTAACATGGAAATCCATTGGTCTCTCGAACTTTTATTGGATCTTTTAACTAGGCAGGGTTTTATACCATCATGAATCTGCCATGTGCACGTTAGATCTTCCCGGTGTTGACACACAACCAGTCAACATCAAATATCGCATTAATTAAGGTCACTGCCACCCTGTTAGGAAAGTCTTAATGTGCAGGACGCTGACCAGCTCGTGGGGGTAGGGGTGAGAGTGGCTCCTCTGCGGTTTTCACCTGATGCATCGTTGGCAATGAGCACTGCCAGCTCCTTTCCTCGAAGGCGCAGGTGCCCTCGTTCCTCGTTGAGAAAATGCCTGCCCAAAGCCCGCATTTGATTCATTGAGACTGCTCTGTCTTTCTTCCAAGCTAATATATAATTAAAAATAAGGAAATAGATACAGTTTTATATGTATATAGTTTTATATGTTGTTATATATATATCATTATCTATAATTTGTATGCAAGTATACATCATTTTATTTATCTATGTGTATGTATTGCTATAGATATAGAGACAGAGACAGTGCTATCACTCCAAGAAAACCACAGCGAAGTTAGATTGCAACACAGACACAACAGCACTTTGGTAGGAAGCAAAAGTGCTCCCGTGGGCCATGCACTGGACCTG
>NW_022104005.1:16228-17391 GCF_000313985.2 Echinops telfairi
TTATGGGCAGCTGGTTAGAGATGCTTAGTAAAAATCATTTTAAATAGCAGTAAGTCGCCCTTCTAGAGTGGGGGGTGGTGGTGTGGGGGCTGTGAACACCCAAGGCAACCTTCATGGAAAAAGCCGGGTGGTGCCAGGCAACAAGCGGATTTGCACCAGGCTCCTTGCGTGGGTTTGGGAAGAGTCGAGGGACCTCAGGGTGTACACAGATGCAGGCTGGGAGGAAAGATGCACCTGGGACAGCAGCTCCAGTGGTCCCTAGAGTGCAGCTGCAGGTGGCCAGAGGGGATGGAACTGCACCAAGTCCTGTGGATGCAGCAGCCTCCCAGCTCAGAGCAGGAATGGGCAGCAGGCAGGCGCGGGCAGAGAGCAGCCTCTGAGCAGGGCCTCAGGCCCTCAGGGTGAGCAGGGTGCTTCTGAACGCACCCTAATGACAGGGGTGGCGCAGCCCCAACCATGACAGGAGGGCTCCTCATGCTGCCCCTCCTCTATGGTACTACCCATAATCCCCAACCCTACAAGAGCCTCCAATGAGCTAGAACCCATGAGGAGTCCGCGTGTCATCAAGGAAACAGGCTCAGCATGTCTGAAGGTGAAACGTAAGAGCCACCCCACTGTAGGGGCAAAGAGGATCTTGAAGCTGTTTTTGCAAAAGGCCTCTAAGAAGCCACCCAGTGCTCAAGGGCAAACCGGGCAGAGGGTCACCAGATTCTGAGCAAATTCCATGGAGTCTTTGCTGAGCGTGGACTTTGCTAGCCAGGGACAGGGCTGTGGGGTGGTTAGAAGGCAGCTGCTGGAGTCAGACCCTCACCTGCTCCCAGAAACAGTGCCCAGGACACGAGCAGGGACTGAGAGGGGAGCATGGGGCTAAGCAGACAGTGTCGGGTCTCTGAAGTAGTTGGGGATGATGTCGAGTAGACACCCTGGCCAGGGGTGGTGTAAAGCCTGCCAGTCAAGTCAGCCAGATGGCCCCTCTTTGACGTCATAAGTCTTTTGTATAAGAGCACGACAAACAGAGATGATCTCTCTCTGTGTCTGCCTCTCTGCCTTCTTGCCTGCTTACACTCTGCCTTGCCTCCAGGAATGGCCCCATATGGGCGGCCCAGCCCTGAGATCTATGGTGCCCTGTCAAGTTCCCACCAACTTTAGATCCACGTGACTCT
>NW_022104005.1:19566-20634 GCF_000313985.2 Echinops telfairi
TAAAGAATGTTCTGGAAAGGTGGTCTCCTGTACATGAGGACCTTTCCCAACGATGGCCATAACAGTGCCTCCATCCAAAATGGCTGCATCCTTACCTCTGTGTGATCACACATCAACCTGACTGGGGCAGGATTCTCAGTGGTTTGGCAACTAATCCTTACTAATCCCCCATGACCTGACTTGACCTGACAGAATGTCATCACAGGCAATCAATTGGAAGAAGATTAGAGTGGGGTCCAACACCTGTTCTCAAGTCACTGGCCCAAGGCAGTCAATAGAAGGACATTTCCTTGGGAGTGTGCTCCACTTCCTACCTAAGTGAGCACTGTGGGAGAGCTTGCTTGCTTTCACTCGGTCTAGATCTCACATCTGGTCCATCCACCTTCAGTTCTTCGGACTTGAGCCAAAGGCTTGCTGTATTGCTGCTGGTCCTGGGAGTCGCCAGGGGGCTGCCATTTGACCTACTTCCCCCAAATTCATCCATTACTCTTGCAGCCACTGCTGTGGTCTTCCTACCAATCATCAGCTCCCACAGAGACAAGAGTCTGGAGAAGCTTCCAGCACAACATCTGACCCATGGCCTTGGACCTGCCTGCGTCTACAACCATGTGAGCCAGGCTTTTGATTTAAATTTCTCTCTATCTACATATCTACATATGTACACATAAGCATCGCTGGGTTTGCCCATCTTGAGAAACCGGTCTAAAATGCCCTCCAGTCTAAACCGCAGTGTCTGATCCCACGCCTCCTTTCAATGTGGGTCGTCTTTCATGATTCACTTGCTGAGAGAGCCCAGACCACACTGAGAAGCCAGGGACAGACATACTCTGGTTAATAGTCTTGGGTGGGTCCATTCTTTGAGTCACCCAACCAAATCACCAGAAAAGTGAGTCGTGGTGCCATCAAATGCCCCCCACTACCACCACCCCACCCCACCAGCCATTCCTAGTCATTAAATCTTTCCAACTGGGACCTGTGTTGGAAGAAGTATGGCCAGAGAGCTCCTTAGAGACAAGGAGGGCTAGACTTCCTCTTACAGACTTGGGACATGTTTCCAGGAGAGTCAAG
>NW_022104006.1:0-1827 GCF_000313985.2 Echinops telfairi
CCTATCTCTATCCCTAACCCTACCCCTAAATCTAAACCTAGGCCTAACCCTAACCCAAAACATAAAACTCGGCTTAGCACTACCTCTAACCCTAACCCTATTCCGCACCCTAACACTAACCCTAATCCAAACCCTAACCTTAACCCAAAGCCTAACACTAACCCTAAATACAATGTTAACCCTAACCCTAGTGCTAACCAAGGGCCTAACCCTAACCCTAACTGTAACCCCAGGCCTAACACTAACCCTAATCCTAATTTAACCCTAGGCCTAACCTTAAACCTAAACCTAAGTCTAACCCTAACACTACGCTTAACCCTACTGCTACCACTAACCATAACTCTAACCCTATACTTGACCCTAACCCTAATTCTAATCCTAACACTAACTCCAAATTTAGGCATAACACTAACCCTAGGCCTAAACCTAACCCTTAACCTAGGCTTAACCCTAAGCTTAACACTAACCTTAGGCCTGCCCCAAGGCCTAACCCTAACCCTAAGCCTAACCCTAACCCTAACCATAGGCCTCTACCTAACCAGACCCTGACCCTAATCCTAACCCTAATCCTAACCCTAGACCTTACCCTAAACCTAACACTAACCCTAACCCTAATCCTAATCTAACCCTATCCCTAATCCTACACCTATCCCTAAATTAACCCTAAACCTTATCCTAATCCTAAACCTAACCCTAACCCAAAACCTACCCCTATCCCTAACCCTATACCTAACCCTAACCTTAGGCCTTACCCTAACCCTAATGCGAACCATAACCCTAATCCTAACCCTAACGAAAACCCTAGGCCTAAACCTAACCTTACCCTACACCATCAGACTAACCCTAACCATAACCATAACCCTAACTCTAACCCTAACCCTAATGCAAACCCAAGGCCTAATCCTAAACCTAGCCCTAACCATCAGACTAACCATAACCTTAACACTAACCTTAACGCTAGCCCTAACCCTAACGCAAAACCTAATCCTAGGCCTAAACCTAAACCCCAATTCTAACACTAACTCTAACCCTAACCATAGGCCTACCTGACACTGAACCTAAATTTAATACTAGATCTAATCCGAAACCTAATACTAATTGTAAACCTAACCCTAATCCTAATGCTAACCTCGTCCTAACCCCAACTCTAGTCCTAAACCAAAACCTAACCCTAACCCTACCCGAAAACCTAACCCTAATCCTAAACCTAACGCTAGATGTAACCCTAACCATAAACCCAGGCCCAACCCTAAATGTCACCCTAACCCTAACCCCAAACTTAACCCTAGGTCTAAACCGAAGCCCAAACCTAACCCTAACCCTAATCATAGGCCTAACCCTAACCATAAACATAACCCTAACACTAAGCCTAAACAAAAACCCTAACCCTAACCCTAACACTAGGCCTAATCCTAACCGTAATCCTAATACGTAGCCTAGCCCTAACACTAACCCCAAGCATAAACCTAACCTTGTCCCTAAGCCTAGACCGAACCCTCATGCTATCCTTAATCTGAAGCCTAATCCTAACCCTAACCATAACTCTAACCCTAACCATTGGCTAACCCTAACCCTAAGCCTAAGCCTAACCCTAACCCTAATGATAATGCTAACCCTAACGCAAATCCTAGGGCTATCCCTAACCCTAACCCTAACCCTAACCCTAACCCTAACCCTAACCTTAACCTTAACCTTAACCCTCGGCCTAACCCTAACCCTAGCCCTAATCCTAATCTCAGGCCTAAAACTAACCCTAACCCTAAATATCAGACTAACCCTAACCCTAATCCTAAGGCTAGGCCTAACCTAACACTAACCCTAACCCTA
>NW_022104006.1:2769-17420 GCF_000313985.2 Echinops telfairi
CTAACCCTAACAAAAACCCTAACCCTAAACCTAAACCTAGGCCTAAACCTAACCCTATACCTAACACTAACTCTAAACCTAGAACTAACGCCAACCCTATCCCTAAGCCTAACCCTAACCATAAATCTAACACTAAATCTTAGCCTTACACTAATCTTAACCCAAACCCTAATCCTAAACTTAACCCTAGGCCTAACCCTAAACCTAATCCTAAACTTAACCGTAGCCCTAACCCTAACCTTAACCCTAACAACAAACCTAGGTCTAACCATAACCCTAAACCTAGGCCCAACCCTAACTTTAACCCTGACACTTACCCTAAGCTTAACCCTAAGTCTAAACCTAAGCCCAACCCTAACCCTAAGCCTAACCCTAAATCTAGGCCTAACTCTAAGCCTAACCCAAACCCAAACCCTAACGCTAATCCTAAACATAACCCTAACCCTAACCATAACCCTAATTCTAACTCTAACCCTAATGCTAAGCCTAAAACTAACCCTAACCCTAACCCTAATCCTAACCCTAGGCCTAAACATAACCGTAATCCTAACCCTAACAGTAACCCTTTTTGTAACCCTAATTCTTATCCTAATGCTAGGCCTAACCCTATCCCTAGCCGTAACACTAACCCTAGCCCTAACGCTAAACCTAACCCAAAACCTAGGCCTTACCCTAACCCTAACCCAATCCCTAACAATAGCCCTAACCCTAATGAAAATCCTAGGCCTAAGCCTAAGCCTAACCCTAACCCAAACAATCGGAAATTGGAGAACCAAATTCACAGAAACTCGTCGATAGAGTGTTTTATATAAACGAAAAGTGCCTCTCAAGAAAGCATCCCATAGCTACCCAAAATCAAAAGTCCAATATTATTCCCCTGGTCTGACTTTCAGGAAGCAAAAGACCTGTTGCAGGGCGAAGTGGCGCTTCCTCAGCCTGGTCTGAAGTCCCTTGCATGGGTTAAGGAAGGACTCCGGGGAAAGCCTCCCTTCCCCAGGCTGGCAGGAAGTCTGTTTTCCTTCCGTTCGTGGAGACCCCAGGCGAATCCTCGCTTCCCAGACTACGCAGAACCCTGATGCCTGGCCTACGGGAAGGCTGCAGGAAAATTCTCACTTCCCCAGCCTTCCGGGAAGTTCAAAGCCTGGCTTGTTGGGAGACGCTGGGCCAAGCTCTGGTTCCCAGTCTGAATGGGACACCCTTCCGTGGCCTGAATGCAGACACAAATATTTTCTCACTTCCACAGCATGCTGGGAAGTCCATTGGCTGTCCTTTGCAAGAGGCAGGGCAAAACCTAGCTTTCCATCCTGACTGGCAGTCCTTTGTCTGGCTTTGAGGGAGACGCCGAGGGAAGTGTAATTTCCACAGCCTGACCGGAAGTCCCTTGGCTAGCCTGCATGGAACCGCCTGGCAGACCCTAGCTTTCCCAGCAGTCCGTGAAGTTCATTTACTGTCTTGTGTGGTGACTCATGGCGAAGCCCTATTTCCCCAGACTGCCAGGAAGTCTGTAGCCTGGCATACCGGTAGAGACCAGGCAGAGCCTCACTTTCCCAGCCTTCCAGGTAGTTGCTTCCCATGCTGGTGGGGAAACGCCATGCAAAGCCTTGCTTCCCCACAATGCCCGGAAGTCCCATACGTAGCTAAAAGGGAGACAACATGTTAAGCCTCCCTTCCCCAGCTTCCCGGGTGTCTGTTTCCTGGCTTACAGGCTGACCAAGCCATGTATCCCTCTGCCACCCTTCAATTAACCACAGCTGTGTTTACCAGCCAATTAGGGATGGTAAGATAACAACCTCATGGGTTTCCTTCCCAGCCAAGCAAGTCCAGTAAGTAAGGGTTGAGCTAAGTGAAAATGTTTGAGGCCCCATTTAGTAGAGCAGGCTAAGCACCAGAAAGATAATTTCTTGACGAATCTCCTTGAGATAAGCTTGGAGCTAAGATATGAGAAAGCGCTTGAAGCACCATTGAACTGATGTAAAAGCAATTCCTGGTGGAAAGTTGTGGTGAAACATCTGACCTTTCCTGACGTAAAGTTTCAACGGATTGCAAGCATTCTGATGTGGCAATATTGTAGGTATAGAAAAATGTGATGCTCAAGGAAGTTAAAATGGTTAAAGATATGACTGAAGGGAGGCTTGTGCAGCTACGTGACTGTGATATTCTGAGAAATTTGGAGAACTGAATTCACAGAAACTCATGAATAAAGAGTGCTTTACATAAACGAAAAGTGCCTCTCAAGAAAGCATCGTACCCACAGCTACCCAAAATCAAAAGTCCAATATTATCCCTCTGGACTGACCTTCAGGAAGCCAAAGACCCGATCGATGCCGGCCGAAGTGGCACTTCCTCAGCCTGGTCTGAAGTCCCTTGAATGGATTAAGGAAAGATTCCGGGGAAAGCCTCGCTTCCCCAGGATGGCATGAAGTCCGTTTCCTTGCATTTGTCAATACCCCAGGTGAAGCCTCGCTTCCCCAGACTACCCATAACCCTGTTGTGTGGCCTTTGGGAGGAACCAGGAAAATCCTCACTTCCCCAGCCTTCCTGGAGGTTCAATGCCTGACCTGTTGGAAGATGCTGGACCAAGCCCCACTTCCAAGTCTGATTGGGAGACTGTTCCGAGGTCTGAATGCAGACACAAATGTATTCTCACTTCCACAGCATACTGGGAAGTTCATTGGCTGGCCTTTGCAAGATGTTGGGCAAAACCTAGATTTAAATCCTGACCGGCAGTCCTTTGCCAGGCTTTGAGGGAGACCCGGAGGGAAGCATAATTTCCACAGCCTGATAGGAAGTCCCTTGCATGGCCTGAAGGGAACCGCCTCGCAGGGGTGAGCTGTGTCAGCAATCCATGAAGTTAATTTACTGTCTTTTGTGGTGACTAATGGCAAAGACCTATATCCCCAGCCAGCCAGGAAGTCTGTTACCTGGCTTGCCGGTAGACACGAGGCAGAGCCTCAGTTTCCCATTCTTCCAGGTAGTTGTTTGCCACAAAGGCAGGGAAACGTGATGCAAAGCCTCGCTTCCCCACAATGCCCAGAAGTCCCGGGAGACAACAGGCAAAGCCTCCCTTTCCCAGCCTCCTGGAAGTCTGTTTCCTGGGTTGTACACTGACCAAGCCATGTATCCCTCCACCGCCCTTCAATTAACCCCACCTGTGTTTAGTAGCCAAACAGGGATGATAGGCTAACAACCTCAGTGAGCAAACCTTGTTGTGAAGCACAGGAAGTTACATAAAGCTCCATTCATTATTTTCATTAGGACCCACATGAACTGCAGGATTAAAGGCTGCCCATATCCTAAAGATTATGGGAAATGTTAATGCTTGTTGACCACAGTAATATTCATTCCTGTGAGGACACTTGAAATGACAAACATAACCGCAGGTGAGGCAAATCAGAATGGCAGCACAGGAAATGCAGTATTCACCATTTTCCTTCCCAGCCTAGCAAGTCCAGGAGATAAGGGTTGAGCTGGGATAAGCGAAATTGTTTGAGGCCCCATTTAGTAGAGCAGGATAAGCACCAGAAGGATAATTTCTTCAAGAATCTCCTGCAGATAAACCTGTAGCTAAGATATGAGAAAGCACATGAAGCACGATTGAACTGCTGTAAAAGCAATTCCTGGTGTAAAGCTGTAGTGAAACACCTGACCTTTCCTGACATAGCACTTCAATGGAAGTCAAGCATTCTCATGTGGCAATATTGTAGGTATAGAAAAAATGTGATGCTCAAGGAAATAAAAATGGCTAAAGATATGACTGAATGGGAGGTTCGTGCAGCTACGTGACTGTGATAGTCTGGGAAATTAGAGAATCGAATTCACAGAAACTCGTTGATAAATAGTGTTTTATATAAACGAAAAGTGCCTCTCAAGAAAGCATCGTACCCATAGCTACCCAAAATCAAAAGTCCAATATTATTCCCTTGGACTGATCTTCAGGAAGCAAAAGACCTGTTGCCGGGCGAAGCGGCACTTCCTCAGCCTGGTCTGAAGTCCCTTGCATGGCTTAAGGAAATACTCCGGGGAAAGCCTCACTTCCCCAGGCTCGCAAGAAGTTCAATTTCCTTGCGTTCCTGGAGACCCCAGGGAAATCCTCGCTTCCCCAGACTACCCAGGACTCTGTTGCCTGGCCTTCTGGGAGGCGCCAGGCAAATATTCACGTCCCCAGCCTTCCCGGAAGTTCAAAGCCTGGCTTGCTGGGAGACGCTGGGCCAGGTTGCGCTTCCCAGTGTGACAGGGAGACGCATCCATGGCCTGAATGGAGAAGCAAAAGTATTCTCACTTCCACGGCGTACTGGGAACTCCATTGGCTGGCCTTTGCAAGATGCAGGGCAAAACTGAGCTTTCCAGACTGACCAGAAGTCCTTTGCCTGGCTTTGAGGGATACACCGAGAGAAGCGTAATTTCCACAGCCTGACCAGAAGTCCCTTGCCTGGCTTTCAGGGAAACGCCTGGCAGAGCCTTGCTTGCCCTGCAGTCCAGGAAGTTCATTTCCTGGCTTGCGTGGTGACTCAAGGCGAAGACCCATTTCCCCAGCCTGCCAGGAAGTCCATTGCCAGGCCTACCGGTAGACACCGGGAAGAGCCTTACACTCTCAGCCTGCCAGGTAGTTGCTTACCATGCTGGTCAGGAGACGCCATGCTAAGCCTCGCTTCCCCAGAATGCACAGAAGATCCATGCATGGCTAAAAGGGAGATACAGGGCGAAACCTCCCTTCCCCAACTTCCCGTAAGGCTCTTTCCTGGCTTGCAGGCTGACCAAGCCATGTACCCCTCCGCCGCCCTTCAATTAATCCCACCTATGTTTACCAGCAAATTAGGGATGACAAACTAACAACCTCAGTGAGCAAACCTTGTTGTGAAGCATAGGAAGTTACATAAAGATCCATTCTTTATTGTAATTAGGACACAAAGGAACTGCAGGATTGAAGGCTGCCCATATACCAATGATTATGGGAAAATGTAATGCTTGTTGACCACTTTAATATTCAGTCCTGTGAGGACTCGAAATGACAAACATAACCGCAGGTGAGGCTAATAAGAAGTGCACCCCAGGAAATGCAGAATTCACAGTTTTCCTTCCCAACCAAGCAAGACCACGCGGTTAGGGTTGAGCTGAGGTAAGTGAAAATGTTTGAGGCCTCATTTAGTAGAGCAGGCTACGCACCAGAAGGATAATTTCTTCAAGAATCTCCTGGAGATAAGCTTGTAGCTAAGATATGATAAAGCGCTTAAAGCACCATTGAACTGATGTAAAAGCAATTCCTGGTGTAAAGGTGGAGTGAAACACCTGACCTTTCCTGAAATAACGTTTCAACGGAAGTCAAGCTTTCTCATATGTCAACATTGTAGGTATAGAAAAATGTGTTGCTCAAGGATGGAAAAATGGCTAAAGATATGACTGAAGGGAGGCTCATGCATCTACGTGACTGTGATAGTCTGAGAAATTTGGAGAACCGGATTCACAGAAACTCGTGGATAAAGAGTGTTTTATATAAACAAAATGTGCCTATCAAGAAAGCATCATACCCACAGCTAACCAAAATTAAAAGTCCAATATTATCCCGCTGGACTGACCTTCAAGAAGCAAATGACCCGATACCGGGTGAAGCGTGTCTTCCTAAGCCTCGTCTAAAGTCCCTTGAATGGCTTAAGGAAAGACTCCGTGGAAAGCCTCTCCTTCACAGGCTTGCAGGATGTCCGTTTCCTGTGTTCACTGGATGTCCGTTTCCTGTATTTGCGGAGACCCCAGAGGAAGCCTCGCTTCCCCAGGCTACACAGAACTCTGTTGCCTGGCCTTTGGGGAGGTGCCAGGCAAATCCTCACTTCCCCAGCCTTCCCAGAAGTTCAATGCCTGGCTTGCTGGGGGATGCTGGTCCGAGCCCCGCTTCCCTGTATGACCGGAAGACTCGTCCATGGCCTGATTGGAGAGGCAAAATATTCTCACTTCCACAGCGTGCTGGGAAGTCCATTGGCTGGCCTCTGCAAGACGCAGAGGCGAAACCTCACATTCCAGCCTGACCAGAAGTCCTTTGCCTGGCTTCGAGTGAGACCCCGATTGTAGCATAATTTCACAGCCTGAATGGAAGTTCCTTGAATGGACTGCAGTGAAACGCCTGGCAGAGCCTAGCTTTCCCAGCGGTCCAGGAAGTTCATTTCCTGGCTTGTGTGGTGACTCAAGGCAAAAGCCCATTTCCCCTGCCAGCCAGGAAGTCCGTTGTCTGGTCTACCTGTAGACACTGGGCAGAGCCTCACACTCCCAGCCTGCCAGGTAGTTGTTTGTCACGCTGGCGGGGAAACGCCATGCAAAGCCTCTCGTCCTCACATTGCCCAGAAGTCCCATGCATGGCTAAAAGGGAGACAACCGGTGAAGCCTGCCTTCACCAGCATCCCGGAAGTCTGTCTCCTGCCTTGCAAGCTGACCAAGCTATGTATCCCTAAGCCGCCCTTCAATTAAACCCACCTGTGTTTACCGGCCAATTAGGACTCAAGCTAATAACCTGAGTGACCAAACCTTGTTGTGAAGCACAAAAAGTTACATAAAACTCTATTCTTTATTGTAATTAGGACCCACAGAAACTGCAGGATAAAAGGCTGCCCATATACGAAAGACTATGGGAAATTGTAATGCTTGTTGACCACAGTAATATTTAGTCCTGTGAGGACTCTTGAAATGACAAACATAACCGCAGGCGAGACAAATCAGAAGTGCATGCCAGGAAATGCAGGATTCATGGTTTTTATTCCCAGCCAAGCAAGTCCAGGAGGGAAGGGTTGAGCAGAGATAAGTGGAAATGTTTGTGGCCCCATTTAGTAGAGCAGGCTAAGCACCAGAAGGATAATTACTTCAAGAATCTCCTGGAGATAAGCTTGTAGCTGAGATATGAGAAAGCCCTGGAAGCACCATTGAACTGATGTAAACGCAGTTACTGGTGGAAAGTTGTGGTGAAAGACCTGACCTTTCCTGACATAAAGTTTCAAGGGATGTCAAGCATTCTCATGTGTCAATATTTTAGGTATAGGAAAATGTGATGCTCAAGGAAGTAAAAATGGCTAAAGATATGACTGAAAGAAGGTTCGAGCAACTACGTGGCTGTGATAGTGTGGGAAATTTGGAGATTCGAATTCACAAAAACTCGTGGATGAAGAGTGTTTTATATAAACGAAAAGTGCCCATCAAGAAAGCATCGTACACATAGCTACCCAAAATCAAATGTCAAACATTATCCCCGTGGACTGACCTTCATGAAGCAAAAGACCCGATGCCGAGCGAAGCCGCACTTCCTCAGCCTGGTCTGCAGTCCCTTGCATGGCCTAAGGAAAGAATCTGGGGAAAGCGTCGCTTCCCGAGGCTGGCAGGAAGTCCATTTCCTTGCGTTCGTGGAGACCCCAGGCAAAGCCTTGCTTCCCCAGATTACCCAGAACTCTGTTGTGAGGACTTCGGGTAAGCGCCAGGCAAATCTTCACTTCCCCAGCCTTCCCGGAAGTTCAATGCCTGGCTAGCTGGTAGACCCTGGGCCAAGCTGGGCTTCCCAGTCTGACCTGGAGACCCTTCCGTGGCCTGAATGGATACGCCGAGGGAAGCATAATTGTCACAGCCTGACAGGAAGTCCCTTGGCTAGCCTGAAGTGAAACGCCTGGCATATCCTCTCTTTCCCAGCAGTCCGGAAATTTCATTTCCTGGCATGCGTGGTGACTCATGGTGAAGAAACATTTCTCCAGCTTGCCAGGAAGTCTGTTGCCTGTCCTCCCAGTAGACACTAGGCAGAGCCTCACACTCCAAGCCTGCCAGGTAGTTGCTTGTCACAGCTGTGGGGAGCTGCCAAACAAAGCCTCACTTCCCCACAATGCCGGGAATTCCCATGCATGGCTTAAAGGGAGACACCGGGCGAAGCCTCCTTTCCCCAGCTTCCCAGAAGACTGTTTCCTGGCTTGCATGCTGACCAAGCCATGTATCCCTCAGCCGCCCTTCAATTATCCTCACCTTTGTATACTGGCCAATTTGGGATGATAAGCTAACAACCTCAAGGAGGAAACCTTGTCTTGAACCACAAGAAATTACATAAAGCTCTATTCTTTATTGTAATTAAGACCCACAGGAACTGCAGGATTTAAGGCTGCCCATATGCTCATGATTATGGGAAATTGTAATGCTTGTTGACCACAGTAATATTCAGTCCTGTAAGGAATCTTGAAATGCCAAACATAACCGCAAGTGAGGCAAATCAGAAGGGCATGCCAGGAAAAGCAATATTCACGGTTTTCCTTCCCATCCTAGCAAGTCCAGGAGGTAAGGGTTGAGCTGAGATAAGTGAAATTGTTTGAGGCCCCATTTAGTAGAGAATGCTAAGCATCAGAAGGATTATTACTTCAAGAATCTCCTGGAGATAAGCTTGTAGCTAAGATATGAGAAAGTCCTTGAAGCACCATTGAACTGATGTAATAGTAAGAACTGGTGGAAAGTTGTGGTGAAACACCTGACCTTTCCTGACATAAAGTTTCAATAGTAGTCAAGCATTCTCATGTGTCAATATTGTAGGTATAGAAAAATGTGATGCTCAAGGAAGTACAAATGGCTAAAGATATGACTGAAGGAAAGGTCTCGCAGCTACGTGACTTTGGTAGTCTGGGAAATTTGGAGAACCGAATTCACAGAAACTCATGGATAAATAATGTCTTATGTAGACGAAAAGAGCCTATCAAGAAAGCATTGTACTGATAGCTACCCAAAATCAAAAGTCCAACATTATCCCCCAGACTGACCTTAATGAGGCAAAAGACCCGTTGCCGGGCAAAGCGGCGCTTCCTCAGCCTGGTCTGAAGGCCCTTTCATGGCTTAAGGAAAGATTCTGGGGAAAGCCTGGCTTCCTCAGGCTGCAAGAAGTCCGTTTTACTTGCGTTCGTGAAGACCCCAGGTGAAGACTCGCTTGCCGAGACTACCCAGAACTCTGTTTCGAGGCCTTCAGGGAAGCGCCAGGCAAATCCTCACTTCAACAGCCTTCTCTTAAGTTCACTGCCTCGCTTGCTTGTCGATGCTGGGAAAAACCACGCTTCCCAGTCTGACGTGGAGACACTTCCGTTGAGTGGAAACGCAAAAGTATTCTCACTTCCACAGCGTGCTGGGAAGTCCATTGCCTGGCCTTTGCAAGATGCAGGGCAAAACCTAACTTTCCAGCCTGACCAGGAGTCCTTTGCCTGGCTTCCAGGGAGACGCCATGGGAAGCATAAATGCCACAGCCTGACTGGAATCCCTTGGCTGGCCTGAGGGGAAATGCCTGACAAGCCTCTCTTTCACAGCAGTCCAGAAAATTCATTTCCTGGCTTGCGTGGTGACTCATGGTGAAGACCCATTTCCCTAGCCTGCCAGGAAGTCTGTTGCCTGACCTGATAGACACCGGGCAGAGCCTCAAACCCACAGCCTGCCAGATAGTTGCTTCCCACGCTGGCGGGGAGACGCTATGCAAAGCCTCGTTTCCCCAAAATGCCCATAAGTCCCATGCATGGCTAAAAGGGAGACACTGGATGAAGCCTCACTTCCCCAGCTTCCCGGAAGTCTGTTTCCTGTCTTGCAGGCTGACCAAGTCTATATCCCTCCACCTCCCTTCAATTAACCCCACCTGTGTTCTCTGGCCAATCAGGGATGATATGCTAACAAATGCAATGAGGAAACCTTATTGTAACGCACAAGAAGTTACATAAAGCTCCATTCTTTATTGTAATTAGGACCCTCAGGAACTGCAGGATTAAAGGCTGCCCATATCCTAGTGATTATGGGAAATTGTGATGCTTGTTGACCACAGTAATATACAGTCCTGTGAGGAATCTTGAAATGACAAACATAACCGCAGTTGAGGTAAATCAGAAGGGCAGCCAGGAAATGCAGGATTCATGGTTTCTCATCCTAGCCAAGCAAGTCCAAGAAGTAAGGGTTGAGCTGAGATAAATGAAAATGTTTGAGGTCCCATTTAGTAGGGCAGGTTAAGCACCAGAAGGATAATTACTTCAAAAATCTCCTGGAGATAAGCTTGTAGATAATATTTGAGAAAGCGCTTGGAGCACCATTGAACTGATGTAAAAGTAATTCCTGGTGGAAAGTTGTGGTAAAACACCTGACCTTTCCTGACATAAAGTTTCAACGGAATCAAGCATTCTCATGTGGCAATATTGTAGGTATAGAAAAATGTGATGCTCAAGGAAGTAAAAATGGCTAAAGATATGACTGAAGGGAGGTTCAGGCAGCTACGTGACTGTGATAGTCTGGGAAATATGGAGAACCGAATTCACAAAAACTCGTGGATAAAGAATGTTTTATATAAACAAAAAGTGCCTCAAGAAAGCATAGTACCCATAGCTACCCAAAATCAAAAGTCCAATATTATCACCCTGACTTACCTCCATGAAGCAAAAGACCAGATGCTGGGCAAAGCCCCACTTCCTCAGCCTGCTCTGAAGTCGCTTGCATGGCTTAAGGAAAGACTATAGCTAAAGCCTCACTTCCCCAGGCCGGCAAGAAGTCCGTTTCTTTGCGTCCATGGAGTCCCCAGGTGAAGCCTCGCTTCCCCAGACTACCCAGAACTCTGTTGCCTGGACTTTGGGAAGGCGCCAGGCAAAGACTCACTTCCCCAGCCTTCCCTGAAGTTCAATGCCTGTCTTGCTTGGAGACGCTGGTTGAAGCCATGCTTCCCAGTCTGAACGTGAGACCCTTCCATGTCCTGAATGGAGACCCAATTGTATTCTCACTTCCACAGCATGCTGCGAAGTCCATTGCCTGGCCATTGCAAGATGCAGGGCAAAACCTAGCTTTCCAGCCTGACAGGAAGTCCTTTGACTGTCTTCCAGGGGGAATCGTAATTGCTAAAGCCTGACCAAAAGTCCCTTGGCTGGCCTGCAGGGAAACACCTGGCACAGCATAGCTTTCCCAGGAGTCTGGGAATTTCATTTCTTGGCTTACGTGGTGACTCATGGAGAAGACCCATTTCCCCAGCCTGCCAGGAATTCTGTTGCCTGGCCTTCCAGTAGACACCAGGGAGAGTCTCACACCCACAGCCTGCCAGGTAGTTGCTTGGCCAGCTAGCGGGAGATGCCATGCAAAGCCTCACTTCCCCACAATGTGCAGAAGTCCCAAGCATGGCTAATAGGGAGACAGCAGGCGAAGCCTCCCTCCCCCAGCTTCCCGGAAGTCTGTTTCCTGGCTTGCAGGCTGATCATACCATGTATCCCTTCGCCGCCCTTCAATTAACCCCACCTGGGTTTACCGGCCAATTAGGGATGATAAGCTAAGAACCTCAATGAGGAAACCTTATTGTGAAGCACAGGAAGTTACATAAAGCTCCATTCTTTATTGTAATTAGGACCCACAGGAACTGCAGGGATTAAAGGCTGCCCATATGCTCATGATTATGGGAAATTGTAATGCTTGTTGACCACAGTAATATTCAGTCCTGTGAGGACTCTTGAAATGACAACCATAACCATAGGCGAGGCAAATCAAAAGGGCAGCCCAGGAAATGCAGGATTCATGGTTTTCCTTCCCAGGCAAGCAAGTTCAGGAAGAAAGGGTTGATCCGAGATAAGTGAAAATGTTTGAGGCCCCATTTAGTAGCGCATGCTACGCACCCAAAGTAAAATTTCTTGAAGAATCTTCTGGAGATAAGCTTGTTGCTAAGATATGAAAAAACACTTGAAGCACCATTGAACTGATGTAAAAGCAAGTCCTGGTGGAAAGTTGTGGTGAAACACCTGACCTTTCCTGACATAAAGTTTAAACGGAAGTCAAGGATTCTCATGTGTCAATATTGTAGGTATAGAAAAATGTGATACTCAAGCAAGTTAGAATGGCTAAAGATATGACTGAAGGGAGGTTCGTGCAGCTACGTGACTGTGATAGTCTGGGAAATTTGGAGAACCGAATTCACAGAAACTCGTGGATAAAGAGCATTTAATATAAACAAAAAGTGCCTCTCAAGAAATCATCGTACCCATAGCTACCCAAAATCAAAAGTCCAACATTACCCCCCTGGACTGACTTTCAGAAGCAAAATACTTGATGCTGGGTGAAACCGCACTTCCTCAACCTGGTCTGAAGTCCCTTGCATGGCTTAAGGAAAGACTCCAGGGAAAGCCTTGCTACCCCAGGCTGGCACGAAGTCTGTTTCCTTGCGTTCGTGGAGACCCCAGGCGAAGCCTTGCTTACCCAGACTACCCAGACCTCTGTTGCTAGGCCTTTGGCGAGGCGCCAGGCAAATCCTCACTTCCCCAGCCTTCCTAGAAGTTCATTGCCTGTCTTGCTAGGTGAAGTTGGGCCAAGCCGCGCTTTCCAGTCTGACCGGGAGACCCCTCAGTGGCCTGAATGGAGACACAACATTATTCTCACTTCCAAAGCGTGCTGCGAAGTCAATTATCTGGCCTTTGCAAGATGCAGGGCAAAACCTAGCTTTACATCCTGACCGGAAGTCCTTTGCCTGGCTTAGAAGGAGAATATGAGGAAAGCGTCATTGCCACAGCCTGACCGGAAGTCCCTTGGCTGACCTGCAGGGATATGCCTGGCACAGCCTAGGTTTCCCAGCAGTCTGGGAAGTTCCTTTCCTGGCTTGTGTGGTGAATCATGGCAAAGACGCATTTCCTCAGCTGCCAGGAAGTCTGTTGCATGGCCTACCGGCAGACAACAAGCAGAGACTCACACACTCAGCCTGCTAGGTAGTTGCTTGCCACGCTGGTGGGGAGACCCCATGCAAATCCTCGTTTCCCCACAATGTGCAGAAGTCCCAAGCATGGCTAATAGGGAGACACCAGATGAAGCCTCCCTTCCCCAGCTTCCTTGAAGTCTGTTTCCTGGCTTGCAGGCTAATCAAACCATGTATCCCTTCACCCCCCTTCAATTAACCCCACATGTGTTTACTGGCCAATTAGGGATGATAAGCTAACAACCTCAATGAGGAAACCTTGTTGTGAAGCACAGGAAGTTACATAAAGCTCCATTCTTTATTGTAATTAGGACCCACAGGAACTGCAGGATTAAAGGCTGCCCATATGCTCATGATTATGGGAAATTGTAATGCTTGTTGACCACAGTAATATTCAGTCCTGTGAGGACTCTTGAAATGACAAACATAACCGCAGGTGAGGCAAATCAGAAGGGCAGCCCAGGAAATGCAGGATTCATTGTCTTCCTTCCCAGCCAAGCAAGTCCAGGCGGTAAGGGTTCAGCTTAGATAAGTGAAAATGTTTGAGGCCCCATTTAGTCGAACAGGCTAATCACCAGAAGGATAATTTCTTCAAGAATCTCCTGTTGATAAGCTTGTAGCTAAGATATGAGAGAGCACTTGAAGCACCATTGAACAGATATAAGCAATTCCTGGTGAAAAGTTGTGGTGAACACCTGCCCTTTCCTGACATAAAGTTTCAACGGAAGTCAAACATTGTCATGTGGCAACATTGTAGGTATAGAAAAAAGTGATGCTCACGGAAGTAAAAATGAGTAAAGATATGACTGAATTGGAGGTTTGTGCAGCTACGTGACTGTGATAGTCTGGGAAATTGGAGAACCGAAATCACAGAAACTCGTCAATAAAGAGTAGTGCCTATCAAGAAAGCATCGTACACATAGCTACCCAATACCAAAAGTCCAACATTATCCCCCTGGACTGACCTTCAGGAAACAAAAGACCCGATGCCGGGCAAAGCGGCGCTTCCTCAGCCTGGTCTGAAATCCCTTGCATGGCTTAAGGAAAGACGCTGGGGAAAGCCTCGCTACACCAGGCTGGGAGGGAGTCCGTTTTCTTGCGTTCGTGGAGACCCCTGGCAAAGTCTTGCTTCCACAGACTACCCAGAACTCTGTTGCCTGGCCTTCGGGGAGGTGCCAGGCAAATCCTCACGTCCCCAGCCTTCCCAGAAGTTCATTGCCTGGCTTGCTGGGAGACGCTGGGCCAAACCTGTAGCCCTAGTCTGACCGGGAGACCCTTCCTTGGACTGAATGGAGAGGCAAAATTATTCTCATTTCTACAGTGTGCTGCAAAGTCAATTGCCTGGTCTTTGCAAGACGCCAGGCAAAACCTAGCTTTCCAGCTTGAACGGAAGTCCTTTGGCCGGGTTCGAGGGAGACGACGAGGGAAGCGTAATTGCCACAGGCTGACTGAAAGTCCCTTGGCTGGCCTGTAGGGAAACACCTGGCGGCGTCTAGCTTTCCCAACAGTGTGGGAAATTCATTTCCTGGCTTGCGTGGTGACTCCTGGCAAAGAAAATTTACCCAGCCTGCAAGGAAGTCTGTTTTCTGGCTTACCGGCAGAGAGCGGGCAGGTAGTTGCTTGCCACGCTAGCATGGAGATGCCATGCAAATCCTCGCTTCCCCACAACACCCGGAAATCTAAAGCATGGCAAAAAGTGAGACACCGGGTGAATCCTCCATTCCCCAGCTTCCCAGAAGTCTGTTTCCTAGCTTGCAGGCTCACCAAGCCATGAATCCCTCCTCCGCCCTTCAATTAACCTGACCTGTGCTTATCGGCCAATTAGGGATGATAAGCTAACAAGCTCAATGAGGAAACCGTGCTGTGAAGCACAGGAAGTTACATAAAGCTTCATTCTTTATTCTAGTTAGGACCCACAGGTCCCCTGGGATTAAAGGCTGCAAATATCCTAATGAATATGGGACATTGTAAT
>NW_022104006.1:19171-20150 GCF_000313985.2 Echinops telfairi
GAGGCAAATAAGAAGGGCAGCCCAGGAAATCCAGCCTTCCCGGAAGTTCAATGCCTATCTTCCTGGGAAATGGTGGACCAAGTCTCGCTTCCCAGCTTGACTGGGAATATCTTCCATGGCCGGAATGGAGATGCCAAAGTTTTCTCGCTTCCACAACCTGCTGGGAAGTCCATTTGGCTGTACTATGGGAGATACAAAGCAAAAGCTAGCTTCCCATTCTGACCTGAAGTCTTTCACCTAGTTTTGAGTGAAACTCAGAGTGAATCAAAATTGCCTCAGCCTGAAAGAAAGTCCCTTGGCTGGTCTGCAGAGAAACGCCTGGCATATCCTTGCTTTCACAGCAGTCCCGAAAGTTCATTTCCTGGCTTCGGTGGTGACTGAAGGCGAAGGCCCATTGCCCTAGCCTGCCAGTCCGTCTTTTGCCTGGTCTATGGGTAGACAACGGGCAGATCCACACTTTTACAGACATCCAGGTAGTTGCTTGCCTCGCTGACGGGGAGACGCCAAGGAAAGCCGCTATTGCCCACAAGTCCCAGAATGACATGCAGGGCTAAATATGAGACACCGAGGGCACCGAATGAATATGGGATATTGTAATGCTTGTTGACCACAGTAATATTCAGTCCTGTGAGGACTCTTGATATGACAGACATAACCACAGGCGAGGCAAATAAGAAGGGCAGCCCAGGAAATCCAGCCTTCCCAGAATAGCGGCTTTCCTTGTCATCTCCCAGCCAGCGTGGCAAGCAACTAACTGGTTTGCTGGAAAAGTGAGGCTCTGCCAAATGTCTACCCGTAGGCGAGGCAAAAGAGTGACTGGCAGTTTGGGGAAATAGGCCTTCGGATTCAGTCACCACAAAACCCAGGAAATGAACGTCCGGGACTACTGGGAAAGCTGGGCTCTGCCAGGCGTTTCTCTGCAGGCCAGCGAAGGGACTTCCGGTCAGGCTGAGGCAATTTCGCTTCACTCTGAGTCTCA
>NW_022104007.1:0-1458 GCF_000313985.2 Echinops telfairi
AGCAAGGCCCTATGCTCTACTTCCATAAAGACCCAGCCATTGAAATCCATTTGAAGCTTAGTTCTCCTTGAACACACCCGGGGCTTCATGAGTTAGTGTCAACTCAATGACAGGTGACTCAGGGCATTGGTGGGTGACTGGTAGAATTCTTGCCTTCTATTTATTGATCCAATGGTGAGAATTTTGTCTTTTTTTTACACTGAGTTGTAATCCAGGTGAAGGCTGCAATCCTTGATCTTCATCAGCAAATGCTACAAGTCCTCCTCACTTTCAGCAAGCACGGTTATATCATTTGCACAGGACATGTTGTTACTAAGCCTTCCTCCAATCCTGACACAGAAATCTTCTTCATATAATCCAGCTTCTCTGATATTTGCTCAGCATACAGATCAAAAGTACTATGGACAGTCTAAAGAAAAAACAAACATGTCCTGGAAGAAGTGCAACCAGAAAGCTCCTTGGAGACATGGGGAGACTTTGTCTCACATACTTTGGACATCTTGTCAGGAGATACCAGTCCCTGGAGAATGCCATAATGGCTGGTCAAGCAGAGGGGCAGTGGGACAGAGTAAGACCCTTGAGAAGATGGATTAGCGCAGTGGTTACAACAATGAGCTTGATAGACGGACGATTGTGAGGATGGCACAGGACTGGGCCCTGGTTCATTCTGTTGTACATCAGGCTTCTATGAGTTGGAACCGACTCCATGGCTTCTAACAACTAACATACAGATTGATAAATATGGTAAGAAGATACAACCATGATGCACCACGCAGTATTCCCTAGTTCTGTTCACACACTTCCTCAATCCATATACAGGTTCTGCATGAGCACAATGAATTACTCTAGGATTCTCATTCTTCTCAAAACTATCCATAGTTTGTTATAATCCACACAGGTGGATGCCTTGGCACACATCTTTCTGGTATTCTCTATTTTCAGCCAAGATCCTACTGGCATGAGCAATGGCCCTCTTGCTATCCTGTATGACCTCGTCTGAATCTGGCCTGAACCTGTCAGCTCCCTGTCACTGTATTGCTTAAAATGTTGTTGGATGATCTTCAGCAAAATTTTATTTGTATGTAATGTTAATTATATTGTTTGATAATTTGATCATACTTTGGGTGACCTTTCTTTGGGGTGGATACAAATATGGATCTCTTCTAGTCAGTTGGCCAAGTAGCTGTCGTTCAAATGTCCTGGCATAGATGAGTAAGTACTTCAAGTGCTTCATCACCTTGTCGAAACATTTCACTTGATTTTTCATCAATTCCTGGAGCCTTGTTTTTGGCTAATGCTTTCAGTGAAGCTTGGAATTCTTCCTTCAATATCAATGGTTCTTGCTCATATGTTACCTCTTGAAATGGTTGAATGTTGATGACTTCTTTTTGGTCCAATGAATGTGTATTGTTTTCATCTTCCTTTAATGCTTCCTGCTTCGTTCAATATTTTACACAC
>NW_022104007.1:3231-4612 GCF_000313985.2 Echinops telfairi
CACCCATGTAGATATTGCCTGCTTTGATCACTATTGCCTCTCTAGTCCCTAACCATGAGTGCCTACCAATGCGAGCTCTGGTGATACTTGTGGGTCAGCTTTGGATTGCTAACCTCAAAGTTGGTGGTTCAAACTCACCAACCACTCTCTGGGAAAGATAGGAGGTTTTCTACTGATTTATTGATTTACAGCACTGGAAACACTACAAAAGATGACTATGAGTTGGATCTAACTCGATAAATATGGTTTTTGTTCATTTTTTTTTTGGTTGGCACTGCTTTGATTCCCAAAAGTACTTCTTTGATGAATTATATGAAAAGTCAAGAGACTTGATTCCTCTTCAGGTCTATTTCTTTTAAGGGATATAAAAATGGTTTAGAGGCCATCCCTAACTTCCTCTGACTTCCCTATTGCTGTGGGGCAGAGGTCAGACAGGCCTCTACCTCCACGGCTTTTACCCTTCTCTGGCACTAACTGTTCCTCCGAGGCACTCTGTTTTGCTGCTCGTCTTGATCATTTGTTGCAGTGACCACACAGAACTAACAGAAAATACAATTATGGGGGTTTATTAGCTAAATTAACAGGTTACTCCAAACCAGGATAGGTAAAAGATAAGGACACAGAGAAGTGCCTTCTCTTTAGCCAGCAGCCAAGCCTGTTCCTGGTCCTGCCTACCAGCCATATGGTCTCTTGGTTTTCGCCTCTCAGGGCCAAGCAGCCTACCTGTCGCTCTGCCTCACAGTTCATCCTACTGGCATGAGCTCTTCTGTTCTGTCTCACGATCTCTTTGCCTCACCTCCAGTCTTGGTCTGTCTCTTTTGCTGTGGTCCTTGGTCTCCGTTGGTGCCTCTGGTCTCACCTTCTGCCAGTTTAGACAGAGAAGGCACATGCTCCACTGATGGCTCTTCTTCTGTTGGTCCTGGGAGTTCTCTCCGTGGTCCTGCTTCTGCACTGGCTCATTTTTATAAGGAAGTGTGTTGGTTTTTTTTTGTTTTTCAGCGGCCATATCCTCAAGGAAACTATGGGGGTGACTTGAGTCAGACCCTCTAGTAAGGTGAAGACTCAGAATATATGCCATTTTACCACAGGCATAGGGGCTGGAATTTGTATCACATCAAGGATTTGGTCTAGAAGGATCCTATTAACGGATTGTATCTCAGTCTGTTCATGCTCATTCCTCCCCAAGCTTCCTGACCCCCCTCCCACCTCATCAAGATTTCAGAATCTCGTGCTCTTGCACCAGTAAAACACACCCCTGTAGCACACATATGGGCCATGAACAGCACCTACTGTGCGGGATGGATACAGTGATTGCTATCATGCCGAACTTGAGGAAATTGAGACACAGGGTGGTGACGTGATTGCATTGGGTGTGAACACC
>NW_022104007.1:5506-7765 GCF_000313985.2 Echinops telfairi
CCTGATCTACCACAAAGACCCACTCTTTTCTCATCCAGAAACTCTGCACCTCACAGGGTGGTCCTTAGCCTACTTAGTCCAATACCTAACACATGATAAACACTGGATTGTATGCACATACTACCCTGTTTCCCTGAAAGTAAGACATCTCCCCAAAATAAGACCTACAGTTTTGCCTCTCACTAAAATAGAAGGCTTCCCCCGAAAATAAGACCTCCCAGAAAATAAGGCCCCCTGGAGCTACTGTAACTCTGGACTCTGGACCATAGCAGCCAGCGCCGCTGTGCAGCTCGCTGTTGGCTGCAGCACAGCCAGAGCAGACAGGAAGTGCGAGGTTTCTTTTAATACAACAATAAACAATAAATGTGTACCGTATTCTTATTCATGAAAAAATAAGACATCCCCTGAAAATAAGACCTTTGGGAGCAAAAATTAATATAAGACATTGTCTTATTTTCGGGGAAACAGGGTATTTCCCGCCAAGCAAGGTATCAGGTTCTGCAAAGAGCAAAGAATGCGCTCTATTGGCAGATCCCCAGGCTCCAGCCCTTTCCACTTGTTTTTTCAACCGTACAGTAAAACCTGCCTCCCATTTATGAAGCCAGATGGATATCAGCCTGGATCAGGCAGGCCCCTGCAGGAAATGGAAGGCAAGCTTGATTAGAATAATTCAAGCAGGCTTTAATAAGAACATTGACCAAGGCATAGGTAGGCTGTAGGGATTTAATGCTCTAGGAACAAGACATCATTCCTGGGCTATTGAGACAAATCTCACCCTAAGGTGAAGGGGCGAGAGAGGAGCTATTGTTAAAACCTGTACAGGCAGTAAGAAGGAGAGGCTGCCTTGATCCTAATCTGACCTTAGTTGGTGGAATGAGCAGACTTGTGGTGACTTTTCAGAGGATGCTCGAGGAAGGAACCCTATCCCCAGCATCCTTCTCCTCTCCCCCTCTGACCTTCGGCCGGGGCTCTGCAGTGGCCAAACCCATTCAGAAGCCAGAAGTCAAGAAAGCCCCTTGCTGTAGCCCATACAGGCCAAGGGAAAGAAGGTGAGTGGTATATGCTGATGGTTAAATCGAGCTCTTTATCACCTATTTAGTCCTTAGCTGTTGTTAGTTGACTCTCACTTAGGGCGGGCTTATAAATCACAGAGCAAAACATTGCCAGTCCTCTGCCATTTTTCTGCTTACCGGTATGATTGGGTCTATTTAATCCTTAAAAGAGCATGATCAAAATGTATTTTCCCAGAGTTTAGAAGCGGACAGTGACTTGAAAGCCATAGAACTATTACACACACAAGCAGACACACTTTTATGTGGTAGAATATGTATGTTCGTTTTTTGTTTAAAAAGTATCATGTGCTTTTGGTAATACAGCCCCCACCCCAAAAGAAAGTGATAGCTGACTGACTTATCCCTGATGTCACCTCCATCAGTACATTTACATATCTGGTCTTGGTCTTTTATGTCACACATTTAAATTTCATTTTCTTATATATATTTTTCCCCACTTAATTTATTAAAATGTACCTGGTGATTTCAGTGTGTCAGGCACTGTTATAGGTGCTTTGTACATATTAACTCAGTTAATCTGCATAAAAATCCTTCACATTAGGTACTATTATGATTCTTGGGCTAGAGGAAGAGGCTGCAGAATCATAAGCAAGAGTGCTCACTGGCTATGCAGATTTGAAATAGATTATTCAGGACTTATTATAGAGATGAGTAAGAGTCAATCTAATGAACAACAGAACTTAGATTCAAAGAGAGGCAATTCAATTTGTCTCATTCTTAACCATATTGTGCCACCAACTCTCACTTATTGCAAAATTGGAATCATGATATACATTCCTGCTCTCTGATGATATGTATCTAACTATATACTTTCAGCATGCAGGTATATAGCAGTTCTCTTTCTTGACCATCTGAATCCTAACTAGGTATTAAAAGGATATTTCATCAAAGAATGGAGCATGCCAGTAACAAGGCACTAAAAAATTCATCTAGGAAAAAAATGCATGCCCCAGCACATTCACACACAAATAACCATATACATACTCAAAAAACCATAGGGAAGAAGTTCACATTTCTAGTCAGATATATACAGGTACCCTTACCTGGATCACCTAAATTAGACTTCGTGTATTGAATTGACTGTGTGCATTTCAGGGTTTGCAAAGGCGCAGAAATAGTTTATCGGCAATCAGCTTCCTGCAGAACATACACTGGGAATTTGACATGTACAAGAGGCTTTGCAATG
>NW_022104007.1:8234-9689 GCF_000313985.2 Echinops telfairi
TCTTCAATAGTTATTGCCCCAGGGAACTGCAGACTCTGGAAGAGCCCAGTTTGGATTCGTTTGCTTCCTATTGTCTGGGGTTGGGATTGACTCAATGGCAGTGACTTGGTTGGGTGGTCCCACTTTCTGACAGTGTCAGAAGGCAGTGGGTACACAATCAATGCATATCGACTAAAGGTCTGAGCAAAGGATTAATGGTGAGTTCGCCCCACAATGTGGCCCCTTTTAGCGGTCACAGTGACATACTTTTGTCTTTCTTAAGCTCTGAGAAATTAATCACATATATAATCAAAAGGACTGTTTTATGATCTTCTAGACCATGTTTTAAAAAGAAGCCTGCTAGTTCTGATCCGTCACAACCTTCTTCAGGGCTTCGATTTGTTTCTGATTTATAGAAATATGAACGGATAGAAGCTTAGGGTCAGGTTATAAAACAGTTGGGAACATAATGGCCAGAAGAGAACAGAGATGTGGTTCAGATATTCCTTCAAACTTTTAAGTCTTACCAATTTATTATATCAAGTTGGAAAGAGCCTACTTCTCATTGTTCCACTTCTTAAGACTGCTTAAAAATACAAAGAAAATGGACCAAACTGCAAAACGTTTGACTAGGAGGTTAATAGGTCCGAGAAGTAAAACAAGTCTGGCTGTATTTCTCTGGAGAGACAATGTAGGAAAAGAAGTTGAGGAGGTAAGCTAAAAATGCTTCCATTGCGTTATCTGTGAGACACCTTAAACTGCTCCATTTTCCAGCTTCCTATAATGTTAGATGTTTGGGAGAAAAGGCACGGCCTGTGTATAGGGACATTTGTATAACAGAAAGTTCAGAACCCCCAGTTTAATGACGTGGAAATTCCCTGCTTTGTACCTGTTTTGGTGCAGTTCTACATCTTTTTGAAGTGAGCCTGGCGGGGAAAGCCTTCCCCAGGTATTTGTATGTCTGGAGAGCATATGGCTATTGCAGCAGATCATAAGACAAGAGAGGGGTTGGTGTGGCCAGGACCACTTCCTTTATTGTATCCCTGCAGCATTTACAAGACCAGCCACATGACAAGGCTTCCCAAACCAAGGCTTTTGGTATGGAAGCTAAAGCTGACCCTGTGATGTTTGTCAGTGGTCAAATGATCGAAAAGAATGCCCACATAAATTGACTGGACAGTGATGGTAAGGAGATCTCTTCTAATCCAGAAACACCTTCCAAGATCTGTCCCACACCCAGAATCACAAGATGGCTGGTGAACTGTGTTTCAATGCACAGAATTTCACACACAAAAGCTGCCTCACTTATCCGACTACTGGAATCCCTGCCTCGTCCAGTGGTCACACAGTCTATTTGAAATTCAGCTGGAAAGTGACCAGAAAGAAGTATTTTTAAAAAGCCAAGGAGTAAAAAAACAAAGTTTTTCAATATAAAATCCATTGACTTTATTTACAGCAACAAAACCAATCAAACCA
>NW_022104007.1:16314-17300 GCF_000313985.2 Echinops telfairi
ATAGAGGATAAAGGAACCCACAGAATAGATCCCATACATGAATAAGGGGAAAAACAACAGCATTGTGTCAACCCAACTCCATTTTTATTCCTACTCTCCTTTCTCACTTAGACCTTGAAAGTACTAGCTCTTTTTAATGGTCTTTTTTTTAACTGGTGGGGGAGGTAAGAAATAAGGAGATAAATAAATTAGAAAAGAAGGCACAGGAGACAGAAGAGGGATGGGAAATAAAGCAGAAAATTAATTTCTGAAAGACTTCTTCACCAAGGGAAAACTCAGCCAACCAACCCAGGCCCCGGTTAAAAAGAAAAGACCACTCGGTTTCCTGTGTACTCTTCATTTCAGACAACCACGATCTTTTGGGGCCAATCCTAGACTGTGGCAGAATGAGCTGCGGGACATGGGCTCAACAACGTATTATGAGGGAGTGTGAGGTGAGAGGAACCTCTGTGGAGTTTCTCTCTCACTGTTTCTACGTGAACTCCGTCTCATTGTCTCTTGAGTGGATTCCTGTGAGGAAACATTTACTGCATATACTCGAGTATAAGCCGAGTTTTTTCAGCACATTTTTAATGCAGTTTTTGTGGTAAAATTAAAGTGCCCCAGCTGATATTCGGGTCGGCTTATACTCGAATATATATGGGAGTTGGCTTTGGGCGATATGTTTGAGACACATCAGCAATGCCTCATCGCCTGGTTGCTATAGATTCTTTACTTGGAACTTGAAACAGTAATAAACAAAAGGATTCATAGAAATTAAACTTCAAGAAAAGCCAAGGCATTGCCATTTCTGTGATTGTAAAAGACTCAATGGAATCATCATACATTTTGGTAGGGCTATCAACTGACAGAGCTACTCTGAAAAATTGTTAGGTGCAGATATATATTTTTAAGTGAATAGATCCCACCCCTAAATTATAGACAGTATTAAGAGCTACAATATTAAGAACATAATTTTTCCTGTGTGATTCTTAGGTTTTTTTTGT
>NW_022104007.1:18613-20338 GCF_000313985.2 Echinops telfairi
GGGCAGTTCTACCCTGGTCTACAGGGTCATTATGAGTTATAAGTCTTCCTCGATAGTACCAGCAATGTTCTCAGTTTCTGGGGTGTCTCAGTGTTGTAGTCAGAGAAATGACAAAACCAACCAATGTGGCAGTTAGAGTCCTCTACACCTTATCTGCATGGTCACATTATTTGGTGGGAGTTATAGAGAAATAGATAGAGGGGCCATATTAAGAAATTCCACTTTACCACAGTTCGGTGCTTTTCTCCCCCATGGTTGCTTTACTGTTGTTTCTAAAGCATGACTGTGCATCTGTATCAGCATAAGAGTAATTCTTGAGGTGCTGGCTAACAACTTTGTAGTAAGCTTACTGCCCTTTGTTTAGATGTAGGGAAAGAGATATGAGACCATGACTTCTAGGACAAAGCCAAATGACAAAAACAAAAACTTGATGCCATCAAGTTGATACCAACTCGATATAGTGACCCTATAATACAGGGTAGAATTACCCCTGTGGGTTTATGGGAGTAGGAAGTCTCATAATCCCACAGAGCAGTCAGTGGTTTTGAACCGCTGACCTTGCAGTGAGCAACCCAATACATAACCATTACATCACCAAAGCTCCTTTCTTCTATGACTAGGAGTTATTGAACTTCCGCCTTGGATTTTTTCCCCCCATTCCTTTAACTTCAAAACAAAGCTCCTGCCATCCTGTCTCCCTCACTATCTGCAGATGCTAGTGTGGTTCTGCGGTGCCATTCAGTCGGCTCCAACTCATAGCAATCCTATAGACCATGGAACGGAACACTGCCCGGGCCTGTGCAGTTCTCACAATTCTTAGGCTTGTGCCCATTGATGCAGCTACACATGCTATGATTTCTAGTTTCTCCTGAGGATAAGTCTGGTTTATACTCCGTTACTTATGCTTCAGGTAAAAGTGAAAAATGATGGAGTGAAAAACGAGGTTTTGTGAAATTCTCTGTGTATTGCTATGCAAAAGACTAATCGGCCAATAAGTGTGCAAAATAGTAAACTCTAGGTTATAATTTGTATTTAAATGTACCATGTATGAAATGACCCAAATGAGACATGAATTCTATCGTTTTTATACTTTTACACACATATGTGTTTTTGCACACATACACATACATACATATATGTTGTACTTTTGTTAGACACCATTGAGTCTGTCTGATTCATAGGGACCCTATTCAAAGAAGAACAAAATTTTGCCTAATTCTTTGCCATCCTTATGGGCCTTCCTATGTTTCAGCCGCTGTTGTTCCATCGCATTGAACACCTTTCTCCTGTTCCCTGCCCCTCTGCTTTACCAAGCACACTATCTCTCTCCAGGGACTGATCCTTCTTCAGAACGTGTCCCAAGTATGAGAGGGAGATTTGTTCATTCTTCTGGTATCCGTGGTATATTCGATATTTTTTGCCAACACCATACAGCAAATGTATCAGGTCCTCTTTAATCTTCCTTATCCATGGTCCAGCTTTTGCTTAGATAAAAGGCAGCTGAAAATACCATGACTTGGGTCAGCTTCACATTATTCCTCAAAGTGACACCTTTGCTTTTCAATACTTTAGAGAGTTTTTTTCCTCATCAGATTTTCCCAGTGCAATATAGCATTGATTTCTTCACTGCTGGTCATTGTGCATTTATGAAAAACAAAATACTTGACAATTTCAATTTTTTCATTTGTCTAGTGGTGAGGATTTTTGTTTTCGTTACATTGAGAT
>NW_022104008.1:0-1573 GCF_000313985.2 Echinops telfairi
CCCCACAGCCCACGCCGGGCACGTAGGCCCTGGCTGGTCAGGCTCCGTGGGTCACAGCTTCTCCATGCTCAGGAGGGCAAGTCCTGTTGGCATGGGCTCTGGAGGGGCCTGAGCGAGAACCACACATACCGGGAGGAAGCCGTGACCTGGAGCAGGGCGGCGACTTTGACTGCCGAATGAATGAATGCACCAACTGAGCCATGCGTGCACATCTTCCACTGGGGAGTGCAGTCAGGAGGAGAGCATGCCAGATTGGATTAGGGAGCTCCTTCCCTGAGGAGGAGAGTCCTGGGAGACAGTAAAGGTGACATACTCAGCTATGTGCAAAAAGGATGCCGCCTGGGATTCACTGGGTGCCTGGGGACAATGGACGTGGGGTCTACTTTGGATAAATGAGTCCTTGAAAATGCAAGTAGAGACTCTGATGCATCTGAGTTGCCGTGAGTGGTCATGGACTTGGCTTGTTTACATGTTTAGAACCGAGAGGGAGGCACACACGTCGCCAGGCCACTCCAACTCCTGTTGGGGCCACAGTAGGGGGAACTCAGGTTGTGGGAATCCTGGTTGTTCTGTCCACGGGGAAACTGAGTTCTCAGGGATGTTGTTCACTGCCAGCGAGTCATTTCCAACCCACAGCGACCTGTGCACAACAGAATGAAACATTACCGGGTCCCGCGTCATCCTCACCCTTGCTCCTGTGCTTGATCCCCCTGTTGTGGCGCTGTGTGGATCCATGTCCTTGAGGGTAGACATGATGATCCAGGGGCAGAGCCGATGGGGCCAGGACGCTGAGTGAATCACAAGCATGTCACCCTCAACAGTGGCCCTGGGGCTGTGGATTCCTCCCTCTTCCCTGTGACCTGTGGCCCAAGGATTCCTGATGTTGATTGATTGACGACACTGATCAGACCCTGGCTGCTGGGCCTTGGAATAGGACTGAGACTTTGGTGTGTGGAGAAGTCAGGGTTTGGGGTAAGATGGGCCTCAGCTCCACCCAGCCATCCTGAGGAGGAGGAGACCTGGAGCTCTGCTCTTGCAACCCAACTTGCTCCTACGTGTCCTTGAGTCCATTCTAGCCCACAGCGACCACACGTCCGACAGGAGGAAACCCTGCTCAGTCCTGTAGCAGCCTCATGCTTGTTCCCGACCTGCACCCATGGTTGCTGCCCCATGTCAGCTCGTCTCAGTGATGACCTTCCTGTTTCCCTCTGTCCTTCCATTTCACCAAGCAGCTGTCCCTCTCCAAGGACTGGGCTCTCCTGACAGCAGGTGCCAAGTATGCCAGTCTGGCTAGCCTTGCCTCAAAGGGGCACTCTGGCCAACCTCCTTCTGAGACAGGTCCCTGTGACCTTGGAGCAGTCCATGGTCCTTTCCATAGTCCTCTGCAGTACCACAATCCAAACGCACCCACTCTGCTTCAGTTTCCTGGTTTAATGACCAACTTTCACATGCATAGGAGGCAACAGAGAATACCATGCCTTGGGTCAGACGTACCTTAGTTCTCAATGTAACAACCATGCTTTTCAACACTTTATTTTAAATCATTGATTGTGGCCTCGTATAGCTCTTATCA
>NW_022104008.1:3690-5334 GCF_000313985.2 Echinops telfairi
AGCTTATTTGGGGAATTTATAGAAACTCTCTCCTTGTGGCCAGCACTCACTGACCTCTGCTTGGATGAGGAGAAGGGCTGTGTGCAAGCAGCAGAGGGATGAACTGTGCAGGGAAAGGAAGCTGGGTCTCTCCCGGGGTTGGCCTGCCATCACTTACTGCTTCCAGTCAACGTGAGGTACAAGGCAAGGACTCAGGACTGAGCGGAGTGTGGAGTTTGAGGGGTGGCATGAAAATAAACCCTTGAATCATGCATGCTGTGAGTTTCTGTGTAGCCATTGCAATGGGTATCAGAACCCAACAAAGTAAAACAGTGGACATCCATTTGGACAATGCCATAGGTGTCCAGTACAAGTAGGTAGTGGTGTTTTTCCATGAACACATGGATGTCACCATCTAAAACTTTATAGTGAGTACTTTTGTTTCAGGCTTTGTTGACTACCGAAACAAATCCAGAGACACTCATCTACGTATAAGGGAGAGTTTTATATCAAAGATCTTAATTGTATATGAAGACAACATCCCAGCCCAGTCTAGATCAAGTCCACAAGTCCAACGTCAGCCCATAAGTCCATCAATTGTTCTCCAGACGCACATAGCCACTCACAACGATGCTGAACACAGGAAAATCACAGGGCAGTGGGCGAGAGTCTTGTGGATCCAATGGCAGTAGAAGCATCTCCAAGGCTTTGGCTGCAGCAGTCTGTGGTTTGTCAACAGGAATGTGAGCCAGAGCGAGAGTGTGTGCAGCCTCCAGGGAGGAAGAGTGGGAGCTTCCAGAGTCCTCATGAGAAGGCCACGCCCATAAGGAGGCATCAGGCTGTGACCTGATTGACAAGCTAGACCGCACCCCTTCCTTCTTCACATCCTCAAATTGACATGAGATTATGTAACTACCACAACTATACACACACACACATCCGTGCAGATGCAAAACCACCGATTCAGAAGAGAACTTGACAAGGGCAGGCGTGATGAGACAAGGGGGGACGCAGGCGGCGGGAAGGGTCTGGCTGGAGGGTCCCACACAGACAGGTCCTGAGAAGCTGGGTCTTCCAGGCTAGGCTCCCACCCATTCTGCATCCAAGGCAAGGAGGTGATGTCAGGCAGGGCTCACAATTTGCAGGAACTGGACAGTAGCTGTACCTGGAAGAGCAACTGGAGCCCTGTGTGGGGAGGAGAATGGGAGGCAGGGAGAGGGGGTGAGTTCAGTGGGGGGCAGAAGAGCTGAGGGCACAGGAATGACTGGGCAGGGTCAAGATTCACAGGAGAGGAGCATCCGACTGAGCTGAAGACCAAGCATGGTCAAAGCTGGTGGATTATTAGATCTTGGGGACGGAAGGCAGGACAGAGTTCGAACGACACCATGGAGTCCGCTGGGTCATCGGTGAGTTGGAACCCAGCAGGAACTTTGGGTTGTGGGGGAAAATGAGCAGCTCCCCCTTGGTCGTGGTGAGTGGAGGAATCCCGGCGGCCTTCCCCAGGGAAGTGTCAAGTGGGACATCGGTAAGTGAGAAGTGTCACTCACCTGAGAGACTACCCCACGGATGTGGGTGCATCTTGTGTGTCTGTGCCCTCCATGCCCACCGGAAGCCTTGCCACGCTGTTCCTGCAGTATTTCACTCTGTATCAACAGACCAGAGAAC
>NW_022104008.1:6347-19667 GCF_000313985.2 Echinops telfairi
ATCTATCTATCTATCTATTTATCTATCTATGTGGCCCTCATGGCATACTGGTTACATGTTAGGCAGCTTTCTTCAGTTCAGAACCACTACCCTACTCCATGGGAGAAAGACAGGACTTTCGGCTTCCATAAAGGGTTCCGTCTTGGAAACCCACAAGGACAGTTTTACCCTGTCATAAAGGGTCGGCATGAATTCTCATCAACCCGATGGCAGTGAATGAAGATACGTTTTTGGTGGCTGTTGTAAATGGAGACTCAGGAAGAGAGATATGGGAACACATTCCCTACACTCCTATTTAAGGAGTCTGGAGACAGACTCTGGTGGAGGGAGGCCTTCATGCTTGGGACTTGGAAATGCATCCCAGGCACCTTTTCCTAAGAAAGAGTTATCTCCCATACTATACCCTCATAATAATGCCGATTTAAAGGTGCTTCTTGCAAGACCTGGTTGTGACTATCCCCTTGAAGGTTACCTGCTTGAAGGTTATCTACCTGAGCGTTGTCTACCATGGACAGAGATCAGACCCTCCCCACCCAAATACAGTCCACTGTCTTCTGATAATGATCATAGATTGCTCCCCTGGAGAAGAGCTCAGAGACACTTAGAGTCAAGCCAGCTTTGAGAGGACCAAGGTTACACCCCATCTTGACTCTAGAACCCACCCATCTCGTTACGTATGTACCTTCCTCTCAGGTGTATGCCCTTAGCAAGTGTCCTTCCTGTTACATGTGCATGACATGACTTGCATGCCGGAGATTGTATGAGCCTGTGAGAGGATACGACCGCCCTCTCTCTTGATCCTGTCATCAGAAGAGTGAGCCCTTGCGTGCCTCACCTGATGTGCCTTTCATTTACCCGTCAGTTACACGACCGCCCCCTTAGGACCCATCCAGTGATGGAGGCTGGTCTCCCGCTGGTGGCACAGTGGATCAGGAGATGGACTGCAAACTACAAGTTCAAAACCACCAGCTGCTCTGTGGGAGCAAGATGAGGCTTTCTATTCCTGTACGGATTTACAGTCTTAACAACCCACAGGGCCAGTTCGGTGGTCCTGCAGGGTCACTCGGAGCCAGAACGTACTTGGTGGCAGCAGTTTTGGAGTCCTCTAGATGATGTGTCTGTGGACTCTCTTTTCCTTGAGGCAGTAAAATCATAGTAGCCCAACCCATCACCCCTATGCCCTCATGCCACCACCATCACTAAAAACAAAGCCCCCTCCAAAAATCTCTTAAAGTCTGGGGCTTGATTCCCATTGGACAAAGAGTATCCAGAGGGTCGGAAAGATCAGACACTCGTGTAAAACTGCACTGCTGAAGTTGAAGCCCCGTTTCGTGGATTCCCCACAAATCCTGACACCCATAGTGATGGGCACGCAGGTGAGCGTCCTTCCAGTCTTTTCTCTGTGCTAATGAACCCACAAGGGGCCCGTGTGGTGCAGCCCTAATTGGATGGACTTGAGAGCCGGCGTCAGGGAGGAATATTGAAAGCACCATGGACCTCCAGAGGAACCAACACCTTGGTCTCAGAAGAAGTATGTAGGGCCAAGCATGCTCCTTAGAAGTGAGGATGGTGAGAATTTTTTGTCTCACTCTCTTTGGACAGGTGGTCAAGGACCTGGGGAAGGACAGCACACTTGATGGGCTAGAGTAAGGTGACCAGACATCCCGCTTTTGGCAGGACAGTCCCGATTTTTGGCATTTTAAAAAAGTCCAGATTTTTTGAAAGAATGCATGACAAGTTAGGGAACGGTCTATTTGGTCCATATAGACCAAATTTTTAATCAAGAACGCCCTCCCCCCCACCCCGGTCAATGGTGTCCCGCTTTAAATCTGGTCACCTTAGGCTAGAGGGGCAGGACAACCCTCAAGGAAATGCACTAGCACCGTGGCTACAACAATGGGCCCAGACAGAACCTCTGTGAGGATGGGGCAGGACCAGACAGTTTTCCACATACACAGCCCAGCACCATCCCTTCCTGATTTCCTCCATCTCGGTCAGACCCAGCCCTCTGCCTTGCTGCTAAGGCTGCTCTTTCTCCATGTGATTGGACCAGCGTGCTGCTGCCTGAGCTAGTCTTTTGCTTCAGTCTTGGGCTGCACTACCTGTGGGCCGAGCCAACCCATGGATCCTGTTGCCATACCAGGCGTGCATGGCTAGAGTTTGAGGCTCCATCAGTCCCTGCTTTGCCAAGCTCCCCAGCTCCCGGCCTCTGCGACACCTCAACTTCTCATCTTCCTGCTGTGGCTGCCCACCCTGCTGTGCCTGCTGCCTGAGGGCAGAGTCTGCTGTCCGCTGCCTTGGCTTTGGACCAGCCTGTGTGAGCTGAAGGACCTTCAGTGCATGAACAGTTCCAGGAAAGCGAGTGGAACTGAGCCCTCTGTACTGCTGTGTGTCACTAGTTAGCTGTCATATTCCTTTGCGATATCTTAACCTATCCTTTTATACATATAATTGTAAGTGGCCTGGTTTTGGTTCTCTAGAGACCCCCACCTAACATCGAGTCCCAGATCCAGCTCCTGTCTGCTCAAGCCATCACCCACCGCTGAGTGGTTCTTAAAAGCAAAGCCCAAGCCCCAGACTGCCCCACAGATACCAGTTTTGACCTGGCTTGTCTGACACTGTGCCAGGAGGAGAATCTTAGGCTGGAGCAGGAGCCCCCCCGTCAGACAGACCTTGAGAAGTGAATTGGAAGAAGCTGCTAACCACGAGATCAGCAGTTCAAAACCACCAGCGGCTCCTCAGGAGGAAGAGGAGGCTTTGTGCTCCCATAGAGAGTTAGGAGGTCAGTTCTACCCTGTCCTGTGGGGTCGCTGTGAGTTGGCATTGCCTCCATGGCAGCGGGTTGGGATTTTAATTTGGGGGATTAGATGTGGCAATACTGTCATACTCTCAGAGTTGTCTAGTAACTTCCCAGGACAAAGGCTCCTTCCCAGGGGGCAAGAGAGGCCTTCCAGGGCAGCGAGGGGTGCTGGGAGGCTATACTAAACCACCTGTTCTGCCTCAGAAACCCACTGCACTGGGATCCAAACATGATAGGGGTCTGGAGCCTGGTGTGTGTGTGTGTGGGTGTGTGTGGGTGTCCCGGGGTATGTTTGCCACTGCCCTTTGGAGAGTCCTCCTCCCAGCTCTGAGGCTCTGACTGCCGGATCTCAAACCCTCTGTCCTAACTCCCAGAAATGCAAGCCACCCACACTCTCATTGCACAGCGAGGTCCACCCAGCTCTGCTGGAAGCTCATCCTGTTGGCCGCTTAGCAGCTGCAAGACCCTGAATCCCTGGCCCCCACCTGAGGCCGCCTCCGCTCTAGCATTTTCACCCCGAGGGAGCAGACAGGAGAGCAAGCACCCTGTTGTCTAAGACCCAGTTCGGCTTGGCAGGGGGTCTGCTGTGGGCCACAGAGACCAGGCTCAGGGACTGGTCCTCCAGGACTGGGAAAGACGTGCCATTCCCAAAGTGTTCCAGGACTGGCAGCAGACATGAGGGCATAGAGACCGTCCTAAGCCAGGGGTCTGGACGCCCTGATGGGATGTAGCTTCTGGCTACCCCCACCCCCATTTCATACCCGGCCTGTTTGGTCAGGAAACCTTGACTTTCAGATGCCCTGAGGGCGTGAAACAGAGGCTGGGTGGGGGAATGGCTGGCTTAGGTGGACAGGGCTCTGCTGGGGGAATGGAGACATAGGGTTAGGGGTGGGGAACAGGGAGCCTCAGAAACCACCACTCTGCGATTCAGATAGGTGGGGACCTGCTGCTATTGCTCTGTGGACATATCCCTCCCTGCTCTTTGACCCTGACTCCAGGACACCCCCTCCCCCTCCCTGCCACCAGTGTCCCCTCTCCAGGAAACTGCCCCACCCACACTCACATTGCACAGAGAGGTTCAGCCAGCTCTGATGTGAGCCCAGCGTGTTCTCCGCTTGGCAGGTGTAGCGCCCCGCATCTCTGGGTCCCACCTGAGGCAGCTCCAGCTCCAGAGGGCTGGACTGGTTGGGAGAGGACATGGAGAGCACCCTGTTGTCCAGGACCCAGCTCAGCTTGGCGGGGGGCTGGCCGTCCGCCTCACAGCGCAGGCGCAGGTACTGGCCTTTCTGGACTTCCAGGAAGTTTCCTTGGGGCGAGGGGACTGGAGGGGAGAGAGGAAGGTGGGCTTCTCACTCCCTACCCACCACAAGTCTTTTATCCCCCCCAACGGAGTGCTACATATGCCCAATTCACCACCGCCCTTCCCACCAGGTACCTGATGCAGTGGTCTGGGAAACGCTGATGACAGGCTCCTTGGGGGCATCTGCAAGGAGAGTGTGAGCCGACTTTGGAAGAAATGGTTTCCCCACAGTCACAGAGAGCACCCCGGGAAAGGAGGTGTGACTGTCCCTGGCCCTGCCTGGGGCCATGCAGCCAGCACCAGCTGTGCCCAGAAGAGTGGCCCAGCCACCTCCCAGGGTGAAGGCAGCTTCCCAGGACACACCACTCTGCCCAGGTTCCCTCCAGGACCCCAGCCTGCTGGCTGCTCGTCCCTGTACAGATGGCCTGTCCCCACACCCCAGAGTCCTGCCCCTAACTCACGGTCCACCCTCAGCTGGATGGTCCTTTCTGCGCTCACTCCCTTGTTGGAGAATCCCACTCGACAGGTGAGCTCAGTGTTGTGGTCCTGGGGTCTCGGGGTCAGGGTGAGCTCAGAGAAGAAGAGAGAGGTTTGTGGTCTGGGTCCTTGAGAGGAGAGGGCTGACCCTGTCCAGGAGAACATGGGGGTCGGACAGCCTGCAAAGTCCCCAGGAAACAGACAGAGTAGCTTTGCCGGGCGTCCAGGCTCCAGGGTCTCAGGGACATAGACATCGGGCTTCTGGGTCAGGCCTGGGTCAGAGAGAGGGGTGTCCTAGCCCCAGGCCCATGGTCGGGTCCTCACAGTCTGTCCCCAGCCCACCCAGCTCGGCCGGCTCCATACCTGTCACTTTCAGAGACACTGGGTAGTACACATAACTATATTTCAGAGTGCCTCTCTCCACTCGAAAGAAGTATTTGGCTGTGTCCTCCCTCCGCGCGTCTCTGATCATCAGCGAGCAGTTCAGGGTCTGGGGGTCCCCGAGGAGCTGGAATCGGTCACGGGCCTCCCTGGAGACCTCTCGAACTGGGTGGTTCGTGGCCACTGGAGACCCGTGGGTCCTGTCGGTCCCTTCCCGGAGCCAGTAGCCATAAGCTGGGCCAGAGTGCATCCAGCCTTCCCGGGGGTAGTTAAAGGTGCAGGGGATGGAGAGGCACAGGCCCTCCTGCACCGTGGCCGAACGCTGTACCTGCAGCGTGTATGTGTATCTCCAATCCTGGGCCAGGGACCCTGAGGGGAGACAGAGGCTTGTCCTGTGACACCCCGCCCTCCACCCTCACCTCCACTCCCCACAACCACTCTGGTTCTCAGCCCACTCACCCCCCAGCAGCATGGGCGGCAGCAGCAGCAGCAGCAGCATCTTGGAACCAGCTCATGGCCCTGACGCTGCTGCTGACTCTGGGCTGGGGCCGAAGAGGAAGCTGCAGGCGGAAGCTGTGCCTGGGGACTGAGGCATGAAATGAACTTCTGCTCCGGACACTCTGGGACCCACACTCAGTAGCCTCTCCGTGTCCCGCTCCACCCCACAGAGGGGACAAGGGGGCCATGACTTTGGACTTGCTGAGCTGGACCTTCCTGTGTCCCCTCTGCAGGGGTGGGGGAAATCTGAGGGGGTGGGGGATCCCTCTGGGATCCAAGTGGAACAGGGCTGGGGTGGAAGTTGCGGTCCCCCCACTGGACCCTGGACCATTCAGGAAGCAAAAGTGAAAGCCCACAGTGAGCTCTCTTCTCCCAGGCTCTGCCAGAGCCCTGGTGGTCTAGTGCTTACAACTTGGGCTGCTTAACCTCAAGGTCAGCAGTTCAAAACCTCCAGCCGCTCTGAAGGAGAAACATGAGGCGTTTGACTCCCGCAAAGAGTTGCAGTCTCGGAAACCCACCGGGGGGAGTTCTACCCCATCCTAGAGGTCCATTGGAGTAGGCATGCACTCGATGGGCCTCAGTTCAATGTGCCGGCGGGAATGGCTTCTTTGTGGTGAGATGGGTGATATTAGCTGGTCTTGGCGATTTCTCAGGCCTTATAGGCCTGATGGTTCCCACCCTTGTATAGAGCTTGGATTTGGGTTTGGGAGGTGGAACAGGAGCCACCAGGGCTCTGAGGAGGAGGATTCCTGGAGGGATGATATTTCCTGATAATAAGCAAGACATCCAATTAGGAGTGGACTCCCAGATAAACAAGGATGCTACTTTTATTTATTTATTAAAATTTATTTTATTGGGGCTCATACAACTCTTATCACAATCCATACACACATCAATGTGTAAAGCACATTTGTACATTCATTGCCTTCGATGCTACTTTTAATACAAGAATATCCCAAATACTATGTAACAACCAAGTATAGTATAAATAACAACAACTCCAACAACCAAAGAATAGGCCAAAGAGTTCCTGGAGTCTACTCAGGCCCAAAATATTCTTTCTTGAAAGAGAAATGAAGGTTGGCTCTAGGCTCTGAGCTGGAGAACCCAAGTCCAAACTGAACTCACTGCCGTCGCGTGGATGCCCACTCATAGCGACCCTACAGGACGGCGTAGAGCTGTCCCTGCGGGTCACTGAGACGATCACTTTATTTGTTTTTTTAAGCGTTCATCTTTAATGAAATGACTTTGGAAATAACAGACACCAGCACCGCCGTTTTGGGGGTCACAAGAAGGTCCAGCCCTGTCCATTCCATCATGGGCACCATTGCCAGCATCTCTAGCCTTTCATTTCCGTTACAAGACAAACACATCCAAAAAGCCGCCGTCTCACAAAAGGGCCCCAGAGCTTCAGACAAGGCCAGTCCCAGGATGGCGTGTGGGAATAGCCACTGCTTCAGCAAAGGGTTTCTGGTGTAGCCCCTGAGGAGGCTGCCAAAGCCGGCTCCAGTCCCGGCTCCAGCCCCAGCCCCAGCCACTCCCACGCTGGCAGCCCGTCAGAGCAAACCAGCCTCTAACAACCAAGGGGTCTGTGGGCTGTCATATATAAAGGTCATAGTAAAGTCACAGAAGATAGGAGAGAGAATACAATAAAGGAGTCAGACACATTTCCTGGCCGCTCTCTCACCTCCTGGATGGCCATGACCTCAGCAGCCAGGTCCACACCCAGAGAGAGAATATATTTCTAATCAAGGCTTGTATACATTTAAGGGCTCTGCTAACCCCACTGATTACAGGTAACCACATATATCACTGGAAGGGGATGTCCAATAGGCATACGCATGACAGGAAGGGGATGGGCTAGGGGTGTATACACAATAGGAAGGGGAAGGAGTAGGGAGTCCCATGGGACAAGATGGGAGGGAATCCTAGATTCAAGATGGCAGCCCAACCTTGATCCTCCTTGAGTTAGCTTGGCCTTGTCTCTGGGCTCTCCTTCAAGGGAACAACCTTATCTGCACGGAGTGGGTGGCAGAGCCAATAGGGTCTGATTGCGCTAAATGCCTGATCCCCTTCGGGAGATAAACTCTAAGCAGCTCACCTCCCAGGTGCTAGCAAGCAGGTTGGGCATATATTTGGGGGGACAACCTGGGCACTTCCCAGCCCTCTCCAGCCCTAGGCTCTGGATAACACTTAGGCAGTAACTCCCCCACTGCCCTCTCCTAGAGGGGCCCTGGTAGCACAGTGGGTAACACATAGGACTGCTAACGGCAAGGTTGGCAGTTGGAAACTACCAGCCACAACATTGGAGGAAAATAGCACACTGATGTGGAATTTGGTCTGCATGCAATTCTGGATCTAGCTCAGATCAGAGTGGGATGGGGCCCTGCACATGAGAGCTTACCACCAGTGAATATGTTAGAGCAGCGGTTCTCAACCTGTGGGTCCAGACCACCTTTGGGGGGTCCAACGACCCTTTCACAGGGGTTGCCTGAGACCATCGGAAAACACATTCATAATTCACCATATATAATTACACATTGTTTTGTGATCAATCACTATGCTTTCATGATGTTTAATTATGTTCCATTTGTAACAACGAAAATCCATCCTGCCTATCAGATATTTACATGACGGTTCATAACAGTAGGAAAATGACAGTGATGAAGTAGCAACAGAAACAATTTTGTGGTTGTGGGGGTCACTACCACAGGAGGAGCTGTATGAAAGGGTCGCAGATTTAGGAAGGTTGAGAACCATTGTCTTAGAGGCTTTGGGGAGGCGCCGGTCACCGGTGGGTGACAGAGGTAGAAAAAGTGGGACTTGAGACCATAATTCTTCATGGGAATTAGAAGGCCCGTCTTTCTCTGGTTGATCAGTGGGTGGTTTTGAACTGCTCACCTTTGGCATCACAGTCCAACATGGATCCCAAGACACCAGCAGGGCTCCTGAACAGAAGAGCCTCAAAGAGATCCTGCTGCGTCTATTAGGGATTGAGAGGCAGAAACCAGGAGTCGGCCCTCTACAAGCCAAGACCTCCTGCCCCCCTTACAGGAAGTTGGAAGCCCATCCAGATTAGGGGATATGCACGCATTCGGCCTTTGAGACAGGAAGCCAGTGCACGTGGGAGGCCCCAATGTAGGCCAGGTGGCCTAATTCAGCCAACGGGGTCAACCAGAACCATCAACCACGCCTCCCAGCGGAGGGCCCTCAAAAGCCAGAATCCCAAGCCCACAGAGCTCTTTCCAGCTGCTCCCGGCCAGGCTGCGGGGGCTCTGGGCTCAGGTTTCCAGGTGCGGGTTTGAAGTGTCCTGGGGGTGCCTGTGTCAAACCTGAAACTCCTTCTCTCCTTTATGAAAACCCACTTGGATCACCAACCAGCTTCCGCGTGAATTCTTTCTCATATGAAGCCAAGGACCGAGGTATTTTCTAACCTGAGAAACCTAACAAGTCTAATAAGTCAGACACAAAAGGTCAAATGCTGTCTGATCTTACTGACGAAAAATATGTAAAACAGGCGCGTGCACAAAGTCAGGAGCTTCTCATTAGTTACAAAGAGGCTCGGAGGAGGGAGCCCTTACTTAGTGCCACCGAGTCCAATCTGACTCCTCTCGACCCTACAGGACAGGGTGGAACTGCCCCCGTGGGTTTCTGAGATGGTAAGTCTAGACAGGAGTACAGTCTCATCTTTCTCTCTTGGTGCGGCTGGTGGTTTCAAACTGCTGACCTTGCGTTGGCAGTCCAGCTATTACATTGAGTGCTGCTGTGAACATCCATTGATACGAGTTGGTGGATGTGTGCTTGCGTTTCAGTTGGGTCTGTGCTGAGGAGTGGATCTGCTGACTCTCATGCTCATCTTAGTAGGGAGTGAAGCACACATTTCCCCAAGTGGTGTACCAATTCCCACCCCCACTAGATGTATACGAGCGTTCCAGTGGCTTCCATCCACACCAACCCTCGATGTTCTTAAGGTTTCTTTAAAAAATTTTAGCCAAGCTGGTGGCAATGTAATTGTAGAGTGCTGCTGGTTTTAATATAAATGTCCTTAGCAACTACCGGAGCTGTGCATCTTTCCGTATGCTTACGGCCCATTTGACTATCCTGTTTTCCACTGGGCATTCTGCCTTCTCCTTATTGATTTCTAGAAGATATTTATAGACTCTTTAGATACCCTAGATAAGAGTCTTGTTTGATCAATCAGCATTCTACAACTATCTTCTTCAACCAGAGAGTTACATTAAGAAGCATATTTACTTTTAAACCTAGAGCATGTTTCAGCCTCTCCCCACCACCCCAAATGATCATAGCAGATGGAACTGTCCAAGGGTGTAAGGGGCTGTAAGTTTCTAGCCCCCTGCTGAGATCAACACGGTTAACAATGCCTATCTCACTTGGTGAAGTAACGCGTTCCGAATGCTGTCACTACGAATCCACTCTAAGGAAAGGAGATTACCGTGCATTTTAATAGAATAGTATAAAAAAAAGTACTGATGAAACGACCGTTGGTCAAGTTTGGGTGTTGGCTCAAAGACATATACTTAGTCATCTTGGCGTGAAATCACAATTGTTTTCTCTTTAACCCACAAATATCCCCTGAAGTTTTCTTCAGGTCAGCCTGTCTGCCAGAGCATTGCGCTATTTTAACCGCAGACTATCTGGGATCAGATGGACAGCACATTATTCGAAAGGTTAGCTAGAGACTGTGGCAGTTACAGATAGATAAAAGTGTAGAGGTGGAGTCTGGCCTGTCAATCAGGTCACAGCTTAGTGGCACCTCCTTGTGGGCGTGGCCTCCTCATCAGGAGCCTGGGAACCTCCTCCTCTCTCTCTGCCTTCACCTTCCTGCTGGTGAAGAACCTGGGGCTTGGGAGAGCTCTGTGATGCTTCCACCGCCATTGGACCTACACTCCGCACCCTACAGCCTGTGGTCTCCCTACACCATTGCACGTGGCTGCGTGAAATGAGGAGGGACTTTATGGAGTAGTATTGGACTTACGGACTTGCTCTGGACTGGGCTGGGATGTTTGCTTGATATATAATTACTTCTTGATGTCAAGCTCTCCCTTACACGTACAGGAGTGTCACTGGATTGGTTTCTCTAGTCAACCCAGGCTAACGCGGCGACCCTTGGGGGCAATGAGTTTGTTACTGAAAGAGGGTACAAGTGACTGGACAGCTGGGACATGATCAGTATTGCTGAATGATATATGTAGAGACATTTTTACTATACATGCTCTCAACAAAATAAAATCATAAAAATCTTTCTTTAAAAACTAAAGAGGTATGCACATGACAGTAGGATGAACAGAAGTCATGCATCTTCCACTTCTCAGTGGACCTTACGAACACCTCTCTTTTCTCTCTGTGACAAGAGCAAACGGCAGCCCAGGGAGCTAGAGGGACAGGCCTGATGTGACACACGTGGGAAGTACTTGAGCCTAGATCTGAGCCCAGGAATCTCCAAATGTGACCGTCCAACCACTTTGTTGTGCATTGAAATATGACCCTCCTGAAGAGATAGGTTGAAGCTCTAAATCCCCTACCTGGGAATGTAACCTTATTTGGATACAGCATCTCTGTGGACGGAGCTAGCTAAGTTACCGTGAGGACCTACTGAAGCTGGGTGGGCCTTAACCCACGAACTGAGAAGAGAAGAGACATAGAGCAACATCTCTTGATAGTCATGACTTTGGTGGTGTCCTTCACGTTGGTCCTGCCCCACAGTAGCCCCGTGTGTACAGAGTACCACTGCGCTACACAGGGTTTCTTATTCCTGATAAAAATTGTGTGAAGAGATAGAGGTTGTTGTGCTAAGACATTGACCTTGTGAAAGCAAAGACGAAGATCAGAATTGTGCTGCTGCAACAAGCCAAGGAAAGCCTAGGTCTACCAGAGCCTGAAAGAGACCAGGAGAAGGAATTTTCTTCCAAGTCTTTGGAGAGGACCTGACTCTGGCAGCAACCTGAATGGGAACTTCCAGCCTTGGGAATTGTGAGGGAGTTAATGTCTATGGCTTTCATCACCTCAGTTGGTGGACCCTTGTTATAGCAGTCACAGGAAGCAGAGACCCACTCTGAGCAGCTTCCCGCGTCCTTGGCCTGGATGGCAGGGATCTGTCCCTGAGGCACATGTCCATCAGGAATGCTCTCACAGGGGCTCTCCACAAGCCCTCACTTGGCGAGTGTGATCTCTGAGTACTCGGTGGTGTTGGGGGTCTCCTGTGCCTTGATGTGTTGTGAGCTCCAGGACTGCGGCTCTTGGAAGGTGACAGAGGCATAGTGGAGCTCCTGTTCCTCCTGCGAGGCATGGGCTGCTGCGGCTGGGCTTGGGTGATCTGCGGGGCTTCCTGACCAGGATTCATACAGATGACCCTGAGTGGGGTGACAGGGCATTAAGAGCAGACACGACTGAAGAAGGAAACAAGGATCTTCAAGGGGACTTGGGAAGGATGGACATGTATGTATGCGTTTATTCCACACATATTCCTGAGGACTCACTCATTTCTCTGTAACTTTGACACATTTTGCTTCCTCTAATTCAGTGGTTGTCAGCCTTCCTACAGTTCCTCATGTGGTGGTCACCGCCCAACCATAAATTTACTTTGACTGCTATTTCATCACTGTAAATTTTGCTACTGTTATGAATCTGGCAACCCCTATGAAAGGGTTGTTTGAACCCCAAACGGGTCATGACCCACAGGTTGAGAACCACTGCTCTAATGGCCTCTGGGAGCTCTGGTCACACAGTGGTTATGGATTGGGCTGCTAATAGTTCAAAACCACCAGGTTTTTCTCTGGAGACAGACAGGCTTTCTACTCCCATCAACCCGTGGGGGCAGTTCTAGCCTGTCCTACAGGGTCGCTGTGAGTCAGCATCGACTCCATGGCAGTGAGACAATGGTTCTGTGTTGCTATTGTTATGAGAGTGCTGGGGACTAACTGCAAGGCCTGTTAGTTAGTTCTGAACCACCAGCTACTCTCAGGGGGAAAGATGAAGCTTTCTACTCTTGAATATCCACGGAAGAGACAGCTAATGTTCTTGAGTGCTAGCTGAAAGATTGAGGCTCAAGCCACCTCCCTCCCACCCCCGGCCAGAAGAAAGGTCTGCTGACCTGCTCCCCTATAAATCTACCTCTGACAGTCGTGTGGGGCCTTATTCTACCACGGGATTGATAGGGGAAGGCGACCACACAACAGCTACCTGCTGGGTAAATTACTGGCTCTGGGAGATGGAGGAGAGGGCGAGGCAGGGAGAAACCCAGCATGAGGAATGGATTTGGGGAGGGGGAAGGACCAGTGGAGCTCAGTCCTGGACATATTGAGTGAGCTCTTGGGGACCATCCCCAAGGAGATGTCCTTCTGAGAACCTGGATGAAAGGATGCTCGCATCACTCACCTGGGAGGAGGTACCCAACGCAGGATGGACGTCATTCGTGTGTGCTGCCTTCTCACCCGACTTCTTCTTGTGGACCTTCCTTCTGAACAAAGAGAGCGGAGCCTTTCAGCCTGGCTGGCTCTCAGGTAGCAGCCCGGAAAGGGTGATGGAGCCAGGGGTCTGAAGGCCATCGTCCACCCTCAGACGTGAAGACAGGGCCCCTCCTCATCCACCTCAGGAACTAGGTGTTGGAAACAGACCCTGCGGCTAGCCAAGATGGGGGCAGGCTAATTTATTGACATTCTTCTTTGCCCTTGACTACGTATACATCAGTGGTGGGATTCAGCCGGTTCGCACCGATACCTAATGTTTTGGTTGAGTTGGGTGAAGTGGTTGTTAGACTGGCACTTGTGGTCAGGGTTCCCTCTAAGGCAGGTGGCAGGGCAGCCGCCCGATGTGGAAATCACACATGCACATTCCAGACTCTTTT
>NW_022104009.1:0-10105 GCF_000313985.2 Echinops telfairi
CACTATCTCCCTCCCTTCCCCCATGGTTTATTTTGTCCATCCCCTGGGGTTGAAGGGTTGGGGAGTGGTTATATGTTGATCATTAAGATCAGTTCCCTCTTCCTCCCCTCCTCTCCTCACCTCTTACCCTCCTGTTATCAATAATCCCATCATTCCTGTTCCTGGGTTCCATGTGTTGTGATCTCTTATCACTTATCTGTACCTGTGCATATGCTCTGGTCTAACCCTCAGTGAAAGGCAGGACTGGGGTCATGATAGTGGGGGTTGAGGAAGCCTCAAGGAACCAGAGGCACATTGTATATTTCATCAGTGCTATGGCTGACTCATCCCTTACTTGTGACCCTTCTTTAAGGGGATGTTCCTTTGTCTACAGACATGGGTTTGAGGTCTCTGCTTTGACACCCCACCTTCTCAACAATATGGTTTTTTTGCCATCTGATGCCTGTTACATCTATTGATGCCTGTTACACGATCCCGCTGACACTTCATGATCACACAGATTGGTCTGGTTCTTCCAAGTGGGCTCGTTGCTTCTCTCTTAGATTGCTACTTGTTTAACTTCAAACCTTTAAGATTCCAGATGCTATAACTTTTGATAGCTGGGCACCATCCACTTTCTTCAATGATTGTGTTGGGAGGGTGAGCATCACAGAATTCCAAGTTGTTAGAAAAAAGTGTTCTTGCCTTGAGGGAGGGCATGAGCAGAGGCCTGAAGTCCATCTACTTACTGCCTCAGTGTATTTCCATATAAATATATGTACATCGACCAATATCTCTATTTTTATGAATTAATATGTTTACATACGTATAGACCCATGCTTACCACTCTATCCATAGCTTAGCTTCCTAGATCTTTCCTGTTTCCTTTTACCTTCTTCCCACCCCACCATCATGCTTGCTGATTTTCCGGCTCTTAGTGACTCCTCGCAGGTAGATTGCTGTTGCCCCAACACCCCCAGGATCTCTGTGTTCTCCTAGTCGTTGATTTTCATTCCCTAATGACGACAATGTCTATAGTGTTGTTTGCTCACCATTCCCTCCCCCTACCTCCCTCTCCTCCCAAGTCCCTCTGGAACCAACGGTCCCATGCCTATCTTACATAAGTAGGCAAAGCAACAATAACAGAGACCAAACAAAACAAAAACAAATTATTTCTTAAACAACAACCACTCAACATATTTTTTTCCAAAAATTCCATTCTGCATTTTACTTTCTTTTGTAAGTTTTTATAATTTTCTGGAGGGCAGGCTCTATATTATTCGCCCCTTTCCTCTGCCTCTTGTCCTTAAAATTCCATTTACAGTTTTCCACTTCTCTCCAGACCCGAGGGGACTGCTACTGGGACAACACCGTCCACTTTGAGATGAGAAGGCTGTCAGTGCGAGGAACGGGATTCAGTTTGATACTGACGGAAAGTTTCTACACATGGCCCACTAGCTATGAAATAATCAAATTACGGATTGGCTATCGGCTTCTTACTTGCTTTCTGAATCCTGATAATCTCTGCAGCCATACCAGCATAATGGAAGAAATTAGCTTTTTATAAATTAGCTTATATGTTGTTGAACTTGCAAAAGGGCAAACAAATCTGTCTTGAAAGATATACATCCAGAGTTTGCCTTGAAGGCAAGGATGGCAAGACTTTGGTGTGTTGGGACATGTGACCAGAGACACCAGTTCCTAGAGAAGGCCATCATGTTTGGTAAAGCGGAGAGGAGGGGAAAAAGAGGACGGCCCTCACCAAGTATATTAACATAAGGGCTGTAACAGAGGGCTGAAGAATCAGAACAATCGTGAGGCTGGCGCAGGAGCAGGTAGTGTTGCTCTCTGCGGTGCATAGCATGCCAGTGACTAGGAACCACCTCAGGGGCACCTAAGCATGATAACAACACTCCTATAGGAATCGTTCTTCATTCATATGGTTTCTGGTGATCTCTTGGTAGTGGTTGCTAGAGAAAATAAATAATAGTCATAAGGCAGAAATCATGATTTGCATCACGAAGTCAATCAACTTATCTCTCATAAGTGGGCTTCAAAAAGATTAAGGAAAAATGGACGTATCATGTCATTCAATTTTTCCTCAGCCTTTTTAAAGCATTTTTGTATGGTCCTGAGATTAGAGAGGGCATACTTTCTATTCTGACTGGAGGAGCACTTCATATTCCCTAAGTCCTGCAATATTACAGTTGTCTGTACATGGTAAATAATAAGATATATCATTCATCCCAGCAAGAGAACTACTTGCACCCCACCTATGAGCCTTCCGTTCACATGGGTAGGTGTTAGATATTCTATCTCCTGACTCCATCGTTTAGAGTTCAGAAACCAAGTTCAACCTAAGTATCTGTGCAAGGTGTCAGATAAGGAGGTGGCACAAAGTTTTATTAATTGACGTTGGGCTTTTTGTTTTTAATGAAATAACTGCACATAAGGAAGGTTTCTTGAATTATAGCAATATGACAGGGAGCTTCAAATTTCTAATGGATTTCCAAAATTCATGAAACAAAAAAGAATTTAATAATAATGGAATTTTCCATGAAAAGTTTAAGCCATCTTCTTTTCCTTAAGATTTCTGTAGCATTCCTATAATATATATCACTTACTCCTCAAAGTAAGTTCTTGTGATTATCGTATTTAGTTTTAATAATTATCTGGTGATTTAGGGAGATAGGTATTATTATCTTTAATATAACAAAGACATGTAAGCCCATTGAACACAAGGTAGCTTCTCATATTAATACAAATGAAATATTGGACTCAATATAGATGGTTTTGTGTTTCCAATCGACATTTTCCAAAAAATGTAAAGAATTGTAAGTTCTTTGATAGTAGACCACAGCTTGTCAATTTTTCTTATAGCCCGCATCTAAGTACAAATAATGAATGAATAAATGTCATATGAATATGAAGACACAGGTTTTAATGTTCACTTTTTACGAGAACTACTTCCAATCTGAATCACCACCGTTCTCCCTCATGACCATGCACGAAGATGTCACCACTGTTCAGGTGCATTCTCACTCCCTCTCCAAGGACCACTGCAACCAGTCTAAGGAAAGCAGGGCAGACACGAATATGTCTAAGTGCCATGATTTCTATAACTCGGAAATGTCTCATGGTTCTGTCGATTTTTCATCTTGACCTGGCTGCAGAGACCAAGGATGTGTCCTAAAAACTGTACTCCCTTTTAGTATTGTCTTATAAAACAGTAATATCAATTTTGAAGATTTCTCTCTTTTCACATTGTAATGATTTTTGCTTAATGAGTAGCATGTGCTGACTTTTCCTTTGTGAAGAAAGGCTTATCTTTAATATCTTAAACTTAAATTGATTGAGTTTCAAGAAAGCCCAGGCTTGCTAATTGGTCTTTCAGGATTCAGTGGTCAAGGTTGTATTCCCTCAAGCCAATTCTTTCACCGTTTGAGAAGCAGTGGTGGTGGTCCCCTTTCGGCCTTCATTCTCTACACCGAGTCCCTCACTCTGTAGTCTGTTTCTCTGAGGACATGCTGCACACATAAATCAGGCATCCAAGGAAGCTAAAAGAGGTCATTATTATTTGCATTTTGGGCATTTAAAAACTCAAAGCTCAGAGGTGAAGATATTTAATTCTAGCTACTTACGAGATTATAAATATCTCTCGGGAACATAGCCTCTTCTGTTTGTTTTAGCTACATCTCTACTCTTTAAGATTCCTGAGACACAAGAAGACAAATAACCTTGACTCTAGGGCTTTGCTAAGGAATACATTAGGACCTACCAATTTACTAATCCCAATTCTAGCTAGGAAGAATCTAAAAGTCAAGTGAAGTAGATTAGAACCATTATCTGGCGAATATTATGTACTACTATTACCCTCCTCTATAAACAAATCTGCCCAGATCACTACAGTGAGAAGTTCTTTTATTTTTAATATTGCAGAAGCATCAGTCTGATTTTTCAAGATCTCAGCTCACCTCTCCTGAGTGATGTTGGAACCACGAAGGGGTATGAAGAAGACTCATCTTCCCCAACTCGAATGATTTCCTCGGGCTTTGTTGCTACCAAAGAACAAAACAGAAGTTCTCTACAAAGACTTTTTAAGAGTTTAAGCCAAATTGAACCCCCACTCCCTTCCTTTGGTCTCAAAGTTACATTTTAATTACAGTGCAATAATTTGAGGAGCATTGGTAATAGGGAAAACTTTTAGACCTTTTGTTCTTTAGTGCAGTCAAGGGAAACCTCATTAGAGAGGATTTTCTTAGTTAGCAGGGTTTCGAGGTTAATGAGCTGTGAGTGATAATATATAGTAGTAATCCCTCCTGGCAATAACAGGTTGTATTTTATACGTTCCTTAATCTCAATAGAAAAGGAGGTGATAGGAGAGGGTGAGAAGGAAACCAATTTAAGGGACTAGGGAATATCCCCCAAAGCTCACTTCTGTTTTAAATTATAATTGAAAAATATGTATGTCCAAAGCAGAGAAGTTAAAATGAAGAGGTAAAATATTTTTTCCTGTAAACTGATTTCAGAGACTTGCTATGACTCATAAACTGGACCAAAAACTGTTTTAAAAATATTTAGTTTCACCAGTGGTTGATTTCCTTTTACTATCAAGAGAAGGAGTAAGAAAAGTTTAGTATCAAATAGTCCAGATTAATTAGATAGAAATGTGAGACAGCAAAAGAATTGAGATTTGTTGTAATAAGGGGACCTTTAGAACTGAGAGTACAATTTATGTGACTTAATTCCAAAATATTTATCTCTGAAATGGCCTGATGATCAGTCCAGGCCAGAAGTTTAAAGTGAAAGGACATTCTTTTTAATCAAGGCTCAGAACTCAACTAACTACAATACTGTCTACTTATTTGCATAACATTATAGGCTTCTATGCAAACAAAGGAAAGTAAGAAAAGAATACAGTTCCCTTCCTATTCCTTTGGCCACTTGAATTTTAAAGTCTTGCATTCTGGAATCATCATCAATGTTTCTTATTCTTAAGAAAATTAAGTTTAGAATCCTTGTCTTGAGATCTTATGTCATCCAAGGACTAGCATTATCGAATGCTTTACTTTATGTCCCATTTCTTTGCTCCATCAACAAAACATTAACCCAGCTGAAGTGCTCATGTTCTCCTGAACATGCAAAGTCCTTTCCACCTTTGCTCACAGAATATTGTTGCCTAGAATGTTCTACTTAGCCTGTAATTAGCTGGCTAATATTCTTTAGGTTCTAGGTAAAAACAACAGGTCAACAAAATCTGACTTTCTCCATAAATATTCCTTATAATTCTCATTATTAAAAAACAAAACAGAAAAAAAAACCTTTTGACCTTCTAAATTACTATTTCTATAACTTACGGGTACATTTTTTGAAAATGCATTATAATTCATAAGTACTTCTAAAATCATTATCTCTGAGGTAGTGCGTTTTTCATAAAATAAATGATATTTTAATAGTGGAAATGTGGAATGAATATCATTTCTGAAGGAAAAAAAAAATCCCAAGAATCAAATAGATTTTATATCAGGTAAATACAAGCTCTCTATCATTATTTTTTCCTCTCATGTTATCATAAATAGGAGAACATTTAATTATCCATCATCAGATCCATGGTTCATTTTTGGATGCACTTGAAAATCACTATTCCACATAAAAATGATCAATCTGAGAAATATTTCATCCAGGCCATTAAAAAACAGAGGAAGTTCTCCGCCTCTCCAAACAAAGGCCTTTTTTCCTCCAGGAGCTGAATCACTGTGAAAACTCATCAGTCTTATCAGTCAAGATTTTTGTCCTGAAGAAACCTTCCCAAATGACCATTTTCTTCTTTGAGACCTCTTGCCCTCAGAGAACTCCTTAGTGTTGATCTCTCCACAACTGTGATAAAATAAGTACTCCCTCCAATGGTGTCCTTCCTCATTTCAGGGTCGGGCTCCAAAGACACCACGGATCCCTTTAGAGAACACTTAGGGAATTCTTCTCTTTTATTAAAATTGCAGGAATTTTCCTAAACACTGGTGCCATTTATAAAATCTCTGGGATAGTTGAAGTTCATCCCAAAAATATTTTGTAAGCAATCTTTAAAAAAAGGATATCTTGATTTTCCTAGTGGTTTATATAGTTGCATTCCTTAATTTGGTCAATCCAAATGGCTTTAACTGAGATATTAAAATTTGCTTTCCTCAGTAGAGGTGTTTATACTGGAGGTTCCCCTTCACCAGCTCCCAAGAGGTAGCAAGTCCACCCTGAAGAGGTGGCTGCAAGGGCTACAGCAGCCTCAAGGACTGTATGCAGTCTGCTCATACCCCTCTCCTTCAAACCACTATCCTTGCTGTCATACATCATATAATATTTCATGCACAATCTGATTTTTTTCTTTATACATTGGTTATGGACATTAGTATTCATCATAGATGAAAAATAAGAATACACATGGTTGGACAAGGGAAGAATATGGCAGGGTTAGTACTTTGTGCTGTTTATTCTGGTTCGAATACTTCCAGTTTCCCATAAATACCCACCTCCCCCCACCCCCCACTCCCCTTCCAACTCACTCCAGTGAGACTGAGACTGAAAATGTTACATGGAATGGTTTCCTTAGAGGTAGATTATATAGGCCTTCCATAATTCCTGAAATTAATCTATTTTCAAACTTTGTTTTTTCCAATTTACTAAGATTAACAATTACCAAGATTTTTGTCTTGATTAGCACTTTGTTTTCATAATATATATTCAAAAATACTGAAGGCCTTCTATATAGTGAACTGGTAATATAGACATAGTCCTCCTCATTAACATCTCTTATTTTCTTAATAGTTCTCATTAATATTTAAACTTCCATTTTGTGTATGTGTTTACCATGACATTAAACTTCAACTGAGGTCCTAAGACAATGAATGTCATATTCTAAAGTGAGTACCAGGACTTCCCAAAGGATGCTATGGAAAAGCCAGTTCACCTTTGCTCAATAACCAACTCCAATGTTGAACACCTACGTTGACAAGGCCAAGAGAAGGGCTGGGCAATCGAAAGGCTGGCTGCCACGGTGAATGAGTGGCTTTCAGGTCCACCTGCTCATACAAAGAATCGTTTTCCTTGTCATCTCAAAGTATTAGAACTTTATACAAAAGGCTACTAACCAGATGGTTGTCAGTTCAAACCCAAACTGAGGTCCTTTGAGCATCTGATTCCAATTCCTGTGGATTGCGGTTCTATTCTGAAACACATAGGATCAATTCCACGACAACTATTTTTGGTTTGGTTTCATTTTGACTTTTAGTTTTGAAATGTAAAGTTTGAAAATTGATCACTACCATGATCTGGGACCTGGTTCTGCTTTTGCAGCTCCGTGGGTGTCAAAGCCAGCCCCTGGATTAAGGAGGCCCCATGGATAAAGGAACACTCAACTTCAGGCTCTTCTCACTTCATGCAGGTGAGATCTCTCCTTATTCTGAGTTGCCAGACAGATGGAATCACAATTAACCCTGTTAACAATCCTTACAAGGGAATCCTATGATCCAATAAGAATTTTCCCTACCCCTTTTCTCAGAGACAGGAGGGACAGGAAGGTAATGTGGTGGCAGCAACAAAGGCTATGGCTTAAAAAGCCAAAGTGAAGAAGTCATTGGGCACCTATTATTATTTGAAAATCCCATGAGGATTTTCCTTTGTTACATTCAAGAGTAAGAGAAAAAAAATTAAAGGAATAGAAGGAGACAAGAAATAAATGTGTTTTCAAAACATTTTGCAAGACCTGCTCTACACACAGTTATAATTTTTTTCTGCTAGCCTGTAAGAACTAAAATGCACAGACCACATCTGTTATTTTCTTTAAGCTATCCCTAGCATCCTAGGGTAATGTAAGTAGTTAAAGTACTGTACTGTTCATCAAAACTTTGAAGGTTCTAATCTACTGAGATACTCATGAAACTAAACGTCTGACTTTCTACTTCAGAATCAGCCATTAAAAACCCGGATTAAAGTTCTACTGTGAAACACATGAAGTAACCTCATAACTGGAAGGTGACTCAACAGCAGCCGATGTGTATGGCCTGCCTCACCTGGGATCCAGCTGCTTATCAAGTGGAAACTCCATCCATGTCAATGAAGAAATGAAAAGGGAACAAATAAATATGTGCACAAAAATTGAATTCAATTGGTCAACTGGGGTTTAAATTATGCCTTTGGCATCTGATAATTATTGTGATAGTTACTGAACCTCCATTAGTTTCTTAGTAGCATGAAATCAAAGCTCTCACGTTTGAGGGGATTATAGGTATGAAATGAAATAAGATAATATGCTTAGTTAAGATCTATAAATGTTTAGGGCATTTCTTGACCCATAATTGTGATAATCATTATAATTATTTTAAAAAGCAAGAAGTACATTTACCCATGGAATATCAAGCCAAATATAAAAATAGTAAATCTCTTCATAGCCATATACTTCACATTGGATTTGAGCCCTAAACCTTTAAAAGTAAGATTTGGAGCAGAGCGCAGCATAGTGTGTAGGAGGAAATGAGAAACACCCCTAATGTCTGAAAATGAGGGGATAAAAATTGCCAGGGTTCATACTTTTATCATCTTTATCTTGAACTCTTTTTTTTACCTTGAACTCTTTACTAAATATTCTTATCACCAGTCTCTACCATTTTATTTTCCTTGAAATACTGTGTTGAAGATTATAGTCCCAAAACACTGAGACAAAAACTAAGGTAAAACAAAATATGCCAAAGTTCTCAGAGGAAATGGTTTTTGCACAGAGCGTAAATTCCAAAGTTTTGATTTGCATGCCCTCTGGCCATTGCTATGAGGCAGTGGTGTTCATGATATAATTCTCATGTTCCATACAAGAGCCAGGCTTCATTCTTAGCCAACTTTTTGTTCAACTGTCGCTGGTTTGGCAGAAGAAAGCTGCCTACTACTATCATGATGAACAGGTAGCAGACGAAGATGATCTAGGGATGAAAAGGCCTAGAGATTCACTTCCAAAACTCAGTCAGTGGAAACCCTATGGATCACAATGGTCTCATCCCCAAGGGATGGTGATCTGGCACAGGACTGGGCAGCGTTTTGTTCCTTCGTGTGGTGGTCCTTTGTGCAAGGGTCAACTGGACTGGCAGCAACAACAAGTGACCCAGGGGTGTATTACAGAATTCCCCTCTCATGCTTCAAGTCTTACTGCCCCTTAGGAAAGGCCTTCCTTGAGTCTTATTCACTTCTATTCTCCCTTTCAAATATATGTAATCAGAAATATATATACATATACATATAATAATCACATAATCATTGATTCCTGGAGGTGTCTATTCATTTATCCCTTCTGCAGAGAAAGTCCTCCTTTTACTCTCAGCCCATTCTGACAGCCTCCTTCAATACTCCATGGAAGCAACGCCTCCCTGGGTTCATACTCTCCTTCCTCTGGAATGCCATTCCTCTAGTTCAGGGGTTCTCCACCTTCCTAATGCCACAACCCTTTTCATACAGTTCCTCATGTTGTGGTGACCCCCCAACCATAGAATTATTTTTGTTACTACTTCATAACTATAATTTTGCTACTGCTATGAATCAAGCGGCCCCTAAGAAAGGGTCGTTCAACCCCCAAAGGGGTCGCAACCCACAAGTTGAGAACCGCTGCTCCAGCTGGTTATAAAACTTTTGGGCCGTTTAGTACATGCCTTGGGACAGCCTGCTCACTGTGCTATCACTCCTATCATTTCGTGATTCATTAATTAATATCAGTCACTTTGCACATACCTCCTAGATTTCTACCACCCAGACAGAATTCAAGTGTTCTGACAATACAGAGTTTATCTTTTTTCCTGTGTATCCTGCCCCATGACTAACACAGTACTGAACACATGATTTGACAGAACGCTGCTATGATGTGGCTATTATTTATCCTCATCGCTCAGGCTGGTGTCACAGTTAAAGTTACCGCTATACTTCTTCTAGAGAATGAATACAGCTCTTCTTATAAAATGTATTGTGATGAATTGTATGAGCCTCAATAAATTGATTTAAAAAAAATGTTGGATCACATGTTTTCCTTGTGGAAAACCAAGACAGATGTGTCATCCAAGGTAATCCTAGCCACTATCAAAAGAATCCCTTTCAAACAGGA
>NW_022104009.1:11864-12943 GCF_000313985.2 Echinops telfairi
GACTTCTCTTTCTAACAACAGCTGCAGATGCAGTACTCTTCCCTCTGACCCTCACAGCCACGAGCTTGGTCAGAGCTCACAAGTTAAAGGAGATCCTGCTTCAGAGCGATAAGCCCACTCAAAGGGCAGATCCTAATCACAAACTTACAAGCTCCAGAGTCCCTCCACTTTGGCCTGCTGCCTTTCACTAAGAACTCGTGTTTGATAGCTTTCTAGAACAACTCACAAAACCCATGGAACATTTAATAGTTAGGATTATACCTCTATTATAAAATGCAGGTTCAGCAAAAACAAACAACCAAACACAACAATAAAAATATATATATACAGGGTAAGGAGGTTATGAGTTCCCAATGAAATGCTTCTGTGTTCCCCAAGCGTTATGTCACCCTGATAAGAGTAAATGGGTTTTTCCAACCAGGAAGCTAATGGAGATTCATTGTCTATAGCTTTGCTGAAGGGTCTTGGCCTGCCGTGTGAAGTGGTCATGGTGAGCTGGTCATCACCAGAGTGAAGACTTTCATCAGGGCTTCATGAGGCAATCACCATGCGAGGAGATCCTCTGGCTTGAGCAATCACCACTTCAGAATTACTTCACTGGATCACTTGTCAGGTCTGGAGAAGTTACTGAAATTCTCAGTTTGTAGGGATTAGGTCTCAGCAACTGGGGTTAAGGAGAATATCTTTACGCTAGTTAATATAAATCCCACTGCAACAACCATTGCAATAACAATATTAATTTCAACTCCCCACCACCACCACCACCACCACCTATTTTCTTTTCTTCTTTACATGGCCTATCATTTCTACTAGGTCTTAGAAGTAAATCTCTAGGACCAACTCTTTACTCTGTTCCCCAGAGGTTAGAACCCAAATTATAACGAACACCTATAAAAGTAGGACTCAGGCCTTCAGATTCAGGGCATGCAACCTCCCATCAGCCACAGAAGTAAATCCACATTTCTTGCTGTTGACCATCCACAGGTTCCCAAAGTCTATTATCATTCTCTATTGAAACCAACCTCTAAGGCGGAGGGATAAATGGGTGGTGAGCCTCGCCTTTCTAGTTCTCGGGTCTC
>NW_022104009.1:18333-19613 GCF_000313985.2 Echinops telfairi
GGGATCCTCAAACTTTTTAAACAAGGGGCCAGTTCACTGTCCCTCAGACCGGTTGGACGGCCGGACTACAGTTAAAAAAAACAAAACACCTATCAACAAATTCCTATGCACTGCACATATCTTATTTTAAAGTAAAAAAAACCAAACGGTCGTAGTTTGAGGATGCCCGGATACTATCATGAAAATTCGTGAGCTGTCGCCAAAGATGGTGCTCATGTAGGGTCAGCTGTCTGCAGATCCCTGGAAGTAGTTGCCCGGTCTGAAGAGGAGGGAACCAATCGGAGGGATTTAGGCCCAACCCTGGTATGCGGTGTCCCGAGGACGTTTGAGTTTCCCCACAGACGACTGCACTGTGCTCATCATGACACACGTCCCTCTGGGTTTCGCTGCTCTGGAGACAAGTGTGCAGCAACCCCCAGGACGGATGAGACAGTCATCCCAGTCATGGCTCCCTGCTTCCCTCCCAGCACCAGAAACTTCCAGGCATGTGCTTCTCGGCGGACCAACCCCTGCCAAATGTGTGCCTAGGTGCCCTGTGGTTTCCATGCCACCAACCAGTGTGGCTGAATCCCTTGAGTGGCTCCCTCTACCTTCCCCTGCATGTGCCAGAGCCCAGGCACAAACATCAGCTACTTCCCAGGCATTTTCCAGCTGCTCCCTCCTCCTTTTCTGCAGTCGCTGGGCTGAGTGCCACCAGTGTCCTAGTTCTGAGCTTGGTGCGCCAACTCCCACCTCTTTCCCTTTAGTCTCCTGAGCCCAAGCACTGTTTCCCAGGTGTTCTGCCACTGCTCCTGCTTCCTTCCCTGCAGTCACTGGGGCTTAGCTCCACCTGCGTTTACTTTCTGGACTTGTGCCCACTCCCACCTCCCTCCCTCGCAGTTGCCTGAACCCATGCACCATCAGCACTGCTCCCGGGCTTTCTGCAGCCACATCCAAATCCTTCGCCATAGCCACTGGGGCCAAACATCACCAGCAGGCACTTTCTGGGCTTGTGGTGCTCACTACCCACTCCTAAGTTCCAGAGCCGGAGTGCCATCGGTGCCCCCCCACCCCCCACCGGGATTTCTGTATCTCCTTCCCCTTCCCCTCCTGGAGCTGCCGGAGCACACATGTCACTGGTGACTGCTTCCTGGATTCCTCAAGCCCACTGGGAAACTCTCTTCTCCCACTATCCACTCCTTAGACACACCCCCACCAACCCCAACCCTACCAGCTGTAGACCATTTCTTGAGCCCATTGGATGCTTCTTGGGATCCCCTGTACCCACCTACTTCTTCCCA
>NW_022104010.1:0-1969 GCF_000313985.2 Echinops telfairi
CATAAAGATTTATAGTTCAGGGAACCCACAGGGCCGTTCCACTCTGTCCTACAGGGTCACTGTGAGTTGCAACTGACTCAGTGACAACAGGTTTGGGGTTTTGCCTAAGGATTCTCCTCCCCACCATCTGGGAGGTCCGTGGTCTCCATAGTCTAGAATACAGCGGCCCACTTGTCAAAGGTCAACAGGGTCTTCTGACACACATACACTGGGCCATTTCAGTCCATCACCAGCAGGGCCTGGGTCAGCTGTCTCTACCCTCTGCTCTCTTTTGCCCCAGGGTTTGTTGTTGGCACTGTAATGTTTGTACAGGAAGGCCGTGCAGACAAGCAGGGTGACCATACGCCCCCTTGGGTCCCACCACTAAGACTTGGGCAGGCTGCAAAATGTGTCAGGTGCTAAGTGAGGGGTAGGAGACCCCCATCCCTCCTTCGGGCCTACTGGCTCTCCATAGAGAAGCCCTTCACCTCTCCATGGAGGCTGGCGAGGGGCTTTCCCGAGCCACGTGTCCCCTGTCATTGCTATCATTTCTCCACCCACTGCCCTCTCTTTCTTCAAATAAAGAGCCAAGTTCAACAGGCTGCTGGTCACCTACGTAGAACCTGCTAAGGGCCCCGGGAGCACAAACAACGAAACGCTCAACTGGTAATGGAAAGGCTGGCATTGAAACGGCCCACCCGGCAGTCCTCAGGAGGAAGGTCTGTCCAACTAATAAAAAATAAAAAAATTGCCCCCAAGAAAACCCCATGGGGCAGTTCTACTGACCTTCGGGCCTACGGAGCCTAAATCAGAATCGACTCGGCAGCCCTACTAACAACCACAAGAGCCGGCGCGAACCCACAGACCAGGGTCTGAAAACACCGGACAGGGAAGGGGCAGCCTCTGCTCGGGGCCAGGGGCTCCGCACAGCGCCTCCCTCTTGGGAGCCTCCCTGGAGCTCCGAAGAGGGGCGGAATTGGCACCGCCGTCAGCAGGCAAAATTGAGCAGTCGTGGTGTGTGGCGGCGGCCTCGCACTAAACGCAATAGCTGATCTAATCCCCAGGCTCCTCTCTGGGAAGCTTTTTGCTGCATTTTAGCACAGAAAAGCAGTCCCTTTCTTTTGTGGTTCGAGCTGCTATTTAAGAAAGCAGGGGGGCGGAAATCGATATGCCTTCTCTGGCTTTCAGTCGTTTACCCCCAAAAGGTGTTTCTTTGGGGAGGAAGAGGAGGAGGGGGTGGGTGCTTCGAGGAGCGTTTTTGTCATTCATAAGCCACTGTGACAAATCCTTGACATCATTCTCGGCTCCTATCGATCAGCTCCGTCCGAGGCACCAGAGGACAAATAGAAATCATTTGTCTGTCCAGGCTCCCAAACAGCCCGGGACAAAGGGCTTGGCGGCAATCAGCAGCTGGAGGTATTAGCGGCAGGTCAAGTTCGGAGGTCAAATGTCAAACAGGTTGTCATCAGTTTCTCACAGCTATCAAAGCCAGGCCAGGGGAGGGGTCCAGAAAAACCCCGCCGCCCAGACAGCTGGTTCTTATTAGCCAAATCCTGCCTCGCTGGTAAGAGAGATGAACCAGCCAGGCCTGCGACACCCCAGGGACACCCCAGGGTGCTGGGTTTCAGGGGTGGGGAAGCAAAGGGGGAGAAGTAGCAAGATCTGAGGGCTGACCCCGCCCCCTGTCCCCTTTAGTCTCCCAGGGGAAATGCGACATTTCTTCCCTGGGCCCCCCCAAAGGGAGAGACCTTAGGCTTCTCTCCGACTCTTCGAGAGCAAGTTAATCCTCTACAATTGGAAATGGCTTAGATGGCCTGGGAAACAGGATGCGACCAGGGGGACAGTTGAGTCATTTTAAGTCCTTGATTACACACCACCTGTTCTAGTTTCTCCTCTCACCCTCAGGATGAGACCCGGAGCTCAAGGCAATTAAACTAGAGAAAGAGGGGAGGATGAGGATGGCCAATCCAAGCCCCAGGGGAGCAACACT
>NW_022104010.1:3097-4973 GCF_000313985.2 Echinops telfairi
TGGCCATGAGTTTTTGTTGTTATTATCAATGGCATGTTCTTTGTATATTTTCTATAGGCGATTAAGGACTAAATAGATTTGAGTTTTGCATGTTGGCTGTGTTTCCAGTAACCTTCTAAGCGTCCAGTTGATTGTGTTCCTTTAAGTTGTATTTGTTTTGTTGTTGTTGAGAATTTGCACCACAGAACACACACCACCTCAGCAGCTCCTACAAGTACAATTCCATGACGCCGTTTCCCTTCTTTGAGTTGTGCAGCCACTCTCCCCTCCTTTCCTGAGTCGTTCTTCCTCTGTTAATATAACCCCACTGCCCCCTAAGGTTCCCGTCTAATACTTCAAGTTGCTGTTGTCAGTTTGATCCCATACAGGTAGTTCTTTAAAAAGCATGATGCTCAAGGCAGCCTTTTTTTACCAGTTAAGCTAAAAGACGGTTCCGTTTTAAGAAGACTTCAAGGGAATTTACTTACTTAAGGTTCAAAAATTATATCCATGCGATAGTTTCAGGGATTCTCCCACCTTCCATGACTCCAGAAAGTCTAAGAGTCCGTGAGCATCTCTTATTAGTCTTAATTGTTTGACCACAGATCATCTCAGGTCTTCAATTTAGATAATAATGATCATATGCACATGATGACGATGTGGCCTTTTAATTTTTAATTCGTGTATCTTGTGTAGCTGTTTTTCGTGTCGTTGCATTGACTCGGACTGCCCAGGCTTCCTTGAACCATAGTGGTGAAGTGGGGGACCCCCCTCTGACTTCTGACTGCAGTGGGACTGCATCTAAAGTTTCACTATTCGGAACTATAACATTTGTTATTGAGTTTTGGCAGATACCTTTTATCAAGCTAAGGGAAGGGCCTCCATCCCCAGTCTACAAGTTTTTATATGAGTGGGTCTTGAGTTGTAGATAATGCTTTTTCTGCATCTGTTGAAATTATTGTTTCTATTTTCTCCCCTCACTTATTAATGTGATAAGCTACCTGATAGACTTTCTAATATCAAATCATGCTTGTAGTTCTGAAACAGACTTCATTGTTGAATTCAATTTGCTGTGTTATGTAGGGTGTTGTGTTCTTGTTTATAAGTGAGATTTGACCTATAGTTGTTGTGGTTTGTTCTTTTTTCTGCAGATGGCTTTAATATCAAGATTATTCTCATCCCATAAAATGAATTGTTAGCTTTTCCCCTTTTCCTAGTGTGTGGGCCAGACTGTATAATATGGGAATTATCTCTTTATTGAAAGTTTAATTTAAAAAAAAGTTAGTGTCTAGTGGCTTTGGGAGGATATATGCAGAAGAAGGGAAGGCTTTGGTGTTTATAGGCCAACTCAGGGTTTTGTATTTCTTTTGGAATACATTTTGATAATTTGCTTTTTTATTGTGAGGGAAATTGTCCCTTTTATTTTGACTTTCAAGTTTATATAGATACTTTCTGGGTTATGTACATCCAACTTCAATATAACCCATTATGAACAACCCCCCTATAAAGCCTATTATATTAACTATTTGAAGTACATACAATGGATTGTAAAAAGAGATGACATGTATCAAAACATAATTATTACTATTATATTATTATGTTAAAGATGTTTGTATCTGAAAGTGGTCTTAAAATATTTTTTAGTGCACACTAAGACAAACATTTGACTAACTAACCTTAGATACAAACCATTTGCTGTGGTTTACATACAAATGTGCTTAAAGACAAATATAGAAATGAAGCATGTATGAAATTCAGGTACCATCTGTAATTGAATTATAATACAACTGAACTGATCAAAAGTGCTTTTTTCTCATAATATTTCTTACTCTGTATATTATAACTATAGTCATATTTCTTTTTCATGGCTAAAATTACTTCTACCTTTCTTTTTTTT
>NW_022104010.1:9176-10593 GCF_000313985.2 Echinops telfairi
TGGGTAGAAAAAGAATAATCATTAAAAAAGTTTTTAAAAGCAAGAAAAAGAACCACATGTGGGGGTGGGGAGTTGTTCATGGGATACTGTTAGTGATTTGATTGAAGAGGTGGGCTGTGTAGTTATATAGCATGTGTGTTAATTCCACAACAGGGGGAAAATAATATATAAATAAATAAAAACAAAAATTAAAGTTCAAATAAATAAAGCTTGAAAAGAGAGATTCCTGAGATCTGAACATTGGCTATAAAAGGAAGGAGCGTAAAGCAGAACTGGACTCGGATTATTTTAAGACATACAAATTCATTTCAAACAAACAAATAAACTCTATGTGTGCATGTATGCATATTTGTCTTCATCTCAATGGGTGCCTTTAAAAAAATGCTCAGTCAAAATCGGCCTCACCCAGGCCACCGTAGGCTGCTTTGGGCTCCGCCGGTGTCTCAGACTCTCCTTGTTTTTAGATGACCTTGTCAGTTCTAAGGAGTTGCTACTGGTCAGGTGCTTTGGAGAACGCCCCTCACTGGAATCCATGTGTTGTTCTCCTCGCGATTAGACCAGAGTGAAGGGTTTTTAGGGAGGAGGGCTACAGAAGCAAGGTGTCCGTCTCATCCCATCACACCAGAGATAAGTACTGTCACCAAAGCCCGCACCTCAGTCACCTGGCTGAGGCCCTGCTTGTCAGGTATCCCTGTCCAGTTATTTCTTTTTGTCTGCTTTTCATATTGTGGGTTTTGTAAGGAAGTCACTAGGCTAAGTCCATATGCCATACCATAAGTGATTGGGAATTTGTCTGCATGAGGCTTCTCTATTCTCTCCTATTAATTTGCTTATTTAATCATTTATTTATATCAGTACAGACTCAGTGGGTGTTTACTTAATTTGAGTTTCGATCCAGTACTACTTCATTTGTTTGGTTGCTCAAATTGCTCCACACTGACCACTGGGAGTTCTTCGGGCTGGCTCCTCTGTCTCTTAGACATGCCATCGAAGCTTTCTAGTTGTGCAGTCTGGGCTTTGAGCACTCCCTTGCTTTTTGGCATTAGAAGGTGATCCAAGTTCATCTTATAGGTGCTGCCTCAGTCCTAGAACCAGTCATTTCTTCAAGAACTCTGATTTCGTTTCCTGGGGAATGGTATTAGCAACTAAGATCTGGGCACTGAGGTGTCTGCTCCTAGGCTGGCTTAGCTGACAGAGTTAGGACATTAACGAATCGACCCGAGTCATGCGAAGCACAGGGCAGTGAAAAAGAAGAAGGCGCTCAACGGGATGGATTGACACAGTGGCTGCAGCAGTGGGCTCAAGCCTAACGAACAGTTGAGAGGCTGGTGCAGGCCGGGCGGTGTTTCATTCTGTTGTGCAGATGAGTTGGAACCTAACAACAACAACAACAACATGAACTCATGTATGTCCACAC
>NW_022104010.1:12394-13702 GCF_000313985.2 Echinops telfairi
TCATTGCTCTTTGCCTATAAAGTCATGCTTGGTAGCATAGAGGGTGGGTAAAAAAGAGGAAGATTCTCAGTGAGATGGAATGAATTGCAGAGGGTGACTGCAATAATGGGCTCAAGGATAGCAATGATTGTGACGGTGGCATAGGACCATGTGGTGTTTGCTTCTGTTATACAGAGGGTTTGCTATGAGGAAGGGACTCACTTGATGCCACCTAACTACAACACATGTGATTTACTGTGTGGCGTGTATTCTTTTTACGTCTATCGTTAAAGAGTCAGGAGGGAAGCAACCTTTCCCAGACTCTACAACTAAGGAAGTGTCAGAGCCAGGGCTCCACATAGGGTTCCTTCACGAGTAACTCCTTCAGGAAGCACTAAGAAAGAACTACCCAAAACACAGTTCAACCAAGCTGATAGACTCAGCAAGAACGCCCACTCTCAAAGGTTCTCCTGCAAAGAAGCTACTATGAAAATAGCAATCAAGGGCCAGCACAGTGGTCAGCAGCACTGAAAACAACGCCTATGGTATGTTCTATGGAACTGGTCGCTTGCTTGTCCTGGGCTGAGATTCATCAACTGTCCTCGGAGGGCACCAAACCTCACTGCTAGGAACTCAGACTCCAGTAGCCACAGCCCAAGTCCAGTAAAAGCTTGCCAGCCCATACTGAGCGTTCATAGGGCTTGTGGAATGAACAACGAACAAATGTTCTGTCTCTCCTCTCCATCTTCTCCCCATCACCCACCTGGCTGGTACCCGAGCACTGTGCTCCACTCTCATGGGCCATCTGCCAGGGCTGCCAGTGTGGCTTCTTCAGTCTGGCTCCTCCCGAAGACTCTCTTCTTCCTTCTCCTGCCCTTTGTTGACTGTCCCCAAGCCTGGCCGTGGGCAGGTTTTCTGAGCCCAAGTACCCCTGGTGTTACCTCCTCCACCAACACACTTCATCATCACCTCTCCCTCTCCCAGGCTTCAAAGTTCTCTGCCAAGCTGTATTTTTAACTGACGTGTATATATTATAAACCAGACCAGTTGCTGTCAATACCAATTCATGGTGACCTCATATGCGTCAGGGCAGAATTGTACTTCATCGGGTTTTCAAAGGGTTAATTTTCCAGACGTAGATTGTGACGTCTTTCTTTTGGGGCATCTCTGGGTAGACTCAAACCTCCAACCTTTCAGTAAGCGGCTGGGTTTGTTAAATGTTTGCACCACCTAGTGACCCTGTATTACAACCAATGTCAAATCTATGTTGTGAAAGAGCGGGTAGGATGTGCGTTTATTTAAAAATTAATGTAATTTTTCCTTAAAAAA
>NW_022104010.1:15265-16433 GCF_000313985.2 Echinops telfairi
AAATGTTTTGAGAATGATGTACAAATGCGCTTTACACAATTGATGTGTGTATGGATTGCGATAACAGTTGTATGAGCCCCTAATAAAATGTTTTAAAAAATAAATAATAAATAAATAAAATAAATAGGAATGAATGTCAGTAAAATCCGAACTGAATAGCATTGCAAGAGCCAGTCATCAACTCCAGGTTTCCACACATCCACCTCCCCTGGCAAAGCACCTTCCAAACAACAACAACAACAACAACAAAACTATAGTACACTTCATCCTGGAAGGATTTGGAATTCGGGAGTATGAAAGACAGCTCAGAGGGCAAGCCCCCTGCATCTAGATTCCCTCCGCACCTGCTCAGGCCCAGCTTCTTCACCTGGGGATGACAGGACCAACCTGCCAGGGAGGGTCTGAGCTCGGGGAGCCTGGATCATAAATGGATGCACAGAGTGGCCAAGGAATCTGGCCAGTTTCCCTGCCCTCTTTCAGCCCGACGTCGGGGGTGTTCCTAAGTGAAGGCCAGGTGTGGTGGCAGCTAAAAGGTCGCCCCGGGAGTCCCGGGCACTCTTAGTTGTCCCTGAGCCCTGGTGGCATTGCAGTTACACCTTGGGCTGCTAACCGCAGAAAAGTCAGCAGTTTCGAACCTACTGGCCGCTCCGCAGGAGAAAGAGGAGGCTTTCTGCTCCAGTACTGTTCCTCTAAGGGGTTCATCTCAGAAACCCTGCCCTTCGGAGTTGCAGTGAGTCTTGGTGGGAGCCTCAACCCACCTCTCCCGGCGTGGTAAGAGAGTAACTCACTTTACGCACCGAGCGCCAAGTCTGGCACCGATGCGCTCCCGAAGGCGCGCGTTACTCCAGCCTGGGCACCCTGGCCTTTGCCCGGGCCATCCCCACTGGGTGCGCGGCCAGCAGAGCCAGGGCAGGGTGAGGAGCCCTGGTTTCGGGGGCTCCACGGGGGGCGTCCCTCCTCCCGATCCCACCGCCTTCTTTCTAGGCCAAGGGCAACGCCAAGGGCGGCCCCGCGCCCTCGCCCGCTCCGCGGAGCTCGCCCTCCGTCCGCACTGCCATTTTCTCCGGGGCCCGGACGCGAATTCGCCGGGCGGTGGCCGCTGGGGCTGGGCCCGCGGGCGCCCGCTGCTCCTTTGTGTCCGCGCCGCTCTCCTGCCCGCCGCCGCCCG
>NW_022104010.1:17938-19459 GCF_000313985.2 Echinops telfairi
AATCCCAGACACAATGAAGCACTGGAAAGTGAGTGGGAGTTGGAAAATCTGAGTTCCAATTCTGGCTCCGGCATTTTCTGACTCATCTCAGCCATGTGGGTCTTAGTGTCCGCATCTGGAAAATGGGGACACTGCCAGTAGCTACCTGTGCCTGGACACTCTGACTACTCAGAAAGGGAAAACACTGGTGCCAGGGGCTTAAGTGGAGAACAAATGTTTTGAGAATGACGAGGGCAATGATTGTATGGATGTGCTTTACACAGTTGATGTATGTATGGATTGTGATAAGAGTTGTATGAGCCCCTAATAAAATGATTTTTTTTTAAAGAAAGAAAAGGAAAACACAGGAAACATTAGCTGCTGCTATTCAAAGAATCTCTGCCGCATCCTCTGCTCCGAAAATGTCCTTTTCCGGGGACCCTTCCCTCTTGTGGGAAGCAGGAGGCACTTACACCCACACCCCCAAGAGAACACAACCCCAGGCAGGCACCTTGCTTTGCTACAGGAGTCTGCCTCCCCAGCCTCAAGGGAGAGGCCCAACCTCCTCCTCCCTCCCCCTGCACACACCCCAGATCCGAGTCCCAGTCCCCAGAATCCAGCGTGTCTATCTGGAAACAGCTGCCGAAAGCACCCAGCCACAGTTCTCTCTGCCCCTGGGAGCTGTATCCGTGGACAGCTGATCTTTGAGATGCTTCCATTTAACAGAGAGAAAAATCAAGACGCTGAGCTGGACACCATCTGCCAGCCGACTCCCTGGCCCCTACTTCCCCATCCCCAATCCCAACAAGAGCACGAATCACGAGCCTTCAAGTTTTGCACAATTTTGCTCAATTTCCTGCCTGAATGGCACGGGGCCTGACCCTCTGCAGGTGCTCAGGAAATGTTCGTGGAATCAATAAAGAGCAGCTAAATCTCCCATCTTCTGAGAGCTCTTTGTCTCCGCCCTCCCTCCCTCCTGCTCCCCACACCCTGTGGCTTCCTCCTCTGTAATTCCTCTCAAATCATCCCCTTTCTCTTCTGGCTGCTGACGGCGCTCTAGCGGAGCCCTCCACGGATGCTTACTTGGGCCACTGGGATAGGCTGCTCTGCTCTGGATCTCCCTGCCTCCGTGTCCTCCTCTGGTGCAGCCTGCACGCAGCGGCCAGAGCTTTCTCAAGAGCAGTCCAGAGAATGTCATTCCCATCTCAAATAACTTCTGTGGCTTCCCACTGCCTGGGGAAATGGCATCCATCCCCGCTCCTCTTCTCACCCTCGGAAGACCCAGCCACTGTTTAGCACACATGCCCCATGCATTCCCATCCCCAAACCTTTGCTCATGCTGTCCCTTCTGCTAGCTCCATTCCTCGCAGCCAAATCCCATTCATTTATCGTTAAACATTCGCCACAGCTGCCACCTTCTCCAGACAGCTTTCTCATCCCACCCCCACCCAACCACCCAACTGCAAACAGACTGCACAGCAGGTGCCTTCCTTCCTGAATGGGCCCTGGTGCAGGGGAACCTGTCTGCTAGAACTGGGGAGC
>NW_022104011.1:0-1404 GCF_000313985.2 Echinops telfairi
GGAGGCTATTAACAATGTGCAATATGCAGATGACACAACCTTGCTTGCTGAAAGTGAGGAGGACTTGAAGCACTTGCTGATGAAGATCAAGGATGGCAACCTTCTGTATGGATTACAACTCAGTGGTAAAGAAGATGAAAATCCTCACAACGCGATCAATAGGCAACATCATGATAAATGGAGAAAAGATTGAAGTTGTCAAGGATTTTATCTTGCTCATGAAAGCAGTTGGCAAGAGATCAAATGACACATTTTATTGGGCGAATCTGCTTCACAAGACCTCTTTATATGTGTTGAAAAGCAGAGAAGTTCCTTTGAGGATTAAGGCGTGCCTGACCCAAGCCACGGTACTTTCAATTGTCTCATGTGCATGTGAAAGTTGGATATATCGATTAAGGAAGACCAAAGAAGAATGGACACATTTGAATTATGGTGCTGGTGAAGAATACTGAAGGTAGCACGGACTACCAAAAGGACAAACACATTTCTATTGGAAGGAGTATGGCCAGAATGTTCCTTAGAGGCAAGGATGATGAGACATTGTCTCTTGTACTTTGCACATGCTGGCAGGAGAGACCACTCCCTGGAGAAGGACATCCTACTTGGTAAAGCAGGGGTGGGGGAACTAAAAAGAAGAAGATCCTCAATGAGATGGATTGCCACCGCGGCTGGAACAATGGATTCATGCATAGGGACAACGGTGAGGATGGCACAGGACCTGGTAGGGTTTTGTTCTGTTGCGCACTGGTCCTTATGGGTCAGAACGGGCTCAATAGCATCTAACAACACCAACAGCAACAACTCTACCCTACCACACTAAGTCAGGTCATATGGGAGAATCCTGCCCCACCCAAGTTGACATAAAACTTGGATCACAAGCAGGCAACGTTTTTTCCCTGTTGCATGAAGGATCAATATGAGCTGGCGCCAACAACACCTGACAACAAGAGCAACAGCTTGACAGTGAGTCTTGCAATCAGATAGTGTTAAGTCCTTCCGCTTTGTTCCTCTTTCTCTAAATGATTTTCGAAAGCATATAAACGTCATGCTTCGATGTGAATTCAAAGTAAGCTTTTCAAAGTTGATTTTAAAAGCCTTAAGGAATTTTATTTGAGACTGCTTTGAATTTATCGATCAACTTGGGGAGAATTAACATCTGAATAGTGACTCTTTAAATTCAAGAAGATGGAAGTCTTTTCTTTTATCTAGGTATTTATTTCTCACAATTTTTTAGGTGTTTAGTTTATAGATCTTGCATATATTTTGTTAAGTCGGTCATATTTTTGATGCTGTTGTAAACTTTGTAGATTTTTTATATCAATTTTGACTGCTAATTGCTATTGTATAGAAATTCAATGAATTTTTATGTGTCAGTATTGATCTTGTATTTGTATTCCTATTATA
>NW_022104011.1:2765-3717 GCF_000313985.2 Echinops telfairi
GACTTTCTCCTGAAGAGCTACTGGTGGTTTATAACTACTGACCTTGCAGCTGACAGCTCAGTGCTGGACCACTACCTCCTCTGGGCCTCCTCACGTGGGCAGTTCTACTCTGTCCCACAGAGTCGCTATGAATTGACAGTGACTCAAAGGCGGTGAGCTTGGTTTTTTAACCCTTTAGTTTTCCAAGATTCTTACTCCTTCCTACCTCTCCTTGCCCTCAAACCCAACTCTGTCCATAAATGGAGGTCCAGTGGGTGAGCCACGTTCACCCAGATCTTCTCTCAGCTAATCTCTCAAAGGGTCAACTAATCGTGGCTCCTTTCTGTCAGTCTTGGGTCTAAGGTGAGTTGACGTCTACTTCTGTAGTGCAGTTGGGAGGCCCTTGAGGCCCTTATTAACACAAAGGTCTTGGGATGGAATGCAGCCTCATCTTTCTACTCTGGAGCTGCTGGATGGTTTGAACAGCTGACCTTGTGCTGACTTGAATTCCAAATCTGGCTCTTCTTTCTTGTTCGACTTGGAGGGGAGGATTCCATAGAAATGTCACTGGTGGGCTAGGAGGCATTCTCTTAGCATCTATGTGAGACAGCTGTGTGAATGTTTCTCTGGATGATAATAGAAACGTGGTGTTTAATATGTCACACTTATACCACTTGGTGAAATGCCATAAGAGAATTATCTTTTAGAGATAAGGACCGTGAAGATAAATAAGTGGCCATCTAGCTCAGAAGCAACAAAACTCACATGGAAGAATCGCACCAGCCTGTGTGATCACAAGGTCTTGAAGGGATCAGGTATCAGGTATCAAAAAATCATATCCTTGTGAATGAGGGGGAGTGTGGCGTGGGGACCCCAAGCCCATCTGTAGGCAACTGGACATCCCCTTACAGAGGGTTAAGGGGAGGAGACGAGCCAGGCAGGGTGCAGTAGAGCAATGATGAAAAACATACAA
>NW_022104011.1:8280-9561 GCF_000313985.2 Echinops telfairi
CATAGAACCTATGTTTACCCTAGACTGTCTCATCTTTAGAACGCTGCACCTTTCTCGGCAGTTCCAGGATAACCTTTGTGCTGTGGGATACTAAGTCAGGAGGATGTATTGCCAGTGGAAGTGAATTCCCCAGGAGAACTCTGACTTTATTATTCTTTATCCAGGCTACATTTTCTCTTTTAAAGGCATTAAACACATTTCTTTTCTTGCCAATGAATTCCTATTCTTTCCTTTCATGCATGACCAAAACTGAAATAAAAACATAGACTTTGCTTCTGAGAAATCCTATGTGTAATCTTCTCAATATGTACCCTGTAAGGCATAGCCAGTTAATATGGCCCTCCAGCTGTAATCCCTGATGGTGAACTATTGCACAATTTGACCTCTAGGTCTGGGACTATAATCCAATTTTGGAGGGAGTCCTTGGCCATGCTAATGGGCAGCCTTAGGGTGAGCGTAAGTCTCCACTTTAGAGAGGGTGTGAACCAGTCTCCACTCTTTGTTTTTTTGGGCATCATGTGGTCTGCTGAAAGACAAAAACCACACCTCAAAACCAACAAAAAACCACATCTCAGAGTCATTCCTCTGGACCCAAGAGTCATGTCAGACGCAGGAACACAGAGAAATCTCAGGACCACAGGAAGAGGAGAATGTTCGAGATCACTGTCTGAAGTGGCAGAGGGCAAGACCAGAGGCAACAGACCAGGGGACGGAGCAGAGGAGCAGTGTGGAGACTATGAGGCTGTGAGGCAGAGTAGGAGGTGGGCTTCCTAGTTCATGGAGGCAGAAAGCAAGTGACTACATGGCTGAGAGGCTGAATAGGCTAGCGAGAGCCTTGGCTGCTGTCTGATATGGACCAATGATGGTATCCTTACTATTTACTGGTCCCATTTAGCAGTAACTTGTTAACATCTCTAATAAAATCAGACTCACTGCCATTGAGCCGATTCCGACGCATAGAGACCCTATAGGACAGGGTAGAACTGCCCTGTGGGTTCTGAGACTGTCACTCTTTAAGGGAGTAGAAAGCCTCATCTTCCGAACATCCCTGAGAAGAGCCCTGTGAGTTCTCTGTGGCCATTGAAGCGCAGATTATCCCATCTAGCAGAGCGCTTAACCACTGGGAGCCCTCCCTTCAGGTTACAACAAAGAAGCAATGACAATACAGGATGACAATGACAATCCAGGATGGCGAATGTTTACATTAACAGTGGAATCCTTATACACACACACCAATCGGATGGTTGTTTGCATAATTTCGTGTGTCTGTCATGTCAAAAA
>NW_022104011.1:11417-12468 GCF_000313985.2 Echinops telfairi
CATGAGTTAGGGGCTGACGCCAGCAACAACTCAGTTGTTTTCAGATGTCAGTGTAGGCATCTTGACCCCGAGAATTAACTAGTCTGTTTAGTTCCTTCCTCTCGAGGATGACCTCCTTTATCTAATAGGGCCGTCTCATCCCTGAGGAAGTTGAGGCTTGTCAAAGCAAAGAACCTTGAGTCATCTTCCTATTTGTTGCCACAGAGGAAGAGCAGTCTGTCTGGTAGACTAAAGCCATCTTGACTCTGATAGCTCTCCTGTCCAGCGGTGCACTCACAGGGGGGCCCTAAGCGCTGGCCAGCCAGCCCCACCGTCTGGCTCCCACCCCACAACAGGGCATGCAGTCGCTCAGAACCACTGCACTCAGGGGCAGAATTAGGCTTCGGGCCTGAATAAATAATTAGAAATTGGCTGCTGAGAGAATGTCCCCAGTGATTGCTTGCTCTGGAATTTCGCTGGGTGGCACAAAGAGTTTTATGACCCAATTAAAATACAGCAGATTAAACCGTGCACAAGGAAGACAGAGTGGGGAATAAATCTGCTGTGGAAAGGGCTGTGGAAGGCCCAGACCCGAAAGGCAGGAATTTATGGTTCGGAGAGAAGTGAGAAAGAGAGTGGTCCGATTTTGCTGAAAGGAAGCACTAGACAAGCATGTTCTTTAAGGGAGGCTGTTTTATGTGCCCACTGCTGTCGTGCCAGAAACACCACAAGCAGGTGGCTTTAAAGACCAGGACTTTATTTTCTCACAGTTCAGGAGGCACGATGTTAGAATTCCTGGCATGGCTCTCAGGGAAGTCCTTCTCTGTGTATTTTGACTTCTAGGAGGTACTGGCATCTTTTGTACTCTTTTGGTCATGGGGGGTGGGCGGGGTCCACCTTTGGCGCCACCCCCCTAGTGTGTGCATCTCTGTGTTTATTCTGCACTTTTGATATCTCAGAAGTAATTAGATTTTAGAATCACCTACTTTGATATGGCCTCATTAACATAGCAAAAGAGAACCACTATTTTCAAACCAGGGTGTACACACACACACACACACACACACACACA
>NW_022104011.1:14625-15493 GCF_000313985.2 Echinops telfairi
TTGACCAGCTTCAGGAAGAGCCGTTTTGCCCTGGGAGTCTTGCCTAGGTGTATCTTAATGGAAACGGAAAATACCTGGACTACATAGTTGTGAATTGTACCCTCTGGAGCCCTAGAGCCAATCCTGTAAGCTTTTCTAATCGACATGAGTGTAACAGCCCCATCATCGTCCTGCTGGCAACAGTGAGAAGTCAATCTACCACCAATCATGATCTGGCACCAATTTCCTTTGTTTTCCATGTTCTTTAATTAGCCATGTGGCCGGGAACCCGTTGGACAGCATTACTATGGCCCCCTGCTGATGGTCTTCCTCATCCAGGGGATTTGACTTTGTCTTTCCTGTGTCCTGTTGAAGACTTAATGAAGGAGTCTCTACAAAATAGATTTGAATTTGAGATCTCCCCACCCCCTCAAGAACACTAGGTACACAGTGACTTCCTCATTCAGGTTCCCAAAAGGTGTCACAGTCAAAAGCATGGTCTCTAAGGGAAAAGGAGAGGAACAGATAGAACACTGTTTCCTTCATTTTCATCACTCCAAGGACATTAAAGAGAATCCCAAGGGCTCAGCTGATACCAAGGGCTCAAGGAGAAAGAAAATGTTTTGAAAATGATGATGGCAACAAGCACAAATATGTTTAACACAATGGATGGATGGATTGTGATAAAAGTTGAATGAGCCCCCAATAAAGTGATTTTTAAAAAATGAAATCATTCAATGATGGCAACATACGTACAAATGTGCTTGACACAATGGATGGATGTATGGATGGTGAAGAGTTGTATGAGCCCCCCAAAAAATGATTTAAAAAAATAAAGCATAAATAAAGAAACAAACACACAAAAAGATCCAAGTCCCAATCCCTCCCA
>NW_022104011.1:17176-19085 GCF_000313985.2 Echinops telfairi
GTTGGCTTACTGACCTATGGAAGTAGATCTGAGTGCCCCTGGGCTGAGGTTTACTGGAAGTGGGTACCTCTGGGCACTTAATTCAAGATGTTAGGTTTGTTGGCTAATAAAGTTTGAGTGGAATGCCTCTGGGTTGGTATGCCCTTTGGGCATATAGTGGTGACCCTGAAAAACCTTAGCAACATATTCTGATGATTTCTCACTATCCTGAGCATTTCTTACCTGCATTACAACTGCCAACTTCCTTACTAAACAAACCATTTATTATTTAAAAAAATTAATTAATCACAACAGTTTTATTGGCATATAATTCACATATCATACAATTCAATAGTTCAATCATATTAAGAAGAGTTGCCCAATTATCACCGCAATCAATTGGAGAACATTTTCTTCTTGTTTTCATTGTTACTAGCTCTTAATAAACCCTTTAATCATAAATTTCGTCTGTGACCACTGTGTAGTCATTGCAATGGATGTTAGAACTCAGACGTAAAGATAGAAAATGCTAGTTGAGACAACACATTTGGTATAGCCTACGGAATCCTATGGGGCAGTTTGGCTTTGTCACAGGAGTCACTTCGTGGCATTAACAACAGTGGCAACCAAGGGACAGACCAGTAGACTTATGAGGGAATCAGGGGCTCAGGCAAGTAAATTCTGCATTTATAGGACCTTGCCCAAAGCGGCTGTCGTGGTCACTGAACCCTGCCCCTCCTGTGTGCCCTCAGGCCTCTGTGTACTGCACCCGTTGTAATCACGTGTCAGTCAGCCTGTTCCACGGCTGGGGTTGCCCACCAGCCTGCCCACTTCCTCTACCTGGGCCACTGGGACCACAGCCACACAGAAACCGGTTGAGTAGAGAGAGCGATGGATGCGTTCTTTTTGAAATAAAATGTATTATCCTTGGTCTTGAGAACTCTTAGGAAGTTTCCAGAATGTTACAAGATGACTTTAAAAGCATGTTCATCTTTATTATCTTTTTTTTAAGCTAAATTTAGTTTGGGTTCCCCCTACCCTCACCCGTGCGCACACACACACAATGGGACTCATCATTAATTTTATAATGAGAGTTGATGGGAAATGAAATTTGCATTAGAGAAATATTCCTTATACCTTTGGGATGAGAGATAAAAGTAGTATGTAAGAGCTATTCTATTCTGACCCTGATCCGAAGACAAGAAAGAGATTTAAAAAAAAAAAAAGAAAGACGCTTTGTTTACATTTTATTTAACAAAATAATCCCTTTAGGAATATTATATACATTCACATGGAAAATGAAAAAGATAAGAAAACACATTTTGGTGTATTTCTTTAGATAATTTTCCTATGTCTAGGTTTTGTTTTGTTTATTTTAACTATGTTCATTTGAAATAAAATTCTAACGTGCAAAGCATAAAACCCTGGTAACTAGTTTGATTTCTTTCTAAAATGCTTAAGAATGATTTTGAAAGATTTCTCCGAGAAAGAAAGTTAGGCAGTATAGGTAAATAGGTGCTGGAACTAGGTCGAGTCGGGATGATAAAATCCTTCACACAGAGTATCATACAGGGATACTCAGCAAACAGAACCTAAACTCGGGCAGTCCGGGCTGACGCTAAAGGTGAGGACACCAGAAGCCATGGGCCTTTGCCTCACGCAGCAGAGTGAAGAGCCCCCGGGTCACCTGTGAGCACCCGTCGGAGCCCCAGGGAGGAAAAGGAAGCATGAAGAGCACACAGGTGTGTTGTCATTTGATCCCTTTTGGCCCATTTAAAATTTGTTCTAGTTTTTAATATTGCCTTCTTTATTTTCAATTGAGGTTTTTAATCAGGTTTACTTAGTTATTGTTGTTAGATTTTTGGTTTGGTTTTGAGTTTTAAAACAGTTTTATTGGCATTCTATTCACATACTATACAAGTCAATAGTT
>NW_022104012.1:0-1301 GCF_000313985.2 Echinops telfairi
CCTCTCTATTCATGAGTTGCTCCATGTGGTTAAGTTGTCCTAAAGGGTTAGCACACCGTGGTGGGATCAACATCACACTCCCTTTTCTGTGGAGACAAACAATACCCTCCCCCTGGGTAGATTAATGCCCTGTTCCCCCAGTGCCATCATCTCCCTACTTTATTTTGATTTTCTCCATGCCCCCCACTTTCCTCCCTCCCCAACATTCACCTTTCCCTTCTTTGTGTTGGAATAACATGTACATCCTTGGGTTGGACACTGAATAAGGAAGACTAAAGAAGAAGCTATGGCTTTGAATCATGGTGCTGGGGAAGAAAATTGGAAGTGCTGTGGACTGCCAAAGAACAATAACAATCTGTCCAGGAAGAAGTAAATCTAGAATGCTCCTTTCAGGCAAAGATGGTGTCACCATGTTACACATGAGTGTAAGCACCCATCACACTGAGAAATTTGCACTATGTGAAAATAGAAAAGTAACATGAGATTACAAAATGGAGGATTATTAAAGCATTCTACAACTCAAAAATTACATGTTTGTATAATAGCCAAATGGTTGAAAATCATGCCCAGCCTACCTGACACACCACCTTAACCATTATAGCCAGTATTATTCATGCTTGCAACTCAACACAGAGTTTCTGAGACTGTAAATTACTAAAGGTTCCGACAAACTTACATATCTCCTGAGTGACAGCTTGTGGGTTTGAACTTCAGACCTTGCAGTTAGCAGCGTTCTGAGTAAAGCCAAGGCTCCTTAAATAAATGAGGAGTATATAGATACAAATATAGATATATAGATAGATATTCTTCATAGAATATGGAAATTATTAAAAAGAAAATTAATAATTTTCTTTCCTTATACATTAAAACATAACAATCCTATTTTCTCTCATCTTCATGTATTGCGTGTTTTGTTCATCATTTTCTTGAAGAGGTGGTCTTGTTCCTCCTATGTGCCTCTTACACACATTGGCCATTTTATCTTGATTTCTATCAAATCATCAAGGATAGGATAATCAGGTATACTTACTTCAAAAAGCTCTGTCTAAATTTTAAAAAGAGAAATACTATTTTAACCAATTCAGTCTTCCCAGGGTTAAAAAATAGAGATAATGTTCAATATGCAGATTGCTTTGTGATATAGTTATAATTTTAAAATTTACTGAAGCATTAAGCTACTTACATTTTTTCTGCTTAATGGCCCCATAAATTTTGACCTGATAACCCCTAATTATAATATTCTCCAATATTAAGAAGTTATGATTTACATCTTCATATTAGAATGATTTTGTTGACATTTT
>NW_022104012.1:8537-9562 GCF_000313985.2 Echinops telfairi
AAGTTTTTCTTGCTTGGTATATTTTAATTTGTTCTTCGTCAGTGGATTGATGTTGTTGCTGTTTTGTTGTACAGTGTTGCTTGGTCAACACATTTGCTCTAGGACACGATGAGTTAAACATACTACTGTGTGTAAAACAATCAGAGAGTTAAGAACAATTATGGACATATATATCCTTAACAGATATGTCATGGGCACCATGTTGCACCTATTAGATTAAAAAAGCTAAAATAATGATAATTTACAATGGAAATAAGCATTTGGCTTAATTTCAGTTATTTACAATTCAATTTTCTATAGCTATTCAAAAAATAATTTTTAGAATATATGTAGACAGCATTGTATAAGTGAGTAAACATTGCCTTGTCCCATGCCTTCCTAAAAGGTATTTTTATCTCACTGTTGCAGCAATTATAGCTGCACCTCTCTTAGAGGATCTTCTTCTTCAATGACCCTCCACCTACGGCACCATGAGTTCCTTTTCCAGAGACTGATTTTCTTGATAATGCAACTCAGTCTGATCTTCCTTGTTTCTATGGAACCTTCTGTCTGTCTTTCCTGCAAGAAAGATTTGCTAGTTCTTCCACGGTACTCTAAATATTCTTCATTAACACCACACTTCAAATGCATCCGTTACCCTTTGGTCTTCCTCCTTCATTGTCTAGCTTTCAAATACGTATGAGGCAATTGACTGAAAATACTACCATTAGTCCTGTGAGGCCCTGAGTATCAGCTTCTTGCAGTGATTCAAATTTTTTTAATTGTTGCGTCCATGAGTATTGATTGTGAATCCAAGTGAAATGATAGCTTTGACAAGTTCAATCTTTTCTCCATTTATCATGATTTCTGTTGGTGTAGTTGTGAAAACATTTTGGTTTCTTTATATTCAGCTCATCTGTAATGAAGGATGGAACCTTTGGTGTTCATTATTAATTTCTTTCAAGTCTTCTTGGCTTGCAGCAAGCAAAGTTGTATTATCAGCAAATTGCTTTTTCATGATTCTTTCTCCAAATTTTTTTTTTTTA
>NW_022104012.1:12868-14787 GCF_000313985.2 Echinops telfairi
TCTTCAGTATATCCCATTTGTCAATTTGTGCCTCCTCTGTATTTGTGTCCTTTCCTATTTCTGATAGCCTATGTATTCTCTTTCTCCAATTTTGATGCTGGATTCTTTTCATTCTTCTTCGTATATCCCAGCTTCATATGGTGAGAGGATATGAAGATGATACACACCATTGCTTATTTTTACTCTTGCCATGTTCCTATGACTGACGCGTTCTACATACAGGTTTCCTATAGACACAATGAAGTGTTTGGAACTCCTTCACAGTGACGGACAAAGTTCATTATTAACCTCCAGACTGAACTCCTTCGCTCATCAATAAAACTCAACATTCCTCTGGCAATGAATACTTTTAGCCGAGACTGATATCTCTTCGACAATTTCCATCATTCCGAAACTTCTTCTAAATTTGGATTAATTTTTTATGAGTTCCCAGTTTAATGTAATGCTGCAATTATTTTTTGAACTATCTTCAGCAAAAATTTACTTGTACATAACAATAAAACTATTGTTCAATAATTTCTGAATTCTGTTAGAAACAGAATGGAATGGTAATAAATTTGTTTTTTTAGATGGAAATAAATATGGCTTTCTTTCTTCAGTCAGTTGAACTAATAACTATCTTCCAAACTGTGTGGCACAGACTAGTGAGTGTTTGCAGCCCTCTTCAATTAGTGGAAACATGTATATTGGTATTTGTCAGTTCTGGGAGCACTGGTTTTGATTTTTTTGTTTTTGATAATGTGATTTCTTCCCTAAAATCTTTGAATTCTAATCACATGGAACCCCTTGAAATGGTTAAATGTCAAAATAAGTCTGGAAATGTTTCTTTTTGATGATGAATGTGCTGCCATTACCCTTGAATTGACCATTCTTGGCATAGTAAGCCACAGGACATCCCAAATCCAAATGGTGAATTCTGGTTCCTTTTATCGCACTACAATTTGGGCTATTTATTGTTATTCATGCTTCTTAATTTTTAATGACTTTAATTTTCACAGATTCATATTTTGTATATTCTATGCTGTTCTTTCTCATCTTGAGCTATGCTCCAACAGTAAATAAAGGCCCTGAAAGCTTTAATTCATCTATATTATGCATGTTGAATCTAGTTTGAGAAGGTAGCCCCTTCTCAACTGTATTTCAAGTATCTTCCATCCTGTAGAGTTATCTATTAATATGATACTCTATCCGACAATGTTTTATTCCTATTCATAGGTTTACCAGTAGCTAAATAATTTTAGAAGTGTGTTTGTTTCTTTTCCCCAGTCTTTTCTTATTATAGAAACTCTAATAATCCCCTTTTCAGAATCATCTTGTTGATAATTGAAATACTGATGACAGTTTTCAGCATCAGATAAACATATGAACAATCATAGTACAACAAATTAACTGACAGGTGGGGAGAACATTAGATTCAGAAGAGTATGTCATAAGTATTGCTACTTATGTTCTAGTTCATACGTGTCCGAGCTTCTTCTAAACTTTGAATTAGCAGGCATGTGTACTCACCATTTGTCTGAGTAGATTCATTTAATATATAGGCATATATCTCAGCAAGATCCTTATATTATAAAACAACAATGTGTCTGTCAGTGTGTCATATTGTGGGAACTTGTATGATCTGTGATGCTTGAAGCTATGTAACTGTCATTTAAAACACCAGCAGGGACAGCCAAAGGGTATAGGTTTCATCAAAGCTTCCAGACTAAGAACAAAGTGTGAAGAATGATTAGGCTGTCCACTACTGAGAAACTAGCCATTGAATATGAACAACACTCAAACATTGTCAGACACAGAAAACACATGAATAGAAGCTGAAAATTGTTCAAGAGCGTGCCAGAAGATGAGTCCCTCAAGTGAGAAGGTCCTCAATAAGTGACCGAGGAAGAATGTCTTTCTCCAAGTAAAGCTCCCTATCA
>NW_022104012.1:15188-19181 GCF_000313985.2 Echinops telfairi
CTAGAGTTAGAAAACCAAAAAGTTAGAAAACCAAAAAGTAAAAGTATTTAAAACTGAAAGAACTTAGAATAAAATAAAAATTCAATCCTTGACTGGTAATATTGAAATATTCAATGGGAAAAATACTAAATGATTTCGGAAGCATCAAAAGAATATGGAAAGAATACACAAAATCACCGTACCCAAAAGAACTACTCCACATTCCACCATTTTGAGAGGAAGCACATGAGCAAGAGCAAATAGTACTGAAGGAAGAAGGTCAAACTGCACTAAATGCATTAGCTAAAAACAAGTCTCCTTGAGTTAATGGAATACTAATTGCATGTATTAACAATCTGATGAAGTATTGGAAACACTCACTTGTATAGGCCCGGAACTTTTGAAGACAGCTACTTGGCCAACTGACAGAAAGAAATCTATATTTGTACCCATCCCAAAGAAAGATGACTCAACAGAATTCTCATATTACGGAGCAATATAATTGATATCACATGCAAGTAAAATTTTCAATTTAATTATCAATATAATTAAATTAATAGATATCAATGCAAGTGCATTGACTGGAAGCTGCCAGATATCAAGTCATATTCAGAAGAGGAAGTGAAACAAAGGATATTACTGCTGTTGTCAGATGGATATGACTCAAAGCAGAAAGATATTTACTTGTGCTTAATTAACTGAATCAAGGAATTTGACTCTGTGGGTCACAATAAACTATGTACAGCCTTGAGAAGAATGGGAATTCCAGAACACTTTATTGTGGTCATGAAGAATTTGCATATGGATCAAGAGGTAGTTGTTCAAACAGAATAGTGTATGGTTTAAATATTAGGAAAGGTGTACATCAGGATCCTATCCTCTCACAATACTTATTCAAACTTTATGTTGAGCAAATGATCTGAGAGCTGGAGTATACAAAGAATAATAAGATATTAGGAGGGGAGGAAGGTTAATGAACAACATACAATATGCAGATGACACAACCTTGCTTGTTGAAAGTTAGGAAAACTTGAAGCACTTGCTAATGAAGGTGAAGGATTGCAGTCTTCAGTATGGATTACAACTCAGTGTAAGAAATAAATAAAACAAAAACAAAAATCCTAGCAACTGGTGACATTTTGATAAACAGAGAAAAGAATTAAGTTGTCAAGGATTATGTTTTATTTGGATCCACAATCAAAACTCATGGAAGCAGAAATCAAAGGATGCAAAGATTTGGTTAAATCTTCTGCCCAAGACCTCTTTAAATTGTTTGAATTTAAGAATGTCACTTTGAGGACAAAGATGGCCCAACCCACCTTAATTGCCTCATATGCATGTGGAAGTAGGACACAATAAGAAGGCTCAAAGAATAATGTATGCATTTGGATTGTGATTCTGGCAAAGATTATTGAAAGAACAATGGACTGCCAAAAGGACAAACAAATCTATTTTGGAAGAAGTACATGCAGAATGAACTTCGAAAGCACGGATGGGGGACTTCATACCTATACTTTGGACGTGCTGTCAGGACAGATCTGGAGAGCGACAAAAATCCCACCTTGAGTCTATCCACCTGAATTTCCAGTCCCTGGAGAAGGCCATCATGCTTGGTAAAGTAGAAGCAGAGCACAAAATAGGAAGGTCCTCAACAATACGGACTGCATCCTGTGACTGCAACACTGAGCACAGGCATAAGATCTATTGTGAGGGTGATGTTCGGATCTGCTTCACTTGAGTTGCTATGAGTTGGAACTGACTGAATGGCTTGTAGCACCACCAACAAGAGAGATAATTCTCTTAGAAACACACTGAATTATAACTGCTGTGTTCATCCCTACAGATTTATATAACTATATTTTCAAAATAAACTTGACTCTTCTTTTAATTACTGCTTTCAACCAAAAGAAATCTTTGTTACGATAGCCTGGAATGCTCCTTTAAAAATATCTGCTATGTTTGGTAAGGCATACTAAAAACCACGGACACAACAGCAAGTTATCTGAGAGTCTTATATCAACATTCTAATAATTTAGTGACTGAATACTAGAGGAAAGAATGGTTTGACAAAGAACAAGTCCTGAGTTTTTGAAGCTGAAATGCATGGTCTCCTTCACTGCTGCACAGTAGAACTAAAGAGACACTGTGTGCCTATAGGATGCAGTCTATATTCTAGGCTACATGCTGTGGAATTATGCAGGTCCTCCCCCTCAAGAGGCAGTCAAGGTGATTCTGAAGTCATACTGGTCAAGAAACGCAGTAAGTTAACGAATGGTAGATTGGCACCCGAGAAATATTCTGTCATTGTGGAACTGATTCTCTCTTCCTATTCAGTTTGTAAAGGAACAAGTGCTTCAGCACAAATGTTGCAATTAGATGTAAAAAGCATTGGGTCAGATTAAAAAATGACATTTAATTTTTTTCAGTTAATTTTTGAAATTTGAAGCATCTTTAGGGTTTAATATTTCACACTTGTTTAGTGATTAATTTTTATTGTTTATTGATTAAATGCCAAGCAAATGCACATATTTTATTTAGTTATCTGTGAGATACATGTTAATTGAAAACTTAGACTCTAAAAGATAAACTCTAAAAGATAAACTTAGACTCGACTCTAAAAGATAAATGTTAATTGGGTGCTGAGGTTATAATACAAATGTGTTATTGACTTTATATTACATACTCTTTCCATTGTTATACCATGATTTATCACTTGAGAAAAACTGTGAGAGAAAAAATCTAACATATAATTTGGGAAAAAATTGTTAATTTGCTTGGGTTGAAAGTCTTGGTTTAGACAGGTGGAAGACAAAGTAACACCAAAGAGCACTCTCAATCAAACACACAGTACAAACCTACTGCAATGCTAACGTAATTATGTGTAACGTAAAGAGTCAAATTGCCCTAAATTGTTAACATAATTAAAGGAAACATGGTATGTAAATGAAAGTAACAATGAATAAACATGAGAATGCAACATACTAAAACTTAAAAGTTGTAGCAAAGCAGTGGTCAGAGAAATAATTCTAGCTGTAAAGGACTACAATTTCAAAAATGATGATGAAAGATAAAAAAATAAATATATGTTCCTTATGCCATTAAGTGCTAGGAAAATAAGATATTAGTTAACTCAAAACTGGAAGAAAGAAGAAAATAATACAGATTAGAGTACGCAACCAGACCAAACTTACAACCATCAAATTAATGTTGACTCATCGTGACCCCCTGTGGGTTTCTGAGGCTGTAACTGCTTATGGGAGTAGAAAGCCCAGTATTTCTCCCATGGAGCTGTTGGTTGTTTTGAACTGCTGACCATGTGGATTACAACTCATTGCCTAAGTATTATAGCACCAGGGGTCCTAGATTAGACTATAGAGTAATTGAATAAAGAATAGGACAATGGTAGCAAGAATAAACATTTAAAAGGTTGAGTCTATGAAAAGTTGAAGAACATGAACAAAAATTTAACTAGATTTAAAAATATAGAATATACAAGTAACTATATCAGAAATAAAAACAAGTGCATTATCACTGACTATTAAGAAATAAGTAATGTTTAAGTGAATATTATTGAGAAATATACTCTAATAAATTAGATAAACTAAATGGAAAGGGCAATTTGGTAGAAAAACATAATATACCCAAGCAGATTTAAGAAAAACTATAAAATCTTAGGACTTTTAACATATAAAGATATTGAATCAGAAATGTAAAGCCTCACAAAATGACAATGGTTTTACCGGTGAACGCTATCAAACACTTAAAGAGGAATTAAAACTAATCACTTTAGATTTTCAAAAAGTAGTAGAAACAACAAATGGTTCAAAACCAATGGTAGGGAGGGGGTGGGAGGACTGGTAGGGAGTGACCAAGGGCAAGGCAACTGCGAGGAGCTACCGAAACCAGAATGAAGGCTGAACATGGTACCGGGCCAGGAGGAAAGTGTAAAGAAATAGAGGAAAGAAGTTGGAGGCAAAGGGCATACATACAAGCCTAAATACAGACATGTACATA
>NW_022104013.1:0-890 GCF_000313985.2 Echinops telfairi
TATACTGGGATCTCTTACTCCAATATCAATGTATCACAGCTGGTCATTTGCATGTCTCTTGTTAGACTATATCAGGTTTCATGTACACAACCATTCTTACTCAGACACTTGCATAGACTGTAAATTCCATGAAGGGTAGACTCTGTCCATCGGATCAGAACTAGGTGAAGGAAGCATGACTGCAAATCCCAAAGGTGGCAATTCAAATCCACCAGCTGCTCTGCGGGAGAAAGACGTGGTAGTTTGCTTCTGTAATGATTTCCAACCTTGGAACCCCTCTGAAGCGTCTCTACTCTGTTCCATAGGGTCACTATGAGTCAGAATTAATTTGATGGCAATGAGTTACATTTTTTAGGGGGCTGGTGGGGGAGAGACGAAACTAATTGGAGTGTGGCGTCAGAAATTTGATCTCAGCAACGTTGTTTTTCTGTCATCTAACTGCCCTATTATGAAGAAACAGAAAAGCTTAGCAGAACTAAATTCTCAGCTGAGGCCAAGACACATCTTGATGCCAAATTTTCTCAACAAGTAAAAGATCAAGGAAAGGGAGAAGGCTGTTCCATGACTGTACCTGAAAGTAATATAGCCACGATCTCTCATTTGTACAGCATTCCATTCCTTTAAAAGATCTTCATGATATTGACAACCGAAAAGCCAAACACATTGCTGCCCAGTCTACTCCTAGTGACCATGTAGGACAGAGTAGATCTTCCCCAAAGGGTTTCCAACACTGAACATCTTTACAGAGGTTGTCCTGTCTTTAGCCTATGGAACAGCTGGGTTTGAACGGCCAACCTTTTGGTTAATAGTTGAGTGCTTAACCACTGAGCTGCCAACCATTTGCAACCAAACCTACTGTTCTTGAGTTAATTCCAATGCATAGTGACTCT
>NW_022104013.1:2755-3946 GCF_000313985.2 Echinops telfairi
CTCCTTAAATTGAGGAACCATTTTGTAAAAGTATTCCATTCTAGATGGCAATTGTATGCTGACCCTCCGTCTTGGGCACCAACAAGTGTAAATTCCTTTCTCTATTTTCTAGTCTTTTAAAAGGAACATTATTACTAATGTTTCTCAGAAATACTAAAATCATAGCTCAATGAGTTTCTGTGTTCAGTCTGTAGTTTACAAAGCCTGGTTCCCAAGGAGAAAGGTTATTTGAGTGTAGTTGTAAATGTGTCCACTGCACCAACATTTTGTGGCATGGATACTATAGTGCTGGAAATGTACTGGATATTTTTCCATCTCTTTATTTTCCAATTATGGTTGCTGAAAACCGCTTTCTTGTTTGGGAGTTCCACTGCTTGTGCAGCTTGCTTCTCTCATTGGAAGGAGAAATTCATTTCTAATATTTTTAATATGCAGGTTTAAGCACATGGTTGTTTATGCTTGAATGCTAGAGACGTCCAACAGTAAACTAACGGCACTCAAATTAAACCTGGAAAACACTTGTAATAAAACTGTGACATCACCCCAAATGTACTGCTCAATGCTATATCCAGTCCTTGCTTGTTTGTGCCCTGGTTAGGCCACAAAGAGGCAACTATGCAAAACCCAGCATGATGTGAAAATGGAGGATGGTCACATCACATCACAGCATGGAGGGTGCCTACATCATCACAGAGCTACCAAACCCTCTCATCACCTCACTACAAATTTCATCGTTATATAAGGGGCTTCAAAAAATGTGGGGAAAACTCCCATGTTCTTTTCATTCTGGTTTTGAGTGTGTTTGTGTGTGAACTTTTTGAACCCTTCCTCCCCACCTCCTCGCCCTTGTCCAACTATCAAGTTACATCATTGCATAATTGCCAAGTTACTGAGAATCACGGCCTCACCACATGGATACATCATGTTGATTGTCACTGCCAGCATTAGCATTGCCTTGCACCTCATGAGGAATTACTTTAAGATATTTGTAGTTAATGTGCAAAATAGTTGGGTGGCAGATCTTTTTACTACGGTTGTAAATGCAAAATGTTGGATCATCAAGTAAGGAGGAGGCGTCAGGAGCTACAATATGTGGTAGTTTTACGAGTCCTCATAATTTATATTGTCCAATTATTAATATTGAGGGCAGATATTATATCAGGAGGAGTAGTTATTAAAATAGCTTTCCAT
>NW_022104013.1:5163-7086 GCF_000313985.2 Echinops telfairi
TCCAGTCAAGTTGCCACCTGATTAAACTCTGCCCATGTGTTCCAACGGAGGCCTAGTTGGCACAATAAACCTATCACTCTCATCATCTCTTTGTCCTGTTTCTCTTTCATGATATAGAGACCAAATGACCCCCAAATTAAGTGTTTTCAAGAAATATTCTGCTAGAAAAATATTAGGTGAGTCACTCATCATAAGGCCAAGATTCTAGACTCAGCTCTGCTTTTGTTTTAACTATAAAATATTGGGTCAATCTGTTGGTTTGAGTTGTCTTAAAAGTAGGGACTACAATCTCTTTTCTGCTTACCTTACAGTTACAATAATCAAAGGTACACTTTGAAAATGCTAAGAGTTTATGTACAGCCAGGCCTTATCATTATCTCCACAGTAGAATATTGATTGGCATTGATTGGAGTAATTGTCAGCCCCAAAATATTACTCTGCTGGACACACCCACACACATGCACACATTTCAGTTATGTGCCACAGCCAGTAAGATCACAGACTCTTAAGTTTTCTTGGCTGTAAACTAGTATTTAATAATTGTGCCAACAAATAGGCTTGTAAAGAGCTAAACATAACTCCTGGCACAAAGCTCTGGCATAAAGAATGTTAGGTGCTGAAGCAAATGTCAGCTCTGTTCTTTGATCCGGAGCGGACTTTGGAGAAAGAGATTGTTGATAAGATGAAGTGTGGAACTGACCAGGTGCAGAAATGTGTTCCCAGGTGGCGATTTTCACAGCAGTTCATCTCTTTGCCACCCCAGTGGCCCAGGTAGGAAGGGATCTGGTTTCTTGCACTTTCTTCCTGGAGGCAGGTTATTATTGACCATTAACTACCAGTGCAAGCAGCTGGGATTGTCCTGATTTCCATATCCCAACAAAATTTTAGAAAATAAGATTTTTAAACGAATGTTTTAATGAAATATGGTAGAATCAACCTAATAAAAACTTCACCCAAAACAAACTGACTGCCACTGATTTGATTCCAACTCATAGTACCTCTATAGTTTTAGGAAACATTTGCCCAGCTCTATCTGGTTTACCTGTCTTTCCACAAATATTTATGAAATGTTGCGGTTGAGCCCTGGTGGTATAATGGTCATGCGTTGAGCTGCTAACTGCAAGGTCAGCTGTTCAAAGCCACCAGCTACTCCGCAGGGAAAGGATGAGGCTTTCTACCATACAGTGTCAGAAACCCGCAGGGGCAGCTCTCCCCTGTCCTGGAGGCTCACAGTGAGCTGTCATCGACTTGGTGGCAGGGAGATTTTGATTTGGTAGTTGAGCCAGAGTCCCTGGGTGTTTATATGAACAATGTGCTCAGTCAGCTGTTAAATGAAAGACTGGCAATCCCAGGGCACCTGAGGCGCCTGGGAAGGAAGGCCTGGCCATCTGCTTCGGAAAAATCTGACACTGAAAACCCTTCGGAGGAAATGCTAGCTCACGTACATTGGGCATGAGTCTGACTTGACTTGATCGTAACTGGCTTTATAAGTGAAACCTACCCAGTGACCTAACATAGTGGTGAATAAAATGTATGACTTAACATTACTTCTGGTTGTGACTTTTTATGACAATGACCAAAATGCTTGAGAATAGCAATGAAAACTTTGTGTATAACGAACACCATTTGATAGCCATACATTATCTTAAATGCACCAGTCATGGCAGTTCAGAAAGATAATTTTAGCTGTTCCAGCTCTCTAGACTATGGTTCATTTTGGCTACTGTTCTAAATACATTCATCACTGTGGATCAGATAGCAGAGTTCAGGCATCTACTCATATTACATTAACTAAAAGAAATAACTGTAATTGAGAAAGGAAAAAAAAGCAAAACCCAAGTGTGACAATAAGAATAATGAACTTCTCACAATAGAAATTTATTAATCAGAGGCATTACATAATAACACTATAATAGCAATATA
>NW_022104013.1:8368-9962 GCF_000313985.2 Echinops telfairi
CATTGCCATGTGTACTTTTCTTGAGTTTGAGATCCCATTGGGACCTGCTTCACTAAGCTCCCAGAGTTACTGACTGCTGCTGTTCCACCCTGTGTCTGCTCCCTGAGGGGCCAACTCTGCCTGTCTTCCCTAAGGGGAGACTCCATGATTTTGCTTCCTTGACCTTTGACCAATAGCCCATGTGAGTTGAAGGACCTTCAGTATATTAACTGTTCCACAAAAGTAAGTTGACCTGAACCCTCTGTACTGCTGTGTGGACTAATTAGCCACTATGTTCCTTGTCACTGTACAAACCTATCCTTTTATATGCATATATAATCATATGTGTCCTGGATTTGTTTCTCTAGAGAACTCTGCTAGCACACTGACCCTGAGGACACATATATCAAAATGTCAACTTCTTTGAAAAATGATGCTGTCGGGTAACTGATGCATGCAAGTTTGAGATTTCATAAGTCGCGATTATTGTGAACAAATTAAGTAAGAACGTTTTCTGGTGGATCAACAATCCCCCTGTGTCACGATCTCCACCAGACCAGAAAAGGCAATGGCTCTCAAACGTCACTGATCACAACAAGCCCCTGAGTTGTTTATTAAGAAATCTTATTCCCAAATTCTAACCACCACCACCAGCATGCCAACCATCAGTAGATCCAAGACGGGCTTAGGAATTTGCAATTGTAACAGGAGCTCAGATAATTCAGATGCAAATGATTCATCCAGCATCTTTATGAAACACTGATTCAAGCGCATACCATTTTGAAAAAGGAGATCAAAATCCTGTTGTATGTTGTGGCCGTCTGAATTTAATGCACATTCAGCAGCTCATAGCTCACAGTTCAGAGTCAAAAAGCTATGTCCATCAATGGCTAATATGCAGGTCTGGGTGCAGGGTCCTGTGTACCGGGTGTACCACATTCGAATTTCTCTCACGGTTCTCTTCATTTTTAAAGGTGATGATTTCCAGTGTGTCTTCCCATTCTATGGGGCTCTATGCTTCTGCACTGATGTTTTTCTTGTCTCCTGGGTTGAGCTTCAGACAACCATAAGTCCATTGCCTCACAGTACTTTATGAGAGCTGAGTGGGAGGAGATGGTCTCCTCAATCTTAATAAGATCAAGCCAAATTATTTCTCTGCATTTATAATGATAGTCCTCTCCTCCCTTGCAAGGGGGAGAATTTGGTAGGATGAAAACATGGTGGGTCTAACCATTGTGTTTATTTGCGAGAACACAGAACAGGAAAAAGAGGAAGTGATAGATCATTGAAAGGCAGGGTGTATCTTACATTTTGTTCAGTGAGTCTATATAAGCTTGGGCCACAGGCCATAGATTTCATGTCAGCATTCATTAATAGCTCATACGAGTACATGAGTAAAACAGATAAAATGCCAGGCAACATTCTGTTTTCTCTACTTCTAAACAGTCAGAAAAGTTTTTGATATTTAAAAGAATAAAAGAACCTCCAGAATCATTTAATGTGAAAGTGAACTTGAGTGAAATAGAATGGCAACTTATGTCTGGCTCAAGCATCTATCAATAAGTTTCATGCTTCACTAACCCCCAAAAAGAAAATAAAAGTCCTCTGATTTTTT
>NW_022104013.1:11540-12474 GCF_000313985.2 Echinops telfairi
TTTTCAGAGAGATAATGGACAAAAACAATGATTAAAGCTTTCGTTCGGGCACTTCCAGTGGGGTGGCTTAGAGAGGCCTTGATGACTGGTGCATGTCCACAGGAATTAGAGGGTGAGTACAGGGTAAAGCATTCCGGAACAGCGGAGGGTGGGGGTGGGGGAACAGAGGTGGGGGACCTTGGGAAATAGGGACAGTAATTCTGGCCCTTCCTAAAATTTCTATTGCCCTAGAGGAAGTCCCTCCACTTCCATGGAAAGTAACCTATTTTCCAAATTCTGAATATGATTCATACTACCAAGTGACAGGAAGTCGTTTCATGCCATGTCAACGTGTATTATCCCAAGAAAAATCAGAATGTTAGCAGAATGAATCTGGAAGAAGCTTCCACAGCAATACACAAATCCCTTTCTCCACAAGGATGATATAATTGCAAACAAGTTGCAGTAAACAAAGTAAGCACTAAAAACACTAATTTAATTTAAAACTACTGTTGTCAAAATGCATAAATGTATTTCTTTAATGTGCTAGTGAAATACTTTTAATCTTACATCTGAACTTGTTCCCAAGAACTAGGTGTTTCCACAAACTATGTAGAATTGTACAACCAAAATCTGCTTTGGACTGTGTTTTTAAAATGTTTGCTTTCAAGGACATTGAAAGAGGCCTAAATATAGGCATGTGAATATGTAAATATATTTATATATAACGATAGGGGGATAGATCTATGTCCATATATTTATATGATAAGTATCAAGGTAGCAGACAGATATTGAGCCTCAACTCAAGAACATTTTGTTCCAATAACTCAGCATTCTGTGATGCTCACCTTCCCAACAAGATCTCTGAAGACAAAATGGGTGCATTAGCAAATGTGATGAAGAAAGCTGATGGTGCCTGGCTATGACAATAAACAAGTGACCATCTAGCTGAGAA
>NW_022104013.1:17645-19050 GCF_000313985.2 Echinops telfairi
GTTTACAGACAAAAATAAACTGACCATCAAAGGCTTGAGAAAAATATACCAAGCAAATGACAATTCAAAAAAAAGCAGGGGTTGCAATCCTAATCTCGGACAAAATTGATCTCCCCTAATAAAATGATTTTAAAAAATAAGAGAGAAAGAAAATTGATCTTAAGGTGCAAGCCATAATAAAAGATAAGGAGGGGCACTATATAATGCTCAAGGAGACAGTAGACCAAGAACCAGTGAGCATAACAAATATATACACACCCAACAAGAGACTCTTGGAATTAGTCAAACACTCCAAAAGATGAAAAAAGAAAGTACAGGTTCAACAATTATAGTAGATGACTTTAATACACCTCTATGGAGAAAGATAGATCAAGGGAAAGAAGGTTAACAAGGAGGCTACAGATTTAAACGTTACAATTAGATGTCTTGACCTGATAGATATTTTCAGAGTTCTCCGCCCAAATGCAAAAAAAAAAAAAAAAAATTCAGTCTTTTCAAGCCAACAAATGTAAAATTGTGCTTCACACAACGTATGTATGTATTGTGATGAAAGCTGTATGCGCCCCCAATAAAATGATTTTTTAAAAAAGATTAAACAACTGCAAACCTCCATTAATAAAAAGGAATGTAGGATATATGAAGTATGAGTCTGGAAAACTGAGAATCATCAAAAAATAGATGGAAAATGATCAATATCCTAAGCATTAGTGAGCTTTAATGGACTTGTATTGGCCATTTTGTATGGTACAATCATAGCTTTTCTATGCTTGGATTGACTAATTCAAGAGGAATGTCCATGGATTCATCATCAAAAAGAATATTTCAATATATATCTTGAAAGACAATATTGTCTCTAATAGGATAGCATTTATACACCTACAAGGAAGACCAGTTAAACACAGGGAATCCAGGACAGATACACCCCTCAGGACCAATATTGAGAGTAGCGATACCAGGAGGGTAAAGGAAAGGTGGGGGTGGGGGAGAGAAAGGGGGAACCGACCACAATGATCTACATATAACCTCTTCCATGGGGGACAGACAACAGAAAAGTGGGTGAAGGTTTACATTGGTCAGTGTAAGACATGAAAAAATAATAGCTTATAAATTATCAAGGGTTCATGAGGAAAGGAGGGTGGGGAAGGGAGGGGGAAAAATGAGTAGCTGATACCAAGGGCTCAAGTTGAAAGAAAATGTTTTGAGAATGATGATGCCAGCAAATCTACAAATGTGTTTGGCACAATGGGTGTATATATGGATTGTGATGAGTTGTAGGGCACATCTGTGGGTATTGGACATCTCCTTGCAGAAGGGTCACGGGGAGAAGACGAGCCAGTCAGGGTGCAGTGTAGCAATGATGAAACATGCAACTTTCCTCTAGTTCCTGAATGCTTCCGCCCCCCCC
>NW_022104014.1:0-1165 GCF_000313985.2 Echinops telfairi
ATCTTACTTACAGATGCTATTACTCACAAAACAGGACATTCCGCCCAGAGGGCTGTAACTGTAAAGGAGACATGATCGTCTCAGCTAGAAGTAGACGCAACATGCCATTGTGATCCGGTGATTGTCACCCCTTCCTTCCTAGTCTGTCTTCACTGGGAAGCTCCTGTGAAACTCGTCCACCATGAGTCACCTGATGGTACTTAAAATACCAGGGGCTCATGTTCCAGCATCATAACACTGGGGAAGCCACCACAGTGGGAAGAACATAGATGGATGGTAGGGGTGGGTAGGCAGGCAGGCAGGCAAGTAGGCAGATAGCTAGATGGATATATATACACACACACACACACACACACACACAGATATGTGATAAAAACCATATAAATAAACGTGAAAGTATTTTAAAAGAGTCCATTTTATTTACAAACAAGCATATGCTTCTACAGTAGAAACGATGATAACCTATTCACACTTAATAAGTGAGAAATAAAGAAATATACCTTAATTTTTTGGCCGAGAAATCGACTGGATGAGAAAATTCCATGAACACATTAGTAGTTAATAAAGAGTAAACCGCCGGGGGTGGGGGGAGGACAAGCTGCAGTGTGGCTTGTGAACATGGCTTTTTATACTTCGGAGTCCAAAGCCCAGCCCAGGACTCAGAAAGACTCCCCCAGGTATCCTGGCCCGGAGATTGGCCTGCCTGCCCATGAGAGTCCAAGCCAAACAAAACGTGGAGACCTGTGTGCACGCTGCATACGGTTCACTTGATGGCTGAGTGCACATTCCCGGTGCGTGCCGGAGGAGAGGCAAGTCAGAACTTGAAGATGCAGAGATGATTATGGCAAGGGACCTGAACTCTGCTTGGCTGGGTCTTTGTCTCCGTGACAATGCATCTCAGTGGTTTGGGCCTAGGAAGAAATTATTAGAAGACGTGGTTAAGGCAGGTTTTTTTGGTACCAGTTATCTGTTGTAGTCATTAGTGTATTCTCTGTCTACCTAATAAGGATGTGGTTACTTACCCATGAAAGAACCGATTCTTTTGTGTTCAAGTAGTTCTACATCGAAAACCAATACCCAGCACACTCTGCTTTATCGATCACAAAGTCAGCAGTTCAAATCTACCAGCCACTCTGAGGGAGAAAGATGAGGCCGTCAAGAGGGA
>NW_022104014.1:5039-6639 GCF_000313985.2 Echinops telfairi
GACCTTAGTGTACCCCAAACCTATGCTCTTCATCCCCCAGGCTCAGTAGGCTGTAATTTTGATAGGAGTAGACCCTCGGGTCTTTCCCCTAAGGCAGCGGTTCTCAATCTGTGGGTTGCAATCCCTTTGGGGGTTGAACAACCCTTTCACAGGGGTCACTGGATTCATAACAGTAGCAAAATTACATTGATGAAGTAGCAACGAAAATAATTTTATGTTTGGGGGGGTCACAACCACATGAGGAACTGTATTAAAGGGCTGTGGCACTAGGAAGGTTGAGAACCACTGCTCTAAGGAGTCTCTGGGTGGATTTGAATCTTTCAGTTGGCCACCAAACACTTAACCTTTGAGTCACCAGTAATTCTTGGTACATTTTATGCTGACTATAAAATATTGAAATATTTGGTAAGCCCTGCTCAGCCCTCCCTGTGTTGATCCCCATCACCCCAGCTGCCCCACCCCCGCTTTCATGGTCCTACAGAGCTCCCTCAAATCTGACAGCTCTATGGCTGACACCTGCCTTACCAAAGGACCGCCAAGCCCCTGCCTCAGGGCCAATTCTGATTGCTCCTTGCCAGTATCCCACTCGTGGTTGTAGCCAATTCCTACAACAGTTGTTACAACTTACCACTAGTTCAGTAGCTTAAAATAACACAAAATGTTAGCATATTTTTCTGGAGGTCAGAAGTCTGAAATCGGCCATCTTGGGCTAAAATAAGATGTTAGAAGGGTTGCCTTCCTTCTGGAAGCTCCAGTAGAGAATCTGTTTCTTGCCTGCCTGTGCTCCTTAATTCCAGGTCCATCTTCAAACTCCCAGCCAAGCATCTTTCTCCAGCTCAGATCCACTGCCCCCCTCTTATGGAGACCTTTGTGATTGTATTGGGCCCAGCCTGATAATCCAGGATTATCTTGCCATCTCAAGAGGCTCAACTCAACGATTCCTGCAAACAGCCTTTTTCTACACCAGGTAACATCTGCTTAGTGCTCACGATGAAGGCACAGACATGTGGGCAGGGGCATGATTGTCACCACAGTGGTTACAGATTTTCAACATCAGATCTGAGTATATACAAGGAGAAAAATACAATTCTCACCAGGATGAATCTATAGAGAGAGTAACTACTGGATTAACAATTACCTAAGGGCAGGACAGGAGAGGGTAAGGGGAAGTGGGGAGCTAACAGCAATGAGAATGAGAAGAAAATTGATTGTAGTGATGCTCGTACAACTCTTCTTAATATGACCGAATGATTGAATGCTAGGAACAGTGAAATATATGCCAATAAAACTATTTTTTAAAGAACACTGCATGTGTCACAGTCCCAAGGTGAGATTTTACTGGGAAACCTCAGAGCCATCTACATGGACAACTCCAAGTGTCTGGAGAACTTTCTGGAATCCTGCATAGATGGCATGTCCCTTCTGCTTTCGTAGTGACCAGTACTGAATATCTCAAACCAAACTCACTGCCCTCGAGTCAATGCTGACTCAGAGTGAGCCCTTGTGGGTTTCTGAGACGGAAACTGTTTACGGGAGTAGAAAGCCTCGTCTTTCTCCTTGGTGGTTTCGAACTGCCGACCATGATGAGGATCGCAGGCAA
>NW_022104014.1:9411-10365 GCF_000313985.2 Echinops telfairi
AGCTAATGACAACAAGAGACAATTTATCTGCTCTGGGAGAGCACGTGGGATACTGGAGGGGTTGGTATATGTCAAGCATTGCTTTGAACACACTGCAAGTAAATGTCCCCAAACAAAAAACTAGAAGCAAAAGTGGATGGTCAACCCCATGTGGAAAGACCTCTTGATCTTTAGACCAATTCCCTTCTCAGGGGACAATGTTCAGTGAATAATGTAAAATGAATACATACAAGCAATCAGCATAAACTACAACCCTGCATTTAAATATTAATTTTAATAGCCAGAAAATGCTGGAAACCAACTCCCAGTTCAACATCCTGGCTTATTTATTTGTTTATTTTCAGACGATGTATCGAAGCCTAAGTGATTCAACAAATTGAAAGGCCTGTGCTCTTATCTATAAATAGGGTTACCAGATTAAGCAAATAGAAGGACGGAACACACAGTCAAATTTAAATGTCAGATAAACAACTTTAAAAAATTATTTTTAGGATAAGTCCCTTCCAAGTATTGCAGGGCCCTGAGTCTATAAAGTCAGATTGTGTGCTATCTTAGAGAATGATAACCATGTATCCACGCTCTGTTCTTAATGATGGCATTATTCGGGAAGAAGAGGGAAGCGCTTTGGCTACATTGTGTTTGAAATACGGGCAGGTGTTGGTGGAGGTCAGCTGGGTTGTATTGTGCTGCCTTCAAAGTGTGCTTTTCCAGTGAGCGGGTGCCCATGGAGGAGAACTGAAACCCAGCCCCTCCTGAGTTCTGCAGAGCTCCGGGGAATGGGACCTAGCAAGGATGGAATCTGAAAGGAAGGTGCATGGGGCAAGGAAGAGCTGCTACATCTGGGTTACCTGAAGCGTAATGCACTCCACAAGGCAGGGCCAGGAAAGGGAGGGAATCTACATATGTACATGCCTGTATTTAGGCCTCTATAAATGACCTTTGCCTCCTAGTTCT
>NW_022104014.1:12677-14429 GCF_000313985.2 Echinops telfairi
GTGTGTGTGTGTGTGTGTGTGTGTGTGTGTGTGTGTGTGTGTGTGTTTCAGGGCAATAAATTCAAGGGTTCATCCACCTTTTGCAACTCCAGAAAGCCTACAAAAGCCAATGAGAATTTGAACTTCTGTTCTGTATTTTCTCCCTTTTGCCCCGGACTAGTCTAAGAAATCTTTACTCAAAATCCCCAACAGCTACCTGCCTCATAAATACATGTTTGGTTACCCATCAAACAGAGCCAGCATGTTCTCTGGGCTTAGTGGACTGTTGTCAGAAAGCTCGGTTGCTGGCGAAATAATTCAATGGTTCTTTCAGAAAGGACACAGGACACCGTGTTTGGGTCTCATCTGATGCCTTTTTTTTCCCATTAGGCATTTAGATATTACCTGGCTGTTGGGCCTGAAAATACCAGCTGGAGCTCTGGAGCAGAGCAGACACTGTTGTCATAGAAACGAGATGCTATCCTGGCTCCACACGGTTGCCATCCCCGCCCCCTGCCCCCCTCCCTTTCACTGTGAGGAGTTCTGATAGGAACAAGTACAGATAGGATGTGGAGATTACACCACCACCACCACCACACACACACATACACACACTTTCACGCAACCTTGAAACAGTTTCAACCGTCGCCTGCATCATCCATTAATATGACCCGCAGCTTCCTGAGAGCTCGAAATGATGGGCAATGATCTGATCCCCAGGTTTTCCCATCAGAATATACAGCACACACGTTGACATCATCTTCTTCCCCTAAACTGGGATGATGCATGTGTCCTGTCCCAAAAGGAGACAATATCCTTCGTAGCCAGGATAGCCGAAGCTTTGCCATTACTGGGAAATGCAACCTAAGTGTTTGTAATCACTCGGCAATGTCTGTGCTCAGCAGGAGAATGGGGGGTGACCTTTCAGAGTCTCTGAATTCCCCACAGTGGCTTACAGAATGCTGAGCAGAGAGAAGGGGTAGGAGAGAGTCTTGTGGCTTGATGTCCAATTTTGAGGGAGGAAACTATTGGCTGTGGTCCCTCTCTGCTGCCTTGCCTCTTTCTGGCAGGGATGTTCTCCTCCAGGGAATGTGCTATTGGAGAAGTGCTAAACACTGATGGGAAGAGGGAGCTGCGATGTGTCCAGATGCAAGACTTGGTATGTGTACCCTCTACAGTGGGGGACCCAATCTGTGTTCCTCAACAAATGCATATTCAAATAGAGGTAGTTTGGGGCAGGGGTATGCACCAGTATCAGGTTCCTATGACTGCTAAAACAAACCATTGTCTTTTTCGCCCCTAAAGCTAACCTAAATTTATTCTCACAGTGTTCCCCAGAGCCAGAAGTTGGAAATTTGTTTCCCCGGGCTAACGGCATGGGATCGGCAGCACTGCTGCCTTCTGGAGGGTGTAAAGCAAAATCCGTTTCCTTGGTTATTCACACTTCTGGAGGCCTCTCACATCCCTCCATCTTCAAAGCAATCAGCATCACTGCATCTTGCTTTCATGGCCATGCTGCCTTTGTCTGTAGTCAAAGCTTCATATGCCTTCCTGTTTCTCTCATGATTCCATTTCGATCCACCGTCTGCCCTTCTGAAGGAGCATTCTGACTGCACTTCTTCCCAGGCAGATTTGTGTGTTCCTCTGGCAGTCCCTGGGATGGTCAACAGTCTTCGCCAAGACCAGCATTCAAATGCATCAGTTCTTCCCTGGTCATCCTTACTCAGTCCCTAGCCTCTGTGTTCCTCTGAGGAGACGGCAGATACCGTGGTG